>NC_072398.2:179038000-179345666 GCF_028858775.2 Pan troglodytes
TGAATTCTGTTGGATCAGGAACTCACTCTTATGACATCATTTAACTTCGATTACTTCTTTTGAGGCCTCATCTCCAAATACAAGCACACTGAGGGATGAGCGACACTCCATCTCAAAAAAAGAAAAGAAAAAAGAAAAAGCATAGTGTATACTGTATAGGATTAGGTACTATCTAGGGCTTCAACATACACATTTTGGGAGGACATAGACATTCATTCCATAACGCTAAGAGTGACAAAATGACATAAGGGATGGAAATGAAGAGAAAGATTTGGAACTAGAATTTACAGAATTTGATGATCAATTGCTGTCCCCTCTTATCCTTGGTTTCACTTTCCAAGATTTCAGTTACCTGGGGTCCTCTACATCTGAACATACTAAACAGAAAATTCTAGAAATAAGCTAATAAATTTTCAATTGCACACTGCTTTTTTTTCTTGGAGATAGAGTCTCGCTCGGTTGCCCAGGCTGGAGTGCAATGGCATGAGCTCAGCTCACTGCAACCTCCACCTCCCTGGTTCAAGCAATTCTCCTGCTTCCGGAGCAGCTGAGATTACAGGCGTACACCACCACGCCTGGCTAATTTTTGTATTTTTAGTAGAGATGGGGTTTCACCATGTTGGCCAGGCTTGTCTTGAACTTCTGACCTCAAGTGATCCGCCTACCTCGGCCTCCCGAAGCTCTGGGATTACAGGCGTGACCCACCGTGCCTGGCCTAAATTGCACACTGTTTTGAGTAGCATGATGAAATATTGCACTGTCTTGCTCTGTCCTGCCCAGGGCGTGAATGATCCCTTTATCCAGCATATCCGTGCTGTATTTGCTAACTGCCCATTAGCCACTCAGTAGCCATCGTGGTTATGAAATTGAAAAAACGTAGTGTGGTCTGGGTGCAGTGGCCCACGCCTGTAATCCGAGCACTTTGGGAGGCTGAGGCGGGTGGATCATGAGGTCAGGAGTTCAAGACTAGCCTGGCCAACATAGTGAAACCCCACCTTTACTAAAAATACAAAAAATTAGCTGGGCGTGGTGGCAGGCGCCTGTAATCCCAGATACTCAGGAAGGTGATGCAGGAGAATTGCTTGAACCTGGGAGGCAGAGGTTTCAGTGAGCCAAGATTGCGCCATTGCACTCCAGCCTAGGCGACAGAGTGAGACTCCATCTCAAAAAAAAAAAAAAAAGAAAAGAAAAAAGAAAAAGCATAGTGTATACTGTATAGGATTAGGTACTATTTGAGGTTTCAGGCATCCACTGAGGGTCTTGGAACTTATCCCCCAAGGATAGGGGGAGACTGCTTTCATTGCAAAGGGAAAGGGGGAACATTTATGTGTGTTTATACATATCACTTCTGTACACAAAAGTTTTGTGATTTTTTTTTTTTTTGGTTTTTTGAGCTTTGATAAATCACTTCATTTTTATGACTAGTTAATGTCTTCAACTATAAAAGCCTCATAGGTTTGCTGGTGGTGAGGGGGCCTAAATGTGATAACATAATATTGTGTCTGGGGAATGCAATAAATATTAGGTTCCTTCCTTTCTCTACCTTTGGGTCCACATGGAAGGGGTCACTGGGTTGCTTTCTTTCTTTTTTTTTTTTGAGACGGAGTCTCGCTCTGTCACCCAGGCTGGAGTGCAGTGGCATGATCTCAGCTCACTGGAAGCTCTGCCTCCTGGGTTCACGCCATTCTCCTGCCTCAGTCTCCCAAGTAGCTGGGACTACAGGTCCCAGCCACCAAGCCCAGCTAATTTTTTTTTTTTTTTTTGTATTTTTAGTAGAGATGGGGTTTCACCGTGTTAGCCAGGGTGGTCTCATTCTCCTGACCTCATGATCTGCCCGCCTTGGCCTCCCAAAGTGCTGGGATTTTAGGTGTGAGCCACCGTGCCCGGCCACTGGGTTGCTTTCTGAAGTTTTCCATCTGTGGTTCCAGTGTAAGAACAGCATTTAGTGACTCACTAGCACAGTATGAAGTGTTCAGTTAAATTCCTCCAGCCCATTTGATCTCTCTTAGGGGATTCCAGACACAAGAAGAGGAGGTTATGAGCATTGCTGAGCAGGGCCACCCACAATAAGAATTTCTGTCATCTCTGGGGGATGAGGGTCTTGGGAGTGCCTTATTGCCTGGAGCCCCTCACCACAAAGGTGCCTGAGAGCTCCCTTTGTTTCCTGAGAAGTTAATGATTGTGGATCAGAGAAGAAAGTCTTACTGGGGAGATAGGGCTAGGAGAGAAACCTCATTATTAGGGAGCGAGAGCATGCACAGGTGTGAGAGGAGACTTGGTAACTCCACAGCAACGGATCCAACTAGAGGCCACTTATTGCTGGGTGCTGGTTGCCAAGCAACCCCTGGAGGCCTGTGGGAATAGAAGAGCGGAGGGGGCTTCCACCACCTCTATGTGGGGCCCATTGCAGAGGCTGTCCGGTGCTGATCAAGAGAGCAATCCAGAGGACTGAGCTCACCTAGGACTCTGGGTCCTGGATTCTAGTTTTTGTTTGTTTGTTTGTTTGTTTTTTGGTTTTTGGTTTTTGTTTTTTGAGATAGGGTCTAACTCTGTTTCCCAGGCTGGAGTACAGTGGTGCGATCCAGGTCACTGGAACCTCTGCCTCCTGGCTTCAGGTGATCCTCCCACCTCAGCCTCCCTAGTAGCTGGAACTACAGGTGTGCCTGGCTATGCCATGCCTGAATAAATTTTGTATTTCTTGTAGAGACTGAGTGCAACCAGCACCCAGCAGTAAGTGGCCTCTAGTTGGATCTGTTGCTGTGTTGGTGATGATTTAAAAGCTCTTAGTGTAACTAAAGACATACATAGATAATGTGCATAAAGCACTAACATAGTGCATGGCACAGAGTAAACACTCAACAAATCGTAGTTTTTATTAAGGTTCTAGGGAGATTGATAAATAGCATTCCTTTTCTTCCCCACCTAAACCCATTGAGAAATAGATGCAGGAGTCAGAGAGATGGGGAGTAATGGAAAAAAAAAAAGCCTTATTACTCATTAAAGCGAGGATGAAGCCATGGCTAAAGTCTTCCGGCAAGTGCAGCTTGCTAATACTTTACTCTGGAGTCAGAAAGACACACAAACCCAGTCATAGGCCAACGTGGGCCGCTGGCTATAATTAGCCCGTACACCGTTCACTCAAAGTCAAAGTCCATGTGGCCCAGATTTACTAATATTTAAGGCCTAAAGCATTCCACTCAGGTGTAGGAGAAGCTAATGTCTCCATGGACAGCCTTCCTCATAGACAGAGAAAGGAGGGTCCCTCCTCCAACAGCTCTTTTTTAATTATCATTTTATTCATGTATTTAATGTTGAGACAGGGTGGCCGAGGCTGGAGTGCAGTGGTATGCTCATGGCTTACTGCAGCCTCGACCTCCTGGGCTTAAGCAATCCTCCCACCTTAGCCTCACCAGTAGCTGGGACTATAGGTGTGTGCCACCATGCCTGACTAAGTTTTGTATTTTTTGTAGAGACAGGGTTTTGTCATGTTCCCCAGGCTGGTCTCAAACTCCTGAGCTCAAATGATCTGCCCGCCTAGGCCTTTCAAAAGTGCTGGGATTACAGGTGTGAGCCACTGCTCCTGCCCAATAGCTCTTACTATAATTAAAGACATAGATAAGAGTGACCATGGGTTCCAAAGGGGGGTTAGACAGAATGACAAACACTGGGACAAACAGGAGGAGTCTTAAGAGATTTCCTGGTAATCTGAATTCCACAGTGATGTGAGTAACTCCTCATATAAACAGGAACTGAGAACAAGGTCAAGGTGAGATGGGGTGCTGGGCAGTCAGCAAGGTTCACTTATCAGTCATCTGCCTTATGTCCACACAGCAGCCTCCATGAAATGTTAGGTCACAACATGGCTTTGGAGTCACTTATAAATATTAAAGCTAGTGAGTATTAAATCTGAGAATGTCAAGGATCCTATCTTAGGGCCAGTAATATAAGAATAGGTGAAATGTAAGGGAGTGTAGGAATGTGGGAAAGGTAATCATACCAGAAACTTGGAAGAAGGAGGATTGTGGCTCTTCAGCAGCCATTTAACAAATATTTACTGTGCCAGATTCTGGGGATAGAGATATTAATATAAATGTGACATTCCCTGCTCTCCAGGAATTAATGAGACTGAAATTATGAGCCCAATAAATGAATACCATAGCTCTCTTGTTCTGATTAGAGGAAGAAGAATAGGATATCAAGAGACTTTTCCCTAGAATTTAAGAATGTACAGTAATGGATTATTATATGAGATTGGGTAGCTGTCTAATGGGCTTCTCTATTAGTTTCCTGTTGCTGCACTAAAATTACTACAAACTTAGTGGCTTAAGACAACACAAACTTACTATCTCACAGTTCTGGAGGTTGGAAGTCTAAGGTGGGTCTCACTGGGTTAAAATCAATTTGTTGGCTGGTTTCAGTCTGTGTTCTCTCTGGAGGGCCTCATCTGGGGGGGCATCTTTAATTTGCCTTTTCCAGCTTCCAGAGGCTGCCTACATCCCTTTGCTTGGGGCCCCTTCTTCCATCCATCTTCAAAGCTGCAGTGGAACATCTTCCAACCTCTCTGAACCTCCTCCTTGTCTCTTATAAAAACACTTGTGATTATAATGGGCCCACCTAGGCATTCCAGGTCAATCCTGCATTTTCAAGATCCTTAATTTAATCCCATTTGCAAAAATCCCTTTTGCCATGTAAGGTAACATATTCACAGATTTTAGGGATTATATATTTGGGAGACTATTATTCTGACTACTACAGCATCTGTTAGTAACATATAAAAGACCTGGTTGGGCGTGGTGGCTCATGCCTATAATCCTAGCACTTTGGGAGGCCAAGGCAGGAGGATCACTTGAGCTCAGGAGTGAGACCAGCAACATACTGAGACCTTGTCTCTACAAAAAATTTAAAAATTAGCTGTGCATGTGGTGGCATGTGCCTGTAGTCCCAGCTACTCATGAGGCTGAGGCCAGAGGATCACTTGAGCCTGGGAGGTCAAGGCTGCCTTGAGCTATAACCACACCACTGCACTCCAGCCTGGGTGACAGAGCAAGATCCTATCTCAAAAAAAAAAAAAAAAAAAAAAGAAAAGGAAAGAAAAGAAAAAGGAAAATACCTGATATAAATTCCCTCATCCTTTAAGACTCTGAAGCAGGTAATGTCCATGTTTTAAGTTCACACAGCTGATTAAGATTTCCTGTTACCTTGTTAGGTGTCAACAAGCCTGTGAATTTAGAGCACATCACATCTCAGTCTCTCATTTTATTTAATTTAATTAATTTATTTATTTTTTGAGGTGGAGTTTTGCTCTTGTTGCCCAGGCTGGAGTGCCATGGCGCAGTCTTGGCTCACTGCAACCTCCACTTCCTGGGTTCAAGCGATTCTCCTGCCTCAGCCTCCCGAATAGCTGGGATTACAGGCATGTACCACCATGCCTGGCTGATTTTTCTACTTTTAGTAGAGACAGGTTTTCACCACGTTGGCCAGGCTGGTTTCAAACTCCTGACCTCAGTTGATCCTCCTGCCTCGGCCTCCCAAAGTGCTGGGATTACGGGCGTAAGCCACTGTGCCCAGCCTCAGTCTTTCATTTTAGACAGGAGGAGGCTGAGGCTCAGAGTGAGATAGGGACTTTACTGAGGGCTCATGGTGATGTCCCTTGACCCATTCCAGTGCTCTTCCTGCCACCTTCAGGAAGGTGCAATCTCGTCTTGAATGTAAGCTGGAGACCTGTGGAGAGATCAGCGGGCAGCACAGAAGAGTCTGGAGGCTGAACAGGGAAACTGGGGCTCTGACAAGTCTCTGTGGCTCCAGGAATGTGAAGACAGTTCCTGAGTACACCATCCTGTGCTCAGCTCTTATGATAATCAGAATTGATTTTTCTAGGCAGCAAGTTTCCTGGTGTGGCTGCAGAAACATGCTGACACTTTTATCTCCCCAAAGCCTGTAGGAACCAGCTGCTGAGGAGGTTTAATCTGATTTTAAAAATCACAACAAAGACCATGGGGAGTCAAATCAGGCTTAGTTGGCCTGTGCAATTTTCAAATGAATTAACAAGCCATCCTGATTGACTATTCAAGGGGTCTCCAAGACACACTATTTAGGGCCACAAGCCCCTTTCCTTCCATCCAAACTGGCATGGGAGAAAAAGAAATAATCTACAAGCCATTTGTGTATTCATTAGTCCATTCAATAAACATGTGTCATGTACATATTATATGCCAGGCACTGTCATGAGAGGGCAAAGAAACAGCTACAATGTGATATAAGCGATGTAGTAAAGGGATGAAGAAAGTGTTGTAAGAACAGCTACCTCTGCCTGGGAAAATCATTGCAGGCCTCATAAAGGAGGGGATATTTGAGCAGGGTCTTGACAAATGAGTCTGAGTTTTTTCAGGTTAATGTAGAGTAAGAGCTTTACAGGTGGAAGAAATGACATTTGCAAGAGCATAATTGCTTTCAAGGACCCTTTGTGTGCCTAGCTGTGCTAGGCTCTGCAGCGATTGGTGAGACAACATCCCTGCCTCTTAGGGGCACTCAGTGAAGCAGAGGAGAAGGGGGATATACAACAGGCACGCACACATTGAAATGCATTGCAGACATTGAGCAGTGGAATGACATGCTCTGTCTTACATTGTTTTAATAAATTTTTAAATCTTTGGGTAAGTTTAGGTTTATAGAAAAGTTGCAGTGATAGTGTAGAGTTCCCATGTGTCCTTTGCCCAGTTGCCCTAATGTTAACATTTTATATAACCATGATACATTTGTCAAAACTAAGAAATTGACATTGGTACAATACGATTAAACTACCGTCTTTATTTGAATTTCACTAGTTTTTTTCCCACAAATATTCTATTACCATTGCAGGATCCAATCCAAGATACCGTATTGCATTTAATAATATCTTTTCAATTGACGTATAACTTATATACCATAAAATTCACCTTTTTTTTTCTTTTGAGATGGAGCCTTGCTCTGTTGCCCAGGCTGGAGTGCAGTGGAACATTCTCGGCTCACTGCAACCTCCGCTTCCTGGGTTCAAGCGATTCTCCTGCCTCAGCCTCCCGAGTAGCTGGGATTACACGTGCCCCCCACTGCACCCGGCTAATTTTTGTACTTTTAGTAGAGACGGGGTTTTGCCATGTTGGCCAGGCTGGTCTCGAACTCCTGACCTCGTGATCCACCCACCTCAGCCTCCTAAAGTGCTTGGATTACAGGCGTAAGCCACCAGGCCAGCCAAAATTCACCCTTTTAAACAGTATAGTTCAGTGATTTTTAGTATATTTACAGACTTGTGCAACTATCATCACTAATTCCAGAACATTTTAACATTTTAATGACTTACATCTTTCTTTCTTTCTTTTTTTCGTTTCTTTTTTTTTTTTTGAGACAGAATTTCACTCTGTCACCCAGGTTGGAAGTGCAGTGGCGCAATCTCGGCTCACTGCAACCTCTGCCTCCCAGGTTCAAGTAATTCTCGTTCCTCAGCCACCTGAGTGGCTGGGATTACAAGTGTGTGCCACCATGCTAATTTTTGTATTTTTAGTAGAGACCATGTTGGCCAGGCTGGTCTTGAACTCCTGGTCTTAAGTAATCCACCCGCCTTGGCCTTCCAAAGTGTTGGGATTACAGGCGTGAGCCACTGCACCTGGCCAGGTGACTTACATCTTAACACTTAACAGGATTTCTCTGAGGCAGAGTTATGCCTGTTTCAAGAATAAATTATGAAGAGCAAAGTGCAGAAGCAGGGAGAACCAGTTAGGATTTGTAACAGTTGAGGCTGGGAATGATGGTGGCTTGAACTAGGGAGGTAGTAGCGGTAGTAGTGAGAGTAGTCAGATTTTGCATGTATGTTGAAAATACTGAATATTGAATTAGATGTGGAGAGAGAAAGAAGGAGAGAAGTCAAGGATGTTGCTGAGGGTTTGGGCTGAGCAACTAGAAGTTTGGAGATTCCTCTAACTGAGATGGGGAAGACTGCAGGAAGAACAGGGTTTAGAGAGAGAGAGTTGGGGATTCAGTTTGATTATGCTAAGTTGGAGATACCCGTTAGATAACCAAGTAGAGATATGGAATAAGCAGTTGGATAAATGAGTCTGCATGTATATGTTAGCAAGTAGTATTTTAAATGATGAGACCAAATAAGATTAACAAGCGAAAGAGTGAAGGCAGGAAGAAGAAAAGGTTCACAGACTGAGCCCGGAGACATTCCAACACCAAGGTGTTGGGAAGATGAGGGAGAATCGGGAAAGGAGACTGAAAAAGAGCAACTGAAATGAGAATGTATGGTGTCCTGGCAGCCAAGTGAAGATAGTTTTTCAGAGGAAGGAGAGATCAACTGTGTCAAATATGGCTGCTAGGTTATGAATATGGGAACTGAGGATTGACTGCTGTATTTAGCAACATAGAGTACATTGATAACCTTGATACAAGTTGTTTTGGTGGAGTAGGAGGGGTGAAAGCCTGGTAAAAATGGCAGAAGAGAAATTGGAGACACCAAGTATGACACAGCACTTTCAAGGATGTTTGCTCTAAAGAAAAGGAGACAATTGGGGTGGTAGCCGAAGGTGAATGGGGAAGTGAATCAGAAGAGGTTTTTGTTTTTTTAAGATTTGAGAAGTAGCAGCACGTTCGTATGCTGGTAGAACAATTGAATAGAGATCAACAAAGCAAGCCAACAAAGAAACAAAAATACAAAGCTGATGATTTGGAAACAAAGGAGAACTGCTGGGACAATATCCTTGAACTAGGGAGAGGGGATAGGATTACATGCAGAGGGTGAGTCCTTGGTAGGAGCACAGACTGTGCACCTACACAGGTGCAGCTTGGGGTTCCATGTGCTGGTTTGAGTTCTCTTAAGTACAATTTTCTGATGAAGCAAGGTCATCAGTGGAGAGTGAAGATGAGGGAGGAAGTTTGGAGAGTCGAAGAGAGAGGAGAATGTCATTTAGGAAGGTGGGAGAGTGAATAGACTGTGGAAATGTAATTTGATTGCTGATTAGCATTAAGACTTCATTTGAAATTAGTGATCATAAATTTAAATTCATCAGCTCATGAATTTGAAGCATGGTTGTGTGTTTTTCTCCAGCCATGTTTTGCTCTGAGGATAAAGGCATAGAATAGGCAAAGAGTTGACTTTAAGTAAAGTGTGGTTTTGCTGAGTATAACAAAGCAAGAGGGCCTGGGGAGTCAGGGGCATGTGAAGGGAGGCTGTTGTCATGATTGACCTTAGAATTCAAATTGGGCCAAGAGGGAGGTAACAACACAAGGGATGAAGGACAGTGAAAAGGTGGTAGGGAAAGAAGACTGTTGATGCTGGGAATCTACAAGGAGTGAGCTGGAAAGAGCATAGTGGTCTGAGTATGAGAGGCTTGAAGTTACTATTGGTAATGATAAGGTCCAGGATATGACTGTGATAGTGAGTTACTGAGGTGGGATCAGAGATCAATATCACTGGAGGAGAAGCATTCAAGGAAATGAGAGTCCAAGGTGATGGAAGCCTCATCTATGTGGATATTGAAATCACCAAGAATTATGGAGAGAGTAACAGTGAAGCAGAAGCTGTTCACTGGCCAGTAGAGGGATAAGTGGGTGGTATAATCTCATGATATTGAAAGCTGGAGGTGTTTTGTTTTGTTTTTTTGAAGGAGGGAAAGAGAGTGATATGAAAGCAGGGGTGAGAAGCAACAACATCTATCCCACCTCCAGCCCGCTGATTCAAGGGTGATGAGAGAGGAAGTGAGCAACAATTTAGACGCTTTAGGAGAAGCCATGTCCTCAGGGAGAGCCGGGTTTTGATTACAGCAAGGAGGTAAAAGAAACGTTCGGATGAGAGGCTGAGCAAAAATAGATTTTTCTGATGACTGACTGAATTTCAGAAGACTCAGAGAAAGGTTTCAGTGGGGAGGGGAGGAGACAGTGTTAGAAAAGATGATGATGTACTGAGCTATATGGCAATTAGAGTCCAGTGATCAGGGATGGCTTTGGAGACATGGGCTTCTTGCCATAATTGACATGAACAGAGGGATAAAGAGAATACAAAACAAATTATAAAGCAGACAGGTGGTCCCAGGACAGACAGTGGTTTTGTGGCATGTGTGGGAGGATCCCTGCTTCGTTTTGATCCCTGCATTTAGACGCCCAGAGTCTGGCAAAAGTGCCATTCTTATTCTGAATGCCTGGCATCCCTCTTGACTTCACACATCAATAATTGTGGCAATGAACAGCAGCTTTCATTTAGACCTTCACCTGTAAATGGGACTAATACTATCTCCCACAAAGCTGATGTGAGCTGACAGTGGCACGGGCTTTCATGCCAGCACTGTGCTCAGTGCTTTTATGAACTGATTTCATCCTGACACTAACCCTGTGAACTAGGTGCTGTTATTATCCCCATTTTACAGAGAAGTAAACTGAGGTCCAGAGGAGTTAGATGGCTGTCTCAAGTTCACACAAATAGTAAGTGGCAGAGTCCAGATTTGAATCAGGGTCTATCTGGCTTCAGTCTGGGTGCAGTGGTTCATGCCTGTAATCCCAGCACTTTGGGAGGCCAAGGCAAGTGGATCATTTGAGGTCAGGGGTTCGAGACCGGCCTTGCCAACATGGTGAAACCCTGTCTCTACTAAAAATACAAAAAAATTAGCGGGGCTTGGTGGCTGACACCTGTAGTCCCAGCCACTTGGGAGGCTGAGGCAGGAGAATCACTTAAGTTCAGGAGGCGGAGGTTGCAGTGAGCCGAGATCACCCCACTTCACTCCAGCCTGGGTGACAGAGTGAGACTGTCTCAAAAAAATAAAAAATAAAAATAAAGGTCTGTCTGTCTTCAAAACCCATGTATGGAGTTTTGAACCCCTTGTTATATCTTCACATAGGTAAAGCACTCTGTAAATGGTGAAATTGTTAATAATTACAATTTTTGGGCAGCAATTACATACTTTACAGGTGCTTTACTTGCAGTTTTTTCCTTATAATTATCACAGTGATGGTGCCCAGAACAGATGAGGAAACTGAGACTCAGAGAAGTTAAGGGACTTGACCAAATCTTACCAAGCCTGGAAAATAGCACATCTGGGACTCAAAATTAGGGATGTTTGCCACCAGAGTGTTCTTTTCACACCAAACTGCCTTCCCCAGTCTTTCCACTGCCCTGTGGTACCCCAGGGACCTCACAGGTGGTTGAGAGTCAACGTCACAGCTAAAAATCCGAACCTCCAAGCAAACACTCTCAGAAAGGGAGGTGTTATCTGTTGCAGACTATCACCTTTTAGTTACCAGCTCCCCTCCTTTTCTACCAGCCCACCTCTCTCTCTGTCCCACTACAACTTCACAGGGGAGTCTAATGGGCATCCAAGGTTGAGCAACACCAGTGTATAGGCATGTAATTAAGTGACTTGGCACTGAATGTAGTGGTCTCTGAAGAAGCTGCTGCATGTTCTGGGCATAGGGTGAAAGGAGTGGTTGGGGGCTTAATTACTTCAGCTGGTGTAGGTGGAATGAACACATGGTACCAGCAGAGTGATAAGTAATTCTCTGAACCTCTGTTTCCTCAGCTGTAAAATAGAAGAATATTAATGCCTACTTCTTAGTGTTGTAGTAAAGATTGAATGAGATCATATAGGGAAAGGATCTAGCATGGAGCCTGTAACATATTAGGTGCTAAATAAACTTACCCAAAGTCATACAGTGAAGGGGAGAGCCAGGATTAGCTCATGAGGTTTCTATTATGCTGTACTACTGTGACTGATCTTAGGGTTACCACCACTTTAAGATTGCGAGCCACAGGACTTACAAGGCGGAGTCATCAACAGAGAAATTAGTTGTGAGTTGTGGCCCTTTTACTCCCATTTTCAGTGGATGGAGAGAGCAGCAGTGCTCTGCCCCTGAAGACGTCCAGTTGCCATCTAAGGCTGGAGATTCTCCTAGCCTGCTTAGAACCTGCCTGATGTGTTGCTAAGGACAGGGGTGGGATGGGGGAGGCCATTCAACTGAGGATTTATAATCCCTTCCTTCTGCAGAATCCTCCTTCCCCCACACCGTTGCCCAACACCATTGCCCCACACCTTGGGTTGCCAGGCGACAGCTGGAAACTCTTATCCTGTCTGTGCTCCTGTGCTTCTCACCTTCCTCTGTGAAGTCTGTCAGCTCTGTGCTAATGACGCAGGGGCTCTGCGCTCAGGCCCAGATGGCTGGGAGGGCAGGTCCCAGGGGATACAGTGCCCCCTCTCTTGAGTGCCCCACTACTGCCCCCAGCTCAAAACTAAGGGTCATCCTTTACTCCTCTCTGCTCTTGTCGTATTCATCTGATTGTTCATGAGAAATATCCATTCTATTTCCCAAATTTCTCTTGAATGCATCCCCTGGTCAGTTCTGTTCCATAAACATTTATTGAGAGCAGACTGTGAGCCTGGCTCTCTCCTTTGCCCTTTCCTACCTTAGATTCCTGTTCTCCCCCTTGGACTGCAGCTGCCCGGGTGGCACTCCCTGCCCTCAGGCTTGCCCTCCATAATCGCTGTCACTCCAGTGCCTAAAATCCAGGGGGGCTCTCCTGCATCCCCCTCAACACATTCTTGGCCCTTTCTGCCTCCCCAACCCCATCTTCACCCTTCAGGCAGTCCATGCACCACCCACATGTACTCTAAACCCCCAACCCAACCACAGGATGCAGTTTTAAAAAAACAAAACCTTTATTTTTTAGAACAGTTTCAGATTTACAGAATTGCAAAGATAGTACAGAGAGTTCCCATTTACCCGACACCTGGTTTTCCCTGTTATTACCATCGTACATTAGTATGGTACATTTGTTATAATTAACCAATATCGATATACTATTATTAGCTAACATCCCTAGTTTATTCCACTTTCCTTAGATTTTACCTACTACTCCTTTTCTGTCCCAGGATCCCATCTAGAACACAACTGATCTGAATTGTCGTGTCTCCTTAGGCTCTTCTGGGCTGGGAGTCGGGATGCACTTTTTCACTGCTTGCCTTGCCCAGGTTGTTTCCTCCTCTCTAGAGATTCCCCCTCTACCCACATTTCCTTTTTGTTTCTCTTCCTTTTTTTTGGAATAGGGTCTTGCTTTGTCAGCCTGGCTGGAGTGCAGTGGTGTGAACATGGCTCACTGCAGCCTCGACCTCCTGGGCTCAAGCCGTCCTCGCACCACAGCCTCCAGAGTGGATGGGACCATAGGTATGTGCCACCACACCTGGCTAATTTTTTTATAGAGACGGGATCTCAGTTTTTTGCACAGGCTGTCTTGAACTCCTGGGCTCAAGTGATCCTCCTGCCGAGGCCTCCTAAAGTGCTGAGATTACAGGCATGAGCCACTGCACCTGGCCTCCTCCCCCATTTTCTATCAGCAAACTCCCATTTGACTTTAAAGATTCAGTTCAAGTATCATCTCTTCTGGGAAACCTTTGATGACCCACCTCCCCGCAACTCAGTGGCAGTTAAGGACCCTCCTTAACTTTCCATACTAACCAGCTGTATTGCATGTGTCTGGAACTCACCTGTCTTCCTCCCAGACTGCATGCTCCCTGAGGGCAGGGGCCGGGTCTGACTCATGTCTACAGCTCCAGCACCAGGCACAGGGCCTTGCCAATAGTAAGGGTTTAACAAAGACTGGCAAAATGAAAGTGAGTGCTCAAGCTAAGGCTGTATACCTCTCAAAGTTGAGGCTATCTCTTCTCTCTGCACTTGCAGTGCCTGATCTCTCTCTTGGCCTCAGATCAAGTTTTGTGCCACCCCCACCCCTATCAGTTCTGCCCCTCAGTGGCTGGGAGGTCTGAGGCTCCTCTTGGGTTAGCCTCTCTAGAATGAGTAGGCCACTTTCTTTTCTTTTTGAGACGGAGTTTTTGCTCTTGTCACCCAGGCTGGAGTGCAATGGCGCGATCTCGGCTCACTGCAACCTCCGCCTCCCGGGTTCAAGTGATTCTCCTGCCTCAGCCTCCCGAGTAACTGGGATTACAGGCATGCGCCTCCACGCCCGGCTAATTTTGTATTTTTAGTAGAGACAGGGTTTCTCCATGTTGGTCAGGCTGGTCTCGAACTCCTGACCTCAGGTGATCTGCCCACCTCGGCCTCCCAAAGTGCTAGGATTACAGGCATGAGCCACCGTGCCCGGCCGAGTATGCCACTTTCTTACTGGCTTTCCTCTCAGCACCACTGTGGACACCAGTCCAGTCTGATCATCTGATACATATGAGATCTCATTTGATCACAAGAGGAGGTCTTGTCATCCTCATTATACACTTGAGGAAACTGAGGCCCAGAGGGTAAAGGGTTGTACTTTATTAAAGTTGATAAAAGGGGTAAGTGGGCCCTGAATGCAGGCTTTTGGGACTCATTCCCTTGCCTGGGCTCTTCCTACTGGACCCTACTTCTGCATAGAAAAAGTGACACCTAACCTCAGTCAACAATTAAATGCTGTACTAGAGCCATCCCAGGACATCCCAGCCTCCTCTGTGCCTGGCTGAACCCTTCAGGTTCTTCAGCTAGAACATGGGGAGGAAGAGATAAGGAAGGTAAGAGAGAAGAGAAAGGGAAGATAGAGAAAATTGGTGGCAATTCTGAGGTTGGACCCTGTGTTCAGGCTGCCACGAGGTGCCATTTTGTGAGGAGAGAATAAGTCCTCTCAGGATACCGGCCTCCCCCACCGGTGTGTTGCCGTGTCAACTGATTGAGCCCAAAGGCTGGCTTGGAAATTTACCACCAACGGAGGCTTAATTAGCCCTTTAATTTCCTTCCAGCGGAAGTTTGCTCAGGTGGTTCCTAGCCCTGCTTTCTTGAGCTCCTCCCTCCTCTCACTTTCCTACAGCTCTAGCTCACCAGGAATCTGAGGCCCATTCTGGGTGTTGACACCAGGGGGAAGAGCAGCAGATTACTGAGGGCAAACAGTAAATTAAATGAACACGACTGTTTATACAGAACTTTACCAACACACTGTCACAACACTTATCTTACTTTATCCTCCCAACAATACCAAGAAAAGGATATTATTATGAAACCTGTTTTGCAGTTAACAGATCTGCAGCTCAGAAAGTCAAAGACAGCAACTGGTCCAAGGTCACATGCCAAGAAGTGGCAAAGCTAGAATTTGCTTGACCCCAAAATCCATACTCTTTCTGCTGCCCTTCACACTGTCTGTTCATTAAGTGCTTACAGTGTTTAATGAAATGACACATAAGTGCTGAAGGGACACTAAAATTAAGGGGAGGATGAGAATGAGGGTAATTTTAAGAGGCTTCTTGGAGGATGTGATAAGGACAGAAGTGGGTGCCAAGGTGCAGGGAATATTGTTAAAATATATTTTTGTCTTGTTCCCATAGGGATTTAAAGTGGCAGGAAAAGATCGACAGAGTGAGGGCCTGCACCATTTTTTTCTTCCTCCTGGTTTGGTCCTGACTCTAGCCTAAGTTTTCCACCAGTTGTGCTGCTACAGATTATCTCCCAGCAGTTCATTTGATCACTCAAAAACAAACAGACAAAACCATGAAAAGAGTTTATATAGACTTTACATAAAAACCACTAGAAGATTTTATAGTCTGGTGGAAAGACAAGCACCTTGGCAATTCATATACACAGTTTCACTGGAGAGAGGATAGAAGAGAAGTTAGGAAGGCTGTGAAGTTTGACTTTCTGGCTCGGGTCTTTTACCAGCTGTATGGCTTCAGGCAAGGTGTTTAATCTCTGAATCTCATTACTTTATCTGTAAAATAAGTATGAAAATGGGACCTCGCTCAGAAAGTTGTAAGAATTAGCACAGTGCCTGGCACAGCCCATCTAAACAAATGGCAGCCAGTCATTATTTCTGCCAGTGGGTATGGGAGGAAATGCGAGTCATACAGGAGGAAGCATTTGAGCTGAATTGGAATGGTAATTAGCGACTGCTTTGGCAGGGAAGGGGAAAAGGCTGATCCAGGCAGAGGGTGCAGCATGAGCAAAGCACCGAGACTTAGAGGAACACAATGTTTGGGGCCTATGGAGTTGTCCAGGTTGGTCAGAACCTGAGGAGAAAAGAATGGAGAGGGGTGGCAAGAGCTGAAGACAGTGAAATTGTTAGGTTAGAAAACCAGGGATAAGTTTAGCATCCTAGCAGGCAGTATAACATAGGCCTTAAACTCCCAGCTCTGACATTTGCTAACTTGGGCAAGTACTTAACCTCCCTGTGCCTCTCAGTTTATTTGTCTTACTCCAAAGAGCTGGTTATGAAGACTGATGAAGTAGTGCATGAAAAGTGCTTGTCACAGTGCTTGACACTTAGTAAGTACTCAATTCGTGTTAACAATTATTATTATTTGATTATAACAATTATTACTATTTATCCTGACTCCTTAGAGCTAGAAGGGGCCTTAAAAAAGTAATCTAGTCTAATATCCCTATTTAAAGAGGAGAATCCAAGGCCCAGGGTGCACAGTATTCATAAGCCCACAAAGCAAGTTAGTGGTAGGATTAAACCATACCCAGGCCTCCTGCCTCCCAGCCTCCCAGCTGTGTGGCTCCCTTGCCATTCATTGTCAGGCTGCCTCTGACAGGCTCTTCCTCGCTCCTCAGATGTTTGTCCCCTGTCCCTTGTAAATAAATTTCAAGGCATTTGCTTTGTGGAGATGAGTGTTGATCCTATTTTTAGAACACTCTGCCACCTGTATGCAAATGATCCTCAGGGGACTCGTCTGCTATGGTGACTTGGGCCAACTCCTGAAAGAAAGCAGCTATGAGACCAGAGGGAAAACAGCCCAGGGTAGGATGGGGATCCTGGACTCCTGATTTCTCTATCTAGTTAAGTCTCTGAACTCCTCGTGCCTGCTCTGTATATGTTAACTCCTTGTGTCTCCATTTGGAAATGAGTTCAGAAATAGGTCCCTGGGGCCAGGCGCAGTGGCTTACGCCTATAATTCTAGCACTTTGGGAGGCTGAGGCTGGCAGATCACTTGAGGTCGGGAGTTTGAGACCAGCTTGGCCAACATGGTAAAACCCTGTCTCTACTAAAAACATAAACATTAGCTGGGTAGCTGGGTAGCTGGGTGTGGTGACACATACCTGTAATCCCAGCTACTCAGGAGGCTCAGGCAGGAGAATCGCTTCAACCCGGGAGGCAGAGATTGCAGTGAGCCAAGATTGCGCCACTGCACTCCAGCCTGGGAGACAGAGGGAGACTCTGTCTAAAAAAAAAAAAAAAAAAAAAGAGTAAGTAAGAGTAAGTCCCTGGGCCAGGTGCCAAGCCGAGGTTTTGGCTTTGGAATGTCATGTCAGAGGGTGCTGTAGAACCCAGGGCTGTGGACATTCACATCAGCTATGGTGTTGGCTCAGCTTCTGGGGAAATATTTATTGCTTTCAGGAAAATAGAAGTAATTGGGGGATTAGAGGGAGAAAAATCACCTTAATATACCACCCAATGATTCTTCCCTGCAAAATGGGAGAGAACTGGAACTCATGAGATGACAAGAAGGAGAGGGAGGGCAAGGCCTCAAACTTCGCTCATAAAGGTCTACGCCCCCTGGCCTTTGGCAGAAGCAGCAGTGACCTGATCCTCAGTGGCCTTACTATTTAGCACACACTAACTGAATGTCTTCCAGGTGATAGGCCCTATGTTGGACACACTAAACCCTTCAGTGGCTTTCTGTTCTCATCAGGACGACATCCAAGCACCTTGACCTGGCATTCAAGACCTCCATGATCTAGCTACAGCCTCACTTCCTACTTCCTCTCCTGTCTACTATTTTAAGTACTATGTTTCCAGGAATCTAAGATGCTATCAATTCTAAGATACATCCTTTTTTAAAGATATTAAAATGTGAAAAAGTGGACATCTGAGAATCTATGAAATATGGTATTTTACAAACCATTGAAAATGGAACTGCTTGCTTTCTCCCCAGATGCTGTGCTGTTTCAGGCTTCTCTATTTTTTTAAGCTATTTTATTATGGAAAATTTCAAACACACACTCAAGTAGGGAGAATAAGTAGTACATGAACTCTGTCCTCCAGCTACAACAGTGATCCACTCATGGTTGGTTCACATGCTTTTCCTATACTTCCTTCTCCCTGGACTGGTAATAATAATAAGAATAGCAACTGCCAGTGCTTACTAAGGATTTAGTTTTTTTCTTAAATGTATAAGTTAATATATGCTTATTTAAAACATGTTTTGAAATCACAGTCAAGCATAAAGAAGAAAATGTTACTGACATTTGGGTTGGTGGTTGGTTCCTTTCCAGTTTCTTCTCTATGAATTTTTAACATAGTTGAGGTCAGATTATATATTCAATTTTATTAAACATAACATTATAACATAAGCTTAGCTAACATTGTTAGAAAATCTTTATATGTTTTTGATGAGTTCATTGTACTTTATACAAAAGACGAACCACATCCATTCATTCATTCATCCAGCAATATTTGTTGCACTTACCATGTGTCAGGCACTCTCAACAGTGGTAAAAGAGTGAGGCCCATTCTCTGGCCTCTCAAAGCTCAGTTTCCCCCCATTGTTTGACATTCAACTACTTTCCAATTTGGAGCTGTTATCAATAATGTTGCAGTGATTATCCCTGTGTGTAAAACTTTTCCTAGGTTTCAGATGATTTCCTTTAGACAGATTCTCGGTAGTGAAATTCCTATTTTACTTTACCTTTGTGAACACTGAATGTTATCTTAATTTTAGTTTAGCTAATTCAATAGGTTAAAAAAAGTATCTCATAATTTCAATTGCATTTCTTTGATTATTTATCGAATAAGTCATCTGTATATTTATTAACCATTAGGTATTTTTTAGTTTTTTGTTTTTAAGATGGAGTCTTGCTGTGTCATCCAGGCTGGAGTGCAGTGGCATGACCTTGGCTCACTGCAACCTCCACCTCCCAGCTTCAAGTGATTCTCCTACCTCAGCCTCCCAAGAAGCTGGGACTACAGGCGTGCGCCACTGCGCTCAGCTAATTTTTGTATTTTTAGTAGAGATGTGTTAGTATGTTGGTCAGGCTGGTCTTGAACTCCTGAACTCAGATGATCTGCCCGCCTTGGCCTCCCAAAGTGCTGGGATTACAGGAGCGAGCCACTGTGCCTGGCCTACCATTAGTTTTTGTGAATTGTCTTTTGACAAGAGTCTTACTTTTATCACCTGCAATTTCTCAGCACAAGGCCTGACTCTGTTCATTTCCTTTTGCTTGCTGTGATCTGGGGATGTATTAAGTATAATCATGTTTCATGCTTCTTTTTTTCCTCCTGGCTCTCTTCCACCTCACTTCTCTCCCTACATTTTCCTGTCTCGAAGGGGAGTTGGGTGAGTCACATAAAGGGTACAGCAGGTGGCATGTGAAGTAAATTCCCCAGAGAGACTTCTCAGAATGCTGTGAATGGTGCTGATGTCAATTTGGAGGCAAAAAGAGTGATGAGGAAATGGATTGGCAACTCTGATGCTAAATTTGTCCATGCCAAAGCACTGGGATATTATGAATGATGGTTCATTCTGCAGGCATCTTTAGAATACTGCTATATGCCCAGATGCGTGTGGGGTACTCATAAGGGCTTAATAGCTGGAGAAGACACAAATGAAATAGGTCATAATTAATAGTCAACCATGTACATGTTGGATGGTTTCAGGCTAAGTGGAGATGCCCAGCAGACAGTTGGAAATTTCCATCTGAAACTTGAAAGTGAGGGCCCAGGGGAGGATAAGGAGCCAGTGTAGGAGACACAGCAGGAACTGGCAGAACTGAAGGGAGAGAACAGGGGAAGAGAAACTTCACAGAAGCTGAGGAAAGAGGGAGTTTCCAGAAAAGGGGTGTGTTTGGGGGTGATGTCATGTTTTTAATTTAGGGCAACAAAGAGGTTATATTATCCATCCTTCTTTTATTTTCATTTTTCTTCATTTTTATCTTCTTTTTTCTTCATTTATTCATTCCTTTGTTCATTCCTTTATTCATTTATTCATTCCTTTGTTCATTCAGTATTTATGGAGTACCTTCCAGGTGCCAAGTATTGCATTAGACACTGAGGGTACAGAAACAACAAGGCACAGCCCCTCCTCCACAGTCTAAATGAGAGATATAGGTGAGAGTGGAAGCAAATTCCTGATATAGGTGCTATGATCTATTCATTAAAAAATATTTATTGAATACCTAAAATATGCCACATACATTGAGGAACAATGCAAGGAAGCCCTATGACCTTCAGCTAATCCACTTGAAGTAAAAAGTAGTGCCTTTATCTTGGTGGAAATCATGGAAATCAATAGCTATATCCATGAGTGTTTTTGAGTTTAGAGTATTTGAGGGCTTTGTGTGAGAGACCAATGCCGAAAATAAGAATACAGGGCATTCATCTCTCTGGGGTCCTGTTTCCCATCTGTGAAATGGGTATGTACACCTCTCATAGGATTCACATGTGTCTAACTTTCCCACTAGACTGTGAGTGTTCTGAGGATAGGGATCACACATGGCACAGGCTAAGATCAGTGAATATATGTGGGATTAATTACTCTCATAAGGGCTTTCTGTCTTTAATGGTCTGTGCTCTGCTGTCACTAAAATAAAGGTCCAAGTACATTCTGTGGAAGGCCAGAAGCAATGGTGATGAATTTAGACACGGTCCTGAAGGACTTCCCAAAAAAGGTGCACTTTGACCTGGACCTCAAAGGTTAGATAGGATTACAGAGGGCAGGGAGGCGCTTTAGAATCCTTAATCCTGGATTCCAGTGACTTCTTTTCTACCCTCTGCCCTCAAGGACCTAACCAGTTGCTACCTATGTGTTCTTGGACTCCAATTTACTTATTTATTTTTTTGAGACATTGTCTTGCTCTGTCACCCAGGCTGGAGTGCAGTGGCATGTCCATGGCTCACTGCAGCCCCCATCTCCTAGGCTCAAGTGATTCTTCCATCTCAGGCTCCTGAGTAGCTGAGGGACCACAGGTGTAGGCCACCATGCCCAGCTAATTTTTTGATTTTTTGTAGAAACACAGTCTCACTTTGTTGCCCAGGCTGGTCTCCAACTCCAGGGCTCAAGCAATTCTCCCACCTCAGCTGGGATTACAGGCATGAGTGACTGCACCTGGCTGACTCCATTTTTATTACCTGTAAATCAGTAGTGACAATGACACATGGTGGGCTAGAAAGAGCACTGGATGTAGAGTCAGAATATTTGAATTTGAGTCCTAGTTGAGCCTAAAAATAAGGAGCTATGTGGCCTTGGGAACGTCACTGAGTGTCTAAGTCTCAGTTTTTCTATCTGTAAAAGAAAGGAGTCAGACTGGATGAACTTTAAGATTGATTTCTTCTGGTTCTAAAATGTCTGCACTGGGGACAAGGGCTGCAAAACTGCCCATTGGGTACTATGCTCATTACCTGGGTAATGGGATCAGTCATACCCCAAACCTCAGCATCATGCAGTATACCCATGTAACAAACCTATACATTTACCTCCTGAACCTAAAACAAAAGTTGAAATTGTTAAAAAAAAAAAAAAAAAGTCTGCATCACAGAATCATTGTCAGGCTCCTGTAAGATGATGTAATAAAAGTACTTGTAAACTGTAGGGTGCTCTATAATGTGGTCTATATGGCTGAGGACAGATAGGTATAATATTAAGCTAGCTCCAAAGGACCATTTTTACCACTTTCAGTCCTCTGTGTCTCCCAAGCTCTATTGAACTGCTCTTTCCTTCCTAAAGAGCTCTCCCCTTCCAGTTTCCTTCCATTCCCATGGGACATAATGTCTCAGCTCTCAGCTGCTGCAGAAAAACAAAGCACTTGGAGCTGAGCAGCTGTGGGTCGGAGGGTAGCGCATGGGGGAAAGCTAGCTTGAAAGTTCTCATTACCTGCCTCCCTGGTGCTCATCATCCCCATCCACTAATGTTGCCTGGATTGAAGACGGGAAGAGAGAGGAGTCTGGCTGGAGGAATGCACAGGCAACAGGGCACGACCCAGGGATGAAGACCCCAGAGATAACCTCTCACTTTTTGTGTGACCTCTCAAGTTGTCACTGCTCTGGGCCTCCCTTTCTTTGTCTATGACATGGAAAGTGCCCAGAAAAAGGAGGTGATATGTATGAGCTCACAGACCCTATTCCAACCAATCCTGAAGTTCTAAAT
The DNA here is from genome assembly GCF_028858775.2 of Pan troglodytes. Lineage (NCBI taxonomy): Eukaryota > Metazoa > Chordata > Mammalia > Primates > Hominidae > Pan > Pan troglodytes. The sequence goes on from NC_072398.2 coordinate 179,060,071, forward strand.
GAGCTTTCCCTTTTCAGCACAGTCAGCCCTTGAGTTTCTTTTGCTATCATTCTTTTAAGTTCCTAGTATGTGGCAGGTGCTATAGTTGAGGGCCTGACAGTTAGCTAAATATGACTTGATTTTACGGTGCTCATAGCCTGAAAGAGGAGACAGAAAAACAAACCGGTAACTATAACAAATGTGATGTGTACAGTGATATTGATAGCAGCAGGAGGCAGACAAATGCCTAGGCAGATAGGGACAGGTCCCTGATGAAACCCCACCTTCAAGCCAAAAACAGCCTGGACTGCTGCTGGTTCTGGATGAAACCCATGACCCAGAGTGAGAACTTCTGTTCCTGTTTGCCCACCCTTTCCTGGTTGGTTCTTTTTGAATAATGCTTTTTAACCAATTAAATATTGCCTTTTCCAGTAGTACCCATGGCCCACCCCTCACCTGTCCTGTGCCTAAAAATACTCCAGACTCAGCCACACTGGGAGAGATGACTTGACTTTGGGTGAGAGACCCCACATTCCTGATCCCTCTCTACTGAGAGCTGTTTCGTCGCTCAATAAAATTCTCCACCCTCATCACCCTACAGTTGTCAATGTGACCTCATTCTTCTTGGATGTGGGACAAGAGCTTAGGACCCACTGAATGCAAGTACCCAAAAGGCTGTGGCACTGTGGCCCTCTGCCCTCCACCGGTGGAAGGCAGCCACCCCATGTGACAGAAGCAGTGGTGGGGCCAAGCCAGTCCCAGAGCTGTGGGCTAGAGTGGAGCAAGGAGCTGACTGAGCTGTTAGCATGCCACTGTCTGTTGGGCTGCTGATGATGGGGCTGCAAGAGCTAATTAGCACACTGTAACACCCCTCTGGGGCTTTGGGGTTGCAGGCACCCCTGCCTGGGCACTGCCACCTTCCCCTTGGGGTGACATGCCTGGTCAAGCCACAAGCCCCTTACAAAGCCTGCTCTCATGTCAGCACTCGGAATGGCTGGCTGGACCCTGCACTTGCTCACTCACACATCCCCTCCCGCCAGGGGCCGAAGGTGCAGTTGCAGTGGCCACGGGATTTGTGCTGGAGGCTTGCCCTCAGTTGCAGCCCTGAGGGCCAGAGTTGATGGGGTGTCTCCTTCTGTGAGCCTGGCAAAGTGACTGAGAAAAATCCTGTGCCAGTGTAATGGCAAACATTTAAAGGGCAGGGGAGGAATTAGTGGGGAAAAAAAGTTAGGGAAAACTTCAGAGGATGTGACCTTTGAATATGTTTGTGAATTATAGAAGGCAAGGGCATTCCAGGCAAAGATCAGCATATGCAAAGGCCCAGGGGTGCGAAGGAGCTGCGTGTTTGGGAAACCACAAGTAGTTAAGGCAAAACTGGAGCTCACTGTTTCAGTTAAGGAATGATAGGAAAGGAACTAGCAGGGAAGCCTGAGCTAGATCCTGAAGGGTCTGTATCTACTGAGAAGTTTGGACTCCATCTTGCAGGCTTTGGGAGGCCAGCAGACGGAGATGGGAAGGTTTGGATTTTTCCAAAGGACCATCTGACATTCTGTGTGCTCTATCCAAATTGTTACAGACACCCCCATACATTTATCCTTTCAACAAATATTTATTGGAACACTCTGGCCCTGTGTTCCAGGTGCTGTGGCATGCACTGGAGATGCAATAGTAAGCAAAACCAGACATCCTGTTCTTGTGGCACTGGTAGTTTGGCAAGGGAGACAGACCTTAATCAAATAATTACACAAATAAATACAAAATTACAGTGGGAGTGAGTGGTACAAAGGAGAAGCTCATGGTGCCAGGAAAGCATATAATTGGAGCATGTGACTTTTCCAGGATGGTCAGCTTCTTTGCTGAGCTGAGCTCTGAAGAGAGAGCATTACCTCAGGGAAGGGCACTAGGAAGGCTCTCTGGGAATGGGCCTCTTCCGCTTCAGAACCCCCACCCAATACATGTTTACCTCCTATGGTAACAGACACTGTAGACTTTAAGCAAGTACCGGCTTGTATTCATCTGTTTGTCTTCAGGACCTAACCAATGCTTGGCACAGAATCAGTACCAAGTGAAGATTTGAAAGAAAGGAAAAGAGAAGTGCCTTTAGGCGCTTTAAATAGTTGAAGATAGCAGTGCTATCCCCTCAATGGCTAAACATCTTCCTTCCCCTGGTTTCAAGTTCCCTTCACTCTTCTCTGGCTGTTCTGCTAATAGTCAAGGCCCCTGTGACAAGAGATTTAAATCAGTGAAGTAGCCTTGTGAAAGAGGATGGTCTGTTGGGAGATAGAAGACCTGGTTTTATTTAAGCCCGTTTTCATGATTTCCTGTCATTCACCTCTTCAAGCCTAAGTTGCCGTTTTTATAGAATAGAGATATTGGTCCATCTCTCACAGGGTTTCTCAGGGAATAAACTGAGATAATAAGAAAAAAACATTGTAAACTCTTAAGAGTTAAGGAAGTGTAAGGATTTGAATATTTGGAGGGCTGCCACATGAGTAAAGAATTAGATTTATTCTTTGTGTCTCCAGAGAACAGTATTAAATCAGTGGGTAGAAATTACTGTATGTAGATTTCAGCTCAACGAAAGGAAGAAATGTTCTAATAATCAGAACTGTCCATCAGTGGAATGGCTGCTTTGTGAGGGGGTGGGTGTCCAAGTTGGAAGCACTCAATACAAGGATGTTGTGGAAGGAATTCCTATTTTAAGTGAGAGGATGGATTGAATGACTTCTAAGGTTTCCTTTTAACCCTAAAATCCAAAAATCTGATGGTCAAGACAAGCAGAGAAGCTGGGAGAGGGTGTATTGTGGCAGAGAGTAGCATGAACAGAGATATAGAGCAGAAATGAATGTGGCATGTGTGACGACCGTGTGGAAAACTTTACGAAGAAATGAAGAGTGTGTGTTGGATCACATGTGATTTCATTTAAGCTTTCTAGGTGATTTCCAATCTTATGCTCTGGTGGAGGGGAGAGTGTTGGTCCCTGGAAGCCTTAGACATGGTTAGAGGACTTCCTGTATTGGGAGGCTGCAGAGGATCTTGGGGGCTAAAGAGAATCAAGAATACAAATCAGGTTGGACTTTAGGCTGTGTTGAAAATGCACAGGCTTTGGTCAAGACAGAATTTGAATTTTTTTTTTTTTTTTTTTTTTTTTTTGAGGCAAGGTCCCACTCTGTCACCCAGGCTGATGTGCAGTGTGCAATCTCAGCTCACTGCAACCTCCACCTCCTGGGCTCAAGTGATCCTCCCACATTAGCCTCCCAACTAGCTGGGACTACAGGAGCATGCCACCATGCCCAGCTAATTTTTGTATTTTTTGAAGAGACAAGGTTTCACCATATTGCCCAGGCTGGTCTTGAATTCCTGAGCTCAAATGATCCGTCTGCCTCGGCCTCCCAAAGTGCTGGGATTACTGGCATGAGCCACCGTGCCTGGCCAGAATTTGGATTCTGTCTACCTCCTTATTGTTTGTGACCCTAGCAATTTACTTAACTTCCATGAGCCTCAGTTAATTCATATATCAACTGGGGACTCAAACTTGTCCTCCTTCAAGCTGATATAACAATTAAGAGAAATGACGTAAACGGCATCCTGGAAACAGCACAGGCTTTGGAATCAGACAGACCAGGTTTGAATCTCAGTCTGAAATGAACTGACTGCAAGATCTTAGGCAAGTTATTTAAAACTTTACCTCATCTGTAAATAGAGATAGTAGTATTTCAGAAGGGTTTTTTGAAAATAAAATAAAATAAGAAAGGTGCCTACTAACATGTGCCTGGCATGTAGTAATGCTCAACTAACAGTGTTATTTTGTTACCACAAATGGGTCTCATATATAAAGCACTTACCAAAGTGCTCAGAACATAGTGGGTGTTCAGTTAACATTAGTCCCCTTCTGTCTTGCCCACATGTCTGTCTGCCACACTGACCAGGCTATGGGAGACTAGAGAAGTGGTGCTCACTCTCGTGTCTGTTCTCTGGCATAATCCTCTGCCCATATGAAGAGCTCAATGAATGTCTGTTGTGTAGAAGTGAACTGATTTCTCTTGGTGACATGGTCTCCTTCCTCAGGTAGCCAGTGAGTCACTCCTGTTTCTTTCTCCTCCTTCCCATCTCCTCTGTGATTCTATTTCTGACTCTCATCAGTAGGAGGAGAATCAATGTTCCTCAGTGTGATTTTTAAAAATAAAAGGGAGAGATTCAGGAGTGATTCTCTGGGCTGCTTTCCATAGAGCACAGGATAGTGAGAGCTGGAGTGTTGTGTTTCCAACCTCGCTTTTCTTTAAGTGAAATGAAAATGTCAACAATATCAACAGTAATAGCAGCACTTACTATGAGCTTTATTGAGCACCTACCATGTGGCCAGTGCTCTGCTAGGCTCTACCCCTACATTATCTGTCATTCTCACACAGTCACTTCAAAGTATAATATTATTATCACCACCTCACAGTTGAGGAAACTAAGGCTCAATTACTTAAAAAAATTAATTTAAAAGTTAAATAATAAATACTTCTATATTTGGATACCTATTATAAGCCAGACACTTAAAAAATATCGTATTATGAAAACCCTACCAAGTAGGCATTTTTATTTCCATTCCAGATGTGAGGAAACTGAACCTCAGAGAGAAAAAATAACCAACTAGTCCAAAATCACATTGCTGATGAATGGCAGAGCTGGGAGTTAGGCCAAGGCCTGCTCAACTCTTAAGTTCGCCCATTCTCTTTCTAACAGGTCATGTTGCTACTCTTTAAGGGAAACATTATATTGACACTCTGGCTGGAGGCAGCCCTGGGCAGGTTTGAATGGAATGGGAAATGACACATATAGCATGAGACCCATCCACTCTAGCAGGGCAGACCCTGGGAAGCTGGCCCTGCTCCTGGAACTGCCTTTGGAAGTGCAAAAACAATAACTGATGCCTATGTGGTATTTACTACACAGCAGGAACTGTTCTAAGCATTTCGCATATAATAACATTATTAATCCTCACAAAACTCTGAGGTAGGTACAGGCATACCTCGGATATGTTGCAGGTTCAGTTCCAGATCACCATAATAAAGTAAATATTGCAATAAAGCAAGTAACATGATTTTTTTGGTTTCCCAGTGCATATAAAAGCCATGTTTATACTGTAGTAGTCTATTAAATGTGTAGTAATATTATGCCTAAAACAATTTACATACATTAATTAAAAAATACTTTAGGCCAGATATGGTGGCTCAGGCCTGTAATCCTAGCACTTTGGGAGGCTGAGGTGGGAGGATCACTGGAGCCTAGGAGGTTGAGGCTGCAGTGAGCTATGATCTCGCCACTGTACTCCAGCCTGGGCAACAGAGTGAGACCCTGTTTCAAACAAACCAATAAAATACTTTATTGCTAAAAAATGCTAACAATCATCTGAGCCTTCAGTGAGTGTTAATCTTTTTGCCAGTGGAGGGTCTTGCCTTGATGTTCATGGGTGCTGACTGATCAGGTTGGTGGTTGCTGAAGACTGGGGTGGCTGTGGCAATTTCTGAAAATAGGGCAACAGTGAAGTTTGCTGCATCGATTGATTCTTCTTTTCATGAAAGATTTCTCTGTTGCATGGTGATGCTGTTTGATAGCATTTTACCCATAGTAGAACTTCTTTAAAAATTTGAGTCAGTCCTCTCAAACCTTGCTACTGCTTTATCCAACTATGTTTATGTCATATTCTAAATCCTTTGTTGTCATTTCAAGGATGTTCACAGCATCTTCACCAGAGTAGACTCCATCTCAAGAAACCATTTTCTTCGCTCATCTGTAAGAAGCAACTGCATCCATTCAAGTTTTATCATGAGATTGCCACAATTCAGTCACATCTTCAGGTCTCACTTCTAATCCTAGTTCTCCTGCTATTTCCACAAGATCTTAGATCTGCAGTTACTTCATCCACTGACGTCTTGAACCCCATAAAGTCATCCATAATTCCAAAGTTTGGAATCAATTTATTTCAAACTGCTATTAATGTTCATATTTTTATCTCCTCCCATGAATCACGAATATTCTTAATGGTAGAATGGTGAATTCCTTCCAGAAAGTTTTCAATTTACTTTGCCCAGGTCCAAATAAGCCTTGAAAGTCAAAATTACTCCTTGATCCATGGGCTGCAGAATGGATGTTGTGTTAGCAGGCATGAAGACATTAATCTCCTTGTATATCTCCATCAGATATCTTGGGTGACCAGGCACATTGTCAATAAGCAGGAATATTATGAAAGGAATATTTTTTCCTGAGAGTAGGTTTCAACAATGGGCTTAAATTATTCAGCAAACCATATTGTAAACAGATGTGCTGTCATCCAGGCTTAGTTGTTTGATTTCTAGAGCACAGGCAGGGTAGATTTAGCATAATTTTGAAGGGCCCTTGGATTTTCAGAATGGTCAGTTAGCATTGACTTCAAATTAAAGTCACCAGCTGCATTAACCCCTAATGAGAAAGTCAGCCTGTTCTTTAAGCTTTGAAGTCAGGCATTGACTTCTCTCTAGCTATGAAAGTCCTAGATGGCATATTCTTCCAGTGCTGTTTTGTCTACATTGAAAATCACTTATTTAATGTAGTCACCCTGATCAATGATCTTAGCAGGTCTTCTGGATAACCTTGCTGCAGCTTCTACATCAGCATTTGCTGCTTCACCTTGCACTTTTAGGTTATGAAAATAGCTTATTTCCTTAAACTTCATGAACCAACCTCCGCTAGCTTCAGACTTTTCTTCTGCAGTTCCTTCACCTCTCTCAGCCTTCATAGAATTGAAGAGAGTTAAGGCCTTGCTCTGAATTAGGCTTTGGCTTAAGGAAAGATTGTGGCTAGTTTGATCTTCTATCCAGAAACCACTAAAACTTTCTACATATTGCCAATAAGGTTGTTTTGCTTTCTTATCACTTATGTGTTCGCAAGAGTAGCACTCTTAATTTCCTTCAATAAATTTACATTTGCATTTACAATTTGGCTAATGTTTGGTACAAGAGGCCTAGCTTTCGGCCTATCTCAGTTCTTGGCATGCCTTCCTCACTAAGCTTAATTATTTCTAGCTTTTGATTTAAAGCAAGAGATGTGTATCTCATCCTTTCACTTGAACACTTAGAGGCCATTGTGTTGTTGTTGTTGTTGTTGTTGTTGTTACTATTATTATTATTTTGAGATGGAGTCTTGCTCTGTCACCCAGGCTGGAGTGCAGTGGTGTGATCTTGACTCACTGCAGCCTCCGCCTCCTGGGTTCAAGTGATTCTCCTGCCTCAGCCTCCTGAGTAACTGGGATTATAGGCATCTGCCTCCATGCCTGGCTAATTTTTGTATTTTTAGTAGAGACAGGATTTCGCCATGTTGACCAGGCTGGTCTCAACCTCCTGACCTCAAGTGGTCCACCTGCCTCGGCCTCCCAAAGTGCTATGATTACAGGCATGAGCCACCATGCCGGGCCCATTGTAGGGTTATTAATTGGCCTAATTTTAATACTGTTGTGTCTTAAGGCATAGGGAGTCCTGAAGAGAGGGAGAGTTGGGGGAATGGCTGGTTGGTGGAGCATTCAGAACACACACAACATTAAGTTCACTGCCTTAATATGGGTGAGGTTCATGGCACCCCAAAGCAATTACAATGGTAACATCAAAGTTCACTGATCACAGATAAACTTGACAGATATAATAATAATGAAAAGACTTGAAATATTGTGAAAATACCAAAATGTGACACAGAGACATGAAGTGAGCACATACTATTCGAAAAATAGCTCTGATAGACCTGCTTGAGATAGGGTCGCCACAAACATTCAATCTGTAAAAAATGCAATATCTGCAAAGTGTAATAAGTTGAAGTGCAATAAAATGAAGTATTATTATTATTCCCACTTCATAGATAAAGAAACTAAGGCTCCAATAGGTAAGTTGCCCAAAGAGAGGATTACACAAAAGCATGAATATCAGGAGACATTTTAGAAGCCATTTTAGAGGCTGTGTACTATAGTCACTTGGTGAGTAAGTGGTAGAATAGGGATTCACACCCAGAAGCCTAACTCCAAAGATCACAGTCTTAACCTCAAGACTATATGGCCTTTTTGTTTAACAAACAGTGGTTAAATTGCTACTGTGTGCACAGCCCTGTGCTACATACTGGTAGTACTGAGATAAAACTGACTCCATGTCCAAACTCATTTATGGGGTATATACCAGAATTTCTAATTAGTTGGGATTCAGTTGGGTGACAAGACTCTTCTGTTGGAGAGCTTGGGCACAGGGCTAGGCTCCAGGCAGAGATGGAAGACTCGACACTCTCACAGAATAACAGGGCATAGTTTAGGGAGACTGAGGAGAGCTGAGGCCTGATGGCAGTGCAGGCGCTCAGAAATCCTGCCTGGGCTTCTAGACCAGGAAGAGTGGCTTAATTCCAAATCCTGCAGGACAGGATTTAGGGACTGAACCTACAGATCAGTGGGAGGTCTATTCTTTGGAGTTGGCTCTGAGGAGCTCAGGAAGCAGAGGCAAGGGCATAGGAGGAGTGGATCAAATACTGCTTCAATGTTTCTTAGTCACAAACACACAGAGCTTTGATGTGGATATGGCAGATTTCTCTCAATAATGTCTAAGATTTCCAGTGTTAAATGTTCAGAACCTCATTTATTCATTCACTCATTTATCCATTCATCTATTCATTTATCCTCCCACTCACTCATGAGCTGAAGAAAGTATCTTCCAGAACTCATAGGGAGAACTGCTGTATGTGGTCAGAAGGAATACTTTGATAAGCTGATTGAGGTGGAGAGTAAGATGCTCAAAGACCTTGCTCAATGAAAAGAAGATGGTGATTCATATGCTCTCCAAGCAGTGTGAGTATGTTAGATGCAGATTTTGTTTTATGGAGTAAGGTTATGCAAATCTGAGCCAGAGCTGAATTGCTGAGGACATGGAGAAGCCAAGCCCTGACAGAAACAACTGCTATCTTTGTTTTTCTTCTCTTCACATCTAATCTATCACCATTCCCTATAATTTTACCTCTTAAATACCTCAATGAATCTGTTCTTACTCTATGCCTGTTGTTACCACTCTAGCTCAGATTCTTATTTAGTCTGACCTGTACTACTGCAAAGATCTTCTAACCAGCCTTCCTGCCTCCTATCTCTTCTCCTTCCAGTCCATTCTCTACACCATTGTTAGAGTGATCTTTCTAAATCTCAGATCTAATTACATTAATCCCTTGGCTCAAAATCTTTGATCTTAAAAAATAAAGTCCATACCCCATAGCATAGTATTCAGAGCTCTTTCTAGCTTCATCACCTACCTATGTCCCATCCCCTACCGTTCCTGAAGTTCTTCAGGAGTACTCACTGTCAAAAACTCTCCCTTCTGCCAAAATACCACTCCTTTACTTTTCTGCTTGGAAAGGGAAAACTCTTCTTTAGAAAATTGTTCTCCTTATATTGCCAAATAAGCACACTTTCATGTGATGCTCCTGGGCTCGGTGCAGATTCCACCCATGGGAATCATTATGCCTTCTACCATATAGTCCCAGTTTTCCTCCTGAGTATATGATAGTATTGCACTTTCTTACCCCTTGAAAGTTGGGTGTGGGTTTGTGACTTGCTTTGGCCAGTGAAATGGGAAAAGTGGAAGTTTTAAGAGCCAATACGTGACTCACATACTTTTTCCCCCTCTGGTAGTTGCTCTGTCAGTCTTTATCCTGGAATAAAGATGACAAAAAGCAGAGCACCCAGCCAGTCCTTAATGGATATGTAATAATAATAAAAAATAAAACCTTGTTGTTTAAGCTACTGACATTTGGGATTGCTTGTTCCTGAAGAACCCAGCCTATCCTAAAGGATATATTATCTCCACTTTGACATCTTCCATAACTACCCCAAACCACCATGTTTCTACTTTACCTGAACTTGTGTGACTCTTTTTTTTTTTCCTTTTGAGACAGTCTCGCTCTTTCACCCAGGCTGGAATGCGATGATGCCATCTCAGCTCCCTGCGACCTCTGCCTCCTGGGTTCAAGTGATTCTAGTGCCTCAGCCTCCCAAGTAGCTGGGATTACAGGTGTACACCACTACACCTGGCTAACTTTTGTATTTTTAATACAGACAGGATTTCACCATATTGGCCAGGCTGGCCTCAAACTCCTGACTTCAAATGATCTACCTACCTCGGCCTCCCAGAGTGCTGGGATTACAGGCATGAGCCACCATGCCCAGCCAACTCATTTTTTTTTTATACCACTTATCTGGTGCTGATGACATATTACCTCATATTGCTAATTATCAATTTGCTGTTATATCTTAGCCACCTTCACAACTCTATTGAGGTTTCCTGAGGGCAGGGGTGGTGGTTGTTCTATGTTATTATCACACTAAGTATAGTTCATGGCTAAGGCAATATGCTGTAATGGGTGCAGGAGAGAGACAGATTAGTTCTGAATGAATCTTAGTTTCCTCACCTGTAAGATGAGAGTAACAACATATATTCTCCAGGGTTTTCTAGTATTTGTGGATAACAGGTGCAACCTATATAAAAATAGTGGCATACTGAAATTATTTTTCTCCTTATTTATTTTTATTATAACTATAGATGGTGTTCAGTAGATGCTTGTGAATAAATCAATCTTTCATTGATGGAGTTGTGGTGGTACCTGCATTAGACATGGAATCAGAAGTCCTGGATTTGGCTGGGCTTTACAGGCTCATGCCTGTAATCCCAGCACTTTGGGAGGCTGAGGCAGGAGGATCACTTGAGTTCAGGTGTTCCAGACCAGCCATGGCTACATAGTAAGACCTTGTCTCTACAAAAGTAAAAAAAATTAGCCAGGCATGGTGGCACATGCCTGTGGTCCCAGTTACTTGAGAGGCTGAGGTGGGAGGATCACTTGAGCCTGGGAATTTGAGGCTGCAGTGAGCTGTGATCATGCACTCAGGACTGGATGACAGCATGACATCCTGTCTCAAAACAAAAAAAGCTGGGTACACTGGCGAGCGCCTGTAGTCCTAGCTATTCGGCAGGCTGAGGTGGGAGGATCACTTGAGCCTAGGAGTTCAAGGCTGCAGTGAGCTATGATGATTGTGCCACTGCTCTCTAGCTTGAGTGACAGAGTGAGACCCTGTCTCTTTAAAAAAAAAAAAAAAGTCCCAGATTTAAGGCCTACCTTTTTGTCACCAGCTTTATGACCTTGACCTTGGGAAAGTCACTTGCCCTTTCTGCAATTTTTGCATTCTCAACTATAAAGTGTAAATAATAATGACACCTACCTCACTGGAATCTCATAGAATTTAAATGAGATAATATATGAGGACATGTTTTATACATGCTTAAGCATCACACATTCTGAGACTGTAATGATACAGAGAAGATTGGCTGGTCCCTCACACGAGGACTGTATGGAAAATTTGGAAGCATCCCAATGTGCCCCGATAACCCTTTGCTGTTGGTCTTGTCTTTGTTGCTTGCTTACGTGTTTGTCTTTCCAACTAGACTATGAGCTACTTGTGATTAAGAATTGTCTTAAAGTCATTTTTTGAAAAAATGTTTATTTCTCCTTACATAAGAGTAATATGTGTTCATTGTAGAGATAATAAAAATACATGAAGAAGTCTGGGCACAGTGGTTCACACCTGTAATCCTAGCACTTTGGGAGGCTAAGGTGGGTGGATTGCTTGAGCTCTGGAGTTTGAGACCAGCCTGGGCAACATGGTAAAACGTCATCTGTATTAAAAATACAAAAAATAGCCGGGTGTGGTGGTGTGCTACTCAGGAGGCTGAGGTGGGAGGATCACTTGAGCCCAGGGGGTGGAGATTGCAGTGAGCCAAGATTGCTCCACTGCACTCCAGCCTGGGCCACAGAGTGAGACCCTGTCTCAAAAAAAAAAAAAAAATTACATGAAGAAAATCAAAATCTCAGTAATTCTTGTCTCTTATTCAGAGAAAATCTCTATTAACCTTTTGATGTGTTTCTTCTATTTTTTTCTGTGCACATATAGTTATAAAACTAATAGATCACACATACAAGTATTGTCTCATATCGTTAAATATTCTTACATACATGAACTTACATAAAAATTCTTACATTTTAACCATTCTCCTATTGTTGAATATATAAGTTGATGATATGTTTTCACTGTCTAGATAAAGTTTTAACAAATGTGTTTTTGTACATACATATTTGTCTGATTTTCTATTTTTATAGGGAAAATTTTTCTAATTTTGTGGGAAAAATTCCCAGAAGGAATATTTCTGGGTCAAAGAGTATGAACATTTTTAATGCTCTTAAGACTTCCAAATTGATTCCCAGAAAGGCTAAACCAAGTTCCACTCCCACAAGCAAGATGTGAATTTGTATATTTCACTGCATGCTTATCAATCATGGGAATTATTATTAAAAATAAGGGGCTGGGCACAGTGGCACAAAACCTTAGTCCCAGCTACTCGGAGACTGAGGTGGGAGCATTGCTTCAGCCCAGAAATTCAAAATTGCAGTGAGCTATGATTGTGCCAGGGCTCTCAGCCTGGGCAACAGAGTAAGGCTTTGTCTTAAAAAAAAAAAAAAAAGAAAGAAACAAAAATAAGGTTAAAACTTTTTATGTAATAATTACCCACTCAACATTTCTTCTGTGCTTGTTCATGCCTCTTGTTCACTTTTCCTTTAGGATTTTAATTATTCTTATTAAATTCTATGAGATTTAAAAAATCATTTTAATCTAGTCAGCAAGCACAATACAAGACACATAATAGATGCTCCTTAAATATGCCTTGGGTTGGGCGCGGTGGCTCACTCCTGTAATCCCAGCACTTTGGGAGGCCGAGGCGGGTGGATCACCTGAGGTCAGGAGTTCGAGACCTGCCTGACCAACATGGAGAAACCCTGTCTCTACTAAAAATACAAAATTAGCTGGGCATGGTGGTGCATGCCGTAATCCCAGCCACTCGGGAGGCTGAGGCAGGAGAATCACTTGAACCTAGGAGGCAGAGGTTGCAGTGAGCTGAGATCGCGCCATGGCACTCCAGCCTGGGCAACAAGAGCAAAACTCCATCTCAAAAAAAAAAAAATGTCTTGGGTTATTAGTTAATTGTCCTGGGGACTTTTTAGGAACCAAAGCAGACTTTCTAAGAGATTGTTTCTTTTCTTTTCCTGCCCAGGACACAGCTGGGCAGGAGCGGTACCGGACCATCACAACAGCCTATTACCGTGGGGCCATGGGCTTCATTCTGATGTATGACATCACCAATGAAGAGTCCTTCAATGCTGTCCAAGACTGGTATGAGACTCATATTCATTCATTCATTTAGCAAACTGTTCATTAAAACCTAACATGTGCTAGGTCCTGTATTGTGTGCTAGGGAAGCCCAGATGAATCAGACATGGTTCCTGGCCTCAGGAGTTTACAGACGAGAGCAGAAGACAGATCCATAAGCAGGAATGAAAATATCATGTGATAGGCTGGGTGCAGTGGCTCACGCCTGTAATCCCAGCACTTTGGGAGGCCGAGGCAGCCAGATCACCCGAGGTCAGGAGTTCGAGACCAGCCTGGCCAACATGGTGAAACCCCGTCTCTACTAAAAATACAAAAATTAGCCAGGCGTGGTGGCACGTGCCTGTAATCCCAGCTACTCAGGAGGCTAAGGCAGGAGAATTGCTTGAACCTGGGAGGTGGAGGTTGCAGTGAGCTGAGATCACACTACTGCACTCCAGCCTGGGCAACAGAGTGAGACTCTATCTTAAAAAAAAAAAAAAGAAAAGAAAGAAAAGAAAAGAAAATGTGTGCTAGGTGCAGTGATGAAGCGAGGCATCAGGGCTGTGGGAACCCAGCAGAGGGCTCTCTGACCCAGTTTAGGGAGTCAGAGAAGGTGCCCTGGAGTTGCTGACACATATGCTGCATTTTGTAAAATGAACAGGAGTTAGCCCGAGGGACAAATGAATAAGGATGTTCCAGAAAATGAGTACAGATGTGCAAAGGTGAGAAGGTAGGTGTGAGTGTTGAAGGGCATAGGTCATGAAGGGTTTTGTGTGCTGCTATAAGGAGTTTGGATTCTGTCCCAAAGGTGATGACGTATGAATTAGAAACCAACAGGTTCACATTTGTGTTTCAGGAAGATTACTGTAGCTCCAGTGGAGAGTGAATCCACATAGCACTTAAAGTTTATCCCTGGGCTGAGCCAGGTGTCCAGGAGCACATACAGTCCAAGTTCATCAAGGCTCAATATGCAATGGAAATCAGTACAGCACCCTAGAGTTGCAACCTCTGAGCAACTTATAGCTTTCCTCCTGGGGCACGATTCCCAGGAGAAGGGAGCCTGAGGGAAAGGACACGTGAGAGGGAGGGCCAGGACCCAGTGTCCCTGCTCAGATGGGGATGGGGGAAGGTGGGACATCTGTGTGGTGGCTGTCCTTCAGAATCGGAGAGGCTGAGCAGACCAGGCACACAGCAGCAGTGCTGGCCAGTGCTGGGCTTGTCTCCTTCTCCCTTTTGCCTAATGGTGACCTTCGAGGACTTCGCTTCTCCCAGGGAGCAGTTGTCATAATTGTGTGAAGCTGTGTTGGCTTCACATACACAGCTTGAGCTGAGAGTGACCTTGTGGGCTGCCTGCTGCACTCCCCTGTTCTGACCAGCAGTTCAGGGTGTCATCAGCATGTCTGTCATTCTTGGAGGTCTGTGTTCTCCTTTTCTGCCTCCTGGTTATCCTCTTCTTCCTCCTTTCTGTCCCTTCCTTTTAAATAACTCTTTCTTCCCTCTACCTTGGGTCTTTCTCCTCTCCTTCCTCTGTTCTCTTCCCCTTCCCTTTACTCTCTCCACTCATCATTTTCCTCCCTTCCTCCCCTCTCCCTGCTCCTCCTCTTCTCTCTCATCACATCTCCCCTGAAGTGTCTCCACACTGCCCATTTCCCTGTTGGCCTTGACCCCCTTCCCTTCCTCCCTCAGTCTCTGTTCATTCTGCCTCAGGAACACAGTGACTTTAACACCTGGTGACGATTCCTCCAAGAATAACCTGAGTTTGTTGCTAACCTGGGAGCTGAGAGGAAATGGGGTGGGAGAAGGGAGGAAGATGAAAGAAAGAGTAGCATGGGAGATAAGGAGAGCTGGCCCCAGTTACCTGCCTTGAGTCTGAAGACTGAGGGTCTATCTCTCCCAAGCCCTGGCCTTTGAGTTTTGTCTGTGGGTAACTTGGTCTCAGTCTCACCCCTACCTGCCATCCAAGCCCCAGTGCCCAGAATGGGGCCTGGTTTCCTGTGGGCCCACAAGAAGTGGTGGTTGAGTGAATTCCATCCTTTGAGGGAATGGCTTCTCACCATAAATGAGAAGGTTGGTGGTAAGATCAGCTTTAAGAGCAGGGTCAGTAGTAGGTTCAGGTTGCAGTTAGGGTTGAGTTAGGTTGTCAGTGTCAGGGTAGAGTCAGATTCAAGATCTGCTTCAGGACTAACCATTCACTGGCTCGTTCATTTATCAGCATTCACTGACACCTTCTTTGCTGTGTGTTCTGTGCTGGGTATTGGCATCCCAAAGATGAATAAGCCTGTCCTTGCCCTCAGGGAGAGAGAGAAATTCAGCCAAGTGTAATAGGTGTCATGGTGAACGTGCAGGAGACAAAAAGAGGAAGTAATCATTTCTACCTGATGGGGTCTTTGGGGAATGTTAGGCCCATCTCCACAAAAAGATGTCTTCATAATATAAGAGAGTCCTTTCTTATTTCCTCTTAAAATTTTGTTTTTAATTATAGAAGTAATACATGCTCACTTTTAAAAATGTGAAAAGTACAGAAATTTGAAAAGGTTTTTTTTTTTTTTTTGATGGAATCTCTCTCTGTCACCCAGGCTGGAGTGTAGTGATGTGATCCTGGCTCACTGCAAGCTCCGCCTCCCGGGTTCATGCCATTCTCCTGCCTCAGCTTCCTGAGTAGCTGGGACTACAGACGCCTGCCACCACGCCCAGCTAATTTTTTTTTTTTTATTTTTAGTGGAGACGGGGTTTCACCATGTTAGTCAGGATAGTCTCAATCTCCTGACCTTGTGATCTGCCCACCTCGGCCTCACAAAGTGCTGGGATTACAGGCGTGGGCCAGCGCACCCGGCCGAAAAGTATTTTTTAAAAGTCTTATAATCATCTTATATGAAGGTAACCATTGCTGACATTTTGGTTCCTGCAAATAATCATAATCCGAGGCTTCAGGGAAGGTTTATTAATCACATAGGAGGAGGTGGAGGCTAAGTGGATCTAGGAGAAGCTTGAAGAGGCTCCCCTCAAGGTGTTGTGGGATCAGCACTGGGCCCTGGAGGATGAGTTAGTTGTGGGGAAGGACTTCCCAGTGTAGGCAAAAGCACAAGCCATGGAAGAGCTTTTGGGGAATGAGTAAAAAGGTTAGGGAGGCAGGAGAATGGGTAATGAGGCTGGAGAGACACAGCATGAGTGATCTTGAACTGAGGAATCTGGACTTGATCACATAGCTAGCTGGGGGCCAAAGAAGGCTTTTAAGAAAAGATTCATTGTGATCAAATACCTGCTTTAGAAAGACCTCTCTGCCCAGTGAGGAGAGGGATGGTCAGATATGGTAGAGGTGGACTTCAAAAAGATGGATGAGGTTTGCAGCTAGGGCTTAGGAGTCAGCATCTGTGACAGCCAGCAGGGACAGGTATCTGTCTGTCCTCAGCTGAATTAATTGGCAATAACTTGGATGTTGCTAGTCCTGTGGAAGAGAAGCCATTTCTTCACACTTCGCAGTTTTCTTTTTGTCATAGGGGAGGGTATGTGTCTTGGTCAGTTTGGGCTGCTATAACAAGAATACCATAGACTTGGTAGCTTAAATAATGGACATTTCTTTCTCACAGTTCTGGAGCTAGGAAGTCCAAGATCAAGGTGCCAGCAGCTCCAGTATCTGGAGACAGCCAGCTTCTTGTTGTATCCTCCCACGGCCAAGAGAGAAAGAGGGCTCTAGCCTCTTTCTCTTCTTATATGGACACATTTATTAGGACTCTAGCCTCATTGACATAATTACATCCCAAAGACTCCACCTCCAAATACCATTACATTGGGGATTAGGCTTCAACATGTAAATTTGGAGGTGGGGACACAGACATTCAGTCTATAGGAATATGATTAACATATCTCTTTCTATCTCATTTTAGGGCTACTCAGATCAAGACCTACTCCTGGGACAATGCACAAGTTATTCTGGTGGGGAACAAGTGTGACATGGAGGAAGAGAGGGTTGTTCCCACTGAGAAGGGCCGGCTCCTTGCAGAGCAGCTTGGTATGTACATGACACATGTATGTGCATGTGTGCATTTGTACACATGCTCATGAGAGTGGGGTAAACAGGGCATGAGTGTGTTTGTATTTATGACATTAGTGTTGTGATTGTGAATTATGTACCTATGTGATCTGTGTGTATTGTTTTATATTTGTATGATGTACATATGGGCTTTGTGCTGTGAGTTTTAGATAATTCATCATTTTTGATATGTATATATTTTGTTATATTGAATATGTAAATAAAATTTAAATTTATAAACTCTTTTTTTTACCAGTTCCTTCCACAAAGGACTTGAGATATCTTATAAAAATGGTCACAATACAACAATAAAAATAAATAAATAAGTGAGAAAATTGGAGCAAAGGGAAAGCAAGGGTGAGGGAAAAATAAGAGGAAGCTAGGGTAAGTATTAAGTTCTTGGACACCTGCAAGAGTTGGGGCCAAAATGTTGTCTTTGAGCTTCCTAGCAACCTTTGCCAAGAGGGAAACATAATCAGCTACATGGTTTAGAGTGTCCTAGTATAAAAACAAACCCATTATTCCAGAGAAGCACTACTCTTCATCATCAACTGTAGAGCAGACTCTGTATGCTGAATGTGACCATGTCTTGAATATCAAACATCCTTCCAGCACTGAGTATTTATATGCTGTTCTTACAGTTTATCTCAATGCAAATTCATGCTTCTCACCAAAACACAATTCACAACAAAAGTAATAGTATGAAGGAACAAAACTATGTGGTTTGAGTATGTAGCTCATCGATGTCCTGACTTTTTCCAAGCTTAACATATTTTGATCCTTGTGCTCCTTTGAGGCCTAGGTGCCCAGGCATGTCTCAGTGGCCCCAAAGCAGAACTCTACCTACCTTTGCTTAAAAGAAGAGCTTTTATTTTATGTATTGGGGTCCAGGGTAAGGTTGCCTTACAAAAAGAGTTCCATGCCTGTAGGTTTGAAAGTTTGAAATCTTCCTCTAGAATAGATGTACTGCTTAGCTTTTAGCCAGTCTCCCTAAGTATATCTCACATCCTTAGTGTTGTAAGTACTGAGGAGTGGAGAGTTTAAAGTCTCTGACAGTTTCTGAAGAACAGATATTTGGGCTTATAGGTGGGTAATCTGTATAAAATACAAGTGTGAATTGTGTGTTTTATATATTTGTATTATGAGTGTGTGGGTATGTGTGTGTTGTGTACTTTTTTCTCCCCAAGGTGGCCTGTAAACTGTAGCAAACTATAAGTGCTTAATAAACAGGGAGGTTGGGTCATCTTGGGCCTTGCTGTCTCTACACTATCACAGAGGTTCTCAGAGTCCAGAAAGTGCCTCCATGTGGTCCATTGACCAATAAGCAAGTGATGAAGCCCACACCTGGTGAACTTTAGACGGTCCCTTTAGGCTTTCAACCTGTAGTCTTCCTGGAGGCTCCCAGCACTCTCCCTGGACTGACTATATTTCATCTGCTTGGAATGCTCTCTTCTACTCCCCATCTTCTACCCTCATCCAGCTGGTGAGACCCCACTCAGCTTTCAAAACAGCTCACACTTCACATCTTCTATGAAACCTTTCCCAGCCCCCTGCCAGAGCTCTTTATTTGTTCTCTCAATGCACCCCACACGTAAAAGAGTCACAGTATCCATCGCAGTTGGATGCACTCATTTACTTGTCTGTCTCCCGAAAGTTCCCTGCAGACAGGAAATGAATCTTGTTTGTCTTTGTGCCTACGGTGCCTAGCATATGGCCGGGCACAGAGGATGCAAAAATATGTTTTGATTAATTTTATGATGTTAAGTATTTGGGTACTTCATTTTATTGTCCAGTGAAGACTTCCTGAGTGCCTACTCTGTTCTAGGCCCTGAGCTGTGAAATAGGTTACATTTCCTGGTCTGAATAAGCTCGATCCAGTGAGAGAGCCTACAGTAACAGTCATAGTCCAATTGGTCAGGGCTGTGACAGAGGGATGTTGGGGGAGCATAGAGGAGGAACGTGATTCTCCTGGGATCAGAGAACATGATGCCCAAGTGGAGTCTTGAAGATAAGTAGGACCAGTCAAGTAAAGAAGAGAGTTAGGGGCATTCCAGGCAGGGGCATAACCCTGGCAGAGGCAAGAAGCTGCCTTGTGGGTCAGGGAACCATAAATCACTGGATGGTGTGAGTCTGGAGTAGTGTTGCCCAAAGAGGGGACTCACGCCACTGGAATTGTGCAGGATGATTTTCTGTATTTATTTTCTAATACATATTTGGATATGTATTAGAAAAAAATATACCAGCATGCCAAGCTCTTCTCACTAAGATTTTTTTTTTTTTTTTTTTTTGAGATGGAGTTTCACTCTTGTCACCCAGGCTGGAGTGCAGTGGGGCGATCTTGGCTTACTGCAACCTCTGCCTCCCGGGTTCAAGTGATTCTCCCGCCTCAGCTTCCTGAGTAGCTGGGATTATAGGCACCCACCACCATGCCCGGCTAATTTTTTGTATTTTCAGTAGAGACGGGGTTTCATCGTGTTGGCCAGGCCGGTCTCGAACTCCTGACCTCAGGTGATCTGCCCACCTCAGCCTCCCAAAGTGCTGGGATTATAGGCATGAGCCACCTTGTATGGCCATTCTAAGATTTTTTAAAGGTGAATTGGTTAAACATTTATTAGGTGCTTACCATGTGTCAGGCACTATTTCTAAGTGTTTCAAAGTATTATGCATCTAATTTAATCCCTCTAAAACCCTCCAAGATATGTTCTTTCCTTATCTCCACATTTTGTGTGTGTGTGTGTGTTTTAACAGATGAGAAAAGTGAGGCACAGAGAAGTTGAGTAACTTGCCATAGTCACACAGCTAGTAAGAGGGTAGAACCAGTATTTCAACTCAGGTGGTAGTCTGGCTCCCAGAGCCTGAGCTCCTAACCACTTAACTTTACTACACAGCAAATGTGGTAATCATAGCTGATATATATTGAACAAGGCACTATGTGAAATGTTTAGCATTAATTATCTCATTTAAGTCTCTTTATAAACCTTCAAGCTAGGTACTGTAGAGCATGTCCAATACTCTCAAAAACGAGGTTCAGAGAGGTTAAATAACTTGCTCGAGGTATACCATTAGCAAGTGGTGGACTCAGTATAAACCTATCAAATTTATTTAGGAACACAGATAGAACACCTGAGATTAAATCTTAGTGCTATGTTTTTAGGAAGGCACTTGAAGAAGACCTTAATGAATTGGTTAGGTTTGGGCAGGTCAAGGTAACCCATCTCTGCCTAACTCGACTCCCTGAGCTTTCTGCTATTGATCACCAGAACTTGCCTATTTACATGTTTACCTCTCCTCCTAGGTTTCTACTGCATGGATTGTGTCTGATTTGTTTCATTATCCTAAGGACCCAGCATAGGGTAGATATTCATTAATACATTTTACTTATTCAGTGAAAAACATTTATTGAGCACGCTGAGCCAAGTTCTGCCCTGGCACTTAGGATATAATGAATGATGAACAAACAGCTGCAATCCTTACTGTCATGGAACTAATGGGGAAAGAGACATTAAATAAATACTTACACAAATATTAATTAAAAATTGTGCAAATAAATGGGTGAATTGTATGGTATGTGAATTATGGCTCAATACAGCTGTTAAAATTGCAATAAGTTCTACTTGAGTTAGGACTCTTGTTATTGCAAGTGATAAAATTGCAAATCAAACTAGCTTTAATAAAAAAAAATAGAATTGGCTGGGCGCAGTGGCTAACGCTTGTAATCCCAGCACTTTGGGAGGCTGAGGTGGGTGGATCACTTGAGGTCAGCCTGGTTTGATATCAACCTGGTCAACATGGTGAAACCTCATCTCTACTAAAAATACAAAAATTAGCCGAGCATGTAGTCCCAGCTACTCGGGAGGCTGAAGCAGGAGAATCCTTTGAATCCAAGAGGCAGAGGTTACAGTGAGCTGAGATTGCCCCACTGCACTCCAGCCTGGGTGACAGAGCAAGACTCCATCTCAAAAAAGAAAAAAAAAAAAAGAGAGAGAGAGAGAATGTATTAGCTCCTGTAACTGGGAAGTCCACAAGACCCAGGGCTCAATTGCACTCTCCATTTCTCAGCTTTACTTATCCCCTCAGCCTCTTTCTATAGCCAGACTCTCTGCATGGGGAGTTAGAGGGATGATGGCAGATTCATGGCTTCCCAATTCCTGCAAAAAGAGACCTTCTCTCTCCCAACCACTATGAATCAATCCCAGGGAATACTATGATTGGTCACCTGTGAGTCATGTGCCCATCCCAGTGGCTGGGGGAGGCAAGTATGGCAGCATAGTCCCAATATAACTGTTTAAAATGGTGGTTTCCTAAAGGAGGGAATGAAGGGGGCAGATAGAAGTTAACATAAGTCCACCACAAGTGCTATGAAGAAGTGCAAGAGAGAAACCTAATTTTAGGCTGGAGAGTTAAGGTTTTCTGAGAAAGTAACACTTAAGGTGAGAACAAAAGGATGAGAAAAGACTAGCCAGGCAAAGAGTAGAGTGTAGGGAGGGGCACGTTCCACATCCAGAATAGTCCCAATGTGGGTTAAAGCATGAAATATTCATGAAATTGAAAGAAGGCCATGGCACAGGGACTAAATAATCAAGGGAGAGTAGCATGAGATGAGGATGGACAGATGGGGAGAGATCAGATGATGCAGGATCTTGTAGACCACGTTAAGAATTTTGCAAGGATATGATCAGATCTGGGAACAGTGAAGGGGGATGTTCAGCCTTCCTCACCCTCACCCAGTGACTACCCCTCTGCTGTCTCAGGTATTAAGTCAGTTTCAGTGGTATCTTTGCCAGTGCAGTAATGCCATTCTCTGCTTTATGGGATCCCTCCTCAGGATTCCCTTTCTTGTAGCTTTTCTCAGCTCTCTCAGTCAAGACTATTGATATGGCCAACAATTCGTGTTTATTAAAGCTGTGAGGCTGGGCTTGGTGGCTCACGCCTGTAATCCCAGCACTTTGGGAGGCTGAGGCAGGTGGATCACCTGAGGTCGGGAGTTTGAGACCAGCCTGACCAACATGGAGAAACCTCATCTCTACTAAAAATACAAAAATTAGCCAGGCGTGGTGGTGCATGCCTGTAATCCCAGCTACTCGAGAGGCTGAGGCAGGAGAATCGCTTGAACCAGGGAGGCGGAGGTTGCGGTGAGCAGAGATTGCGCCGTTGCACTCCAGCCTGGGCAACAAGACCAAAACTCTGTCTAAAAAAAGAAAAAAAAAAGCTGTGTGTTGTGATTGGCCTTCCATATCCTCAAAGTTCCTGGGACTTGGTTGAGATCATATAGATGCTGAGGCAGGTGGGTGTTTGGAACAGTAGAGGAGTTTTAGGGACTTTTATTTCAGGAAGCGTGACCTTTTAGGGTTCTGCCTCCATGTGCTCCTCGGAAAGGGGCTTCTTGTCCCTTTCCTGGATCTGACTGGAGATCTGACCAGAACCCAGGGAGGCTAGTAAAAGGGAAATATGCTTCTGCCTACAAAGGAAGGAGAGACCATCCACAATGTAGTTTTTTGTTTTATTTTGTTTTGAGACAAGATCTTGCTCTGTCATCCAGGCTGGAGTGCAGTGACACAATCTTGGCTCACTGCAACCTTCACCTACTGGACTCAAGCAATCTTCCTGCCTCAGTCTCCTGATCCCAAATAGCTGGGATTACAGGCATGCACCACCATGCCCAGCTAACTTTTATGTTTTTTGTTTGTTTGCTTGCTTTTTTGGTAGAGACGGGGTTTCACTGTGTGGCCCAGGCTGGTCTCAAACTCCTGGGCTCAAGTGATCTGCCAGCTTTGGTCTCCCAAAGTTCTGGGATTACAGGCTTGAGCCACCATGCCCAGCCCAAAATGTAGTTTTGAAACACACACATACCAGCATAGTGTAGTGGGAAAAGCACGCCCAGACTAGGAATTAGGAGATTCAGAGTTTTATCCTGCTTCTGCTACTACTTTACTATGTGACTTTGAGCATTGCATTTGCTGTCTCTGGGTCTCTGCATTTACCTATCTGTAAAACATGCAGTTTGGATTAGTTGAGTAGGAAGATCTGTTTGGCCCTATCCCACTTTGATTCTGTGATTTCAATTTACCCAATTCCGCATTCATGACTCAGACCCCACAGACTCTCATGAACTGCCTTGCTTATTTTAGGTGCTCAATAAATCTGTGTGTGTGTGTGTGTGTGTGTGTGTGTTTTCTAGATTGAGATGAACCAAGGAACCTTGTGTCATTGAGTCTGGTTGCAGAGAAAGAAAGGCCTAGTTGGCATTGATAATAACTGACAGTGACTTAAAATTCACAATATGCTTTCACGAAAATCCTCTTGTGACCTTTGTTGCCACTTCTAGCACAGAAGGCTGCATTATCATCAGCTATTGTAATACAGTATCTGTATCGCTGTATAGTACATAGTATATTATCACCAGTACAGTAAACCAGTGATTTTCTTGATGAAGAAGCTGAGTCCAGACCACTTGCATTTTCTTGCACACAATGAGCTGTGCCACACTTCTGTGTCTTTATTTTCCCACTCTAAGATTATGTAACTTTTCTAAGCCATGTAAGTAGTAGATGGCAGGCCCCGTACTCAAACTCAGACTTTGACTCAAAATCCTAATGTTCTCATATCATCCAATGGTGTTTTCCCAAAAGCCTGTCATAGTTTCTCTTCACATTTCCACCCTCAGCCACAATGTTGGTGAGATTTCTTTAGATTATGCTGTGGTAACACACAACCTGAGTCAGGAGAATAAGGGTTTCTTTCTCACTCATTACATACCAGCTACAAGTCAGCTGCAACTCTGTTCCATGCATTTTCTTACTCTGGGGTCCATTTGGAATGGCTAAACCACACAAGGCCTCTTAAAGCTTCCTTGGGACTTGGATCACATCACTTCTGCCCACATCCATTGGCCAAAGCAAGTCACATAATCAAACTCGATGTCAATGGAGTGGGGAGACGTATTCTTCCCACAAGGAGGCACTGCAAGCTAGTGGTAATGTGGAGGTATAAAATCTCTTGCAGGCAGGGCAGTTCACAGTCACTGAACACATCATGGACTCTGGGGACGCAGAGGTGAATGGGTTCCCCTCCCTCAAGATGCACACTGACTAGGGAAACAAAATTGTAAACAGATAATTATAACCTTCTTTGGGTCGATGGCTATGCCAGTCCTCATCCTACTTGCTATTATTTTTCACCCTCTCCTGTTGTTTTTCCTGCAACCCCTTCTGAGGGTTTGACCTTTGCAGGCTATGTTTCCCAGCCTCCTGTGATAGTAGCTTCTGGCTGGGACTAGCCAAAGGAAGATATTGGCAGGTGACTGGAGATGCAGCAAAGGGAGAAATCCAGGTATTTTCCCCCTGCCTCAGCTGGCCCCCCAGCAGGGGCTGCTCCTCTACTGTGACTCCAGCTCTCATGGTTCCAGCTTCTTTTAGCTCTAATACTAGTATTTTTTGCTTTTGATAATCTCTGGGTTTCCTCAATATTCTGTTTAGCTTCTTAGTTCTTCCATCACCTATATAAGCAATTCCTTCTGGTTTAAAGAATAGTTCCCATTTTTCTGGTTGGAATCTGACTGAAACAATCACACAAAGTGCCATGAGAGTACAGGGGAGAGAGACATTATATGTTCTGAGTGGTAGAGGTGTTGTGGGGAAGAAAAAGTGAAGCTTCTCTGGGATCAGTAATTCCACAGATGAATAATGAAGATGATTAGGAGTAGTAGCTAGAGATTAATAACATGAGCAATGGCACAAAATGAGGAAGCACTGATGTTTCTGGAGCATAGTGCGAGCCAGGAAGATGAAGCTGGGGGAGTAGAGACCAGGCCATGCCAGGTCGTGGGTGTTCAGCCAGTGAGGCTGGATATTGAATTGATCAGACCTCTTTCAATTCCAGTGACACAAATCCAAGTCAAAATAGCTCAAGTTATAGGGACAGGTGAATAGCTGAAGCAAAATGGAAGAGAAGGTCCATCCAAGGTGCCGGATGGATTGTCCACATGACACTCAAAGTTCCAGAGAATGAAAACAAGCCTTGAGTAGAAAGGAAGACAGTGAGTCCTACTGAGCCCAAATCATCAGCGACCAGAGGATGTGAGTTGAAGGTTGATAAATGACAGAGATGAGGTGGTGTCAGAGCAGGATGGAGAAGGGATCTGAACCGTGGAGGACACATGTTCTGGAGCAGTGTTGGGATGAGGAGAGGTGAGTTTAGCTGGTTGCAAGTTTCTGAATAGAATTCTGAGGTCGTATTCAGAAGCAGGCAGTGTGGATGCAGTCTATGGGTCTGTGACAGCTGCCTTTGGACAGAGTAGATAAACGTGATCATTTTTGGGGGGTGGAGGAACATCTCAGATTCAGTTAAGAATTGAGCCCCATTAAAAACAGCAGAAATGTCATTGTTCTGAAGCCAATTAGGAGAAGAAAAGGACTGGGGGCTAGTCTGGTTAATTGGTTGTCATCTTCCTGGCCTCACTAGATTCTCAGCTCCTAAAAGTCCTGATTAATGAACCTGAAGAAAAGGTTACCATATGGACCTACTAATGAATAATATTTCAGCAATCTGACAGTAATTGGGTGGGGTGCATTTGGGGTTATTCTGCTAAGCAAAAGAGGCCCTTGAGCTGGCTAGACCCATGAGTTGGTAACTTGAGTCACAGTTCTCACATTCCGGGTACCTTTGAGATGACAGTAAAGACATCTCTTTGGCATGACACAAGAGCTCCCCCTGTTTGGCCCCCTGCTGACTCAACTCTCACCACTTAGGATTTTCTGCTCTAAGGATAACAAACTGCTATGGCCCTTTTGGCATAGACCAAGGCTGATTTTGCCCCCTTATCTGTGCTCTATTCATGCTGTCTCCCCTGCCTGTTGTGCTATGCTAGACATGCCTGTGCTCACACATACACTCACAGTGACATGCCTTTGTCTAGCTGATATCTGCTTAAGCATCAGCTTCTCCAAGAAACCTTCCCTGGTCTCCAGGCTTGGTTAGATGCTTTCTCTGTGCCCTGACAATCCCCTGGCTTCCCTCCGTTCCAACACTTATTGCCCTGTAATATTGTCAATATGTCTATCTTCCATAACACACTAGGGGCTCCTCAAAGGTAAGGGCTGTGTCTGATTCACCTTGCTGTCCCCAATGCCCAGCACAGGGTCTACCGTGCTCATTGAGCTGAGCTTTCATGACCCACACTATCTGTATCCCCTCAACCACACCCTCCTTGCTCATTCCGACCTCCTTAATTCAACTATTCATTCCACCAACATTCACTAAGCACCTACTCTTCCAGGTGGTGCTGGGGCTCAGAATGACATAGTTCCTGTTTGGGGAGCTCCCTGTCTATATGGACTTCTGCCATGCAGGGTAAAAAGTGCTATGGCAGGAGGAAGCACAGAGGAGAATGAAGATACCATATGTAAGCTGAGTCCTGAAGAATGAGAAGAAGTTAGGTGAAGAGTTTTGTTTAATTATTTTTAATGTAATTTATTTGTGTATTCATTTATTTATTTATGGTCTCGAACACCTGGCCTTAAGCAACCTTCCTGCCTTGGCACCCCAAAAGCACTGGGATTCCAGGCTTGAGCCACTGGCACCTAGCCAGTTTTGCTCAGTTCTGACTTTTTTTTTTTTTTTTTTTTTGAGACAGAGTCTCACTCTGTCGCCCACGCAGGAGTGCAGTGGCGCAATCTCAGCTCACTGCAACATCCGCCTCCCAGGTTCAAGCAATTCTTCTGCCTCAGCCTCCCAAGTAGCTGGGATTACAGGCAGTGCCACCACACCCGGTTAATTTTTGTATTTTTAGTAGAGACAGGGTTTCACCATGTTGGCCAGGCTGGTCTCTACTCCTGACCTCAGGTGATCCACCTACCTCGGCCTCCCAAACTGCAGGGATTACAGGCGTGAGCCACTGCACCCAGCCTGAGTTCTGACTTCAAAGGCTCACATCCTCACTAACTTCAAGAAGCTTCCTCCTCCTCTCCTTCCCTGCCAGCCTCTCCCTCTCCTGCATCCCTGCATGGCCTCTGGTTTCCTCTACCTGGGTTAGAATGTTACAGCTTGTTCTGTTGCTGTTCCAACTGAGAGTGAGACAAGGAGGCATAAGGGATAGACTCCTGGCCCATCTCTGAGTCTCAGTTTTCCTGTCTGCAAATTACAAGTGCTAACCCTTGCCTTGCCCCACCCCACTCACACGGTTGTTTTCGTATTTGTGAACTGTTAATGTGAACTGCAGATGGGAGAGACTGATGCCTTTATTAGCATGTCTTTTCTACAACTATAATTGATCTCCCTGTATCTGTATCTCTAACACTCAACACAAGACATGGCACAAGGTCAATGCTCAATAAAGACTTGGTTGGCCAGTCACTGTGGCTCATGCCTGTAATCCCAGCACTTTGGGAGACCGAGGCGGGCAGATCACCTGAGGTTGGGAGTTCCAGACTAGCCTGGCCAACATGGTGGAACCCTGTCTCTACTACAAATACAAAAATTAGCCGGGTGTGGTGGTGGGTACCTGTAATCCCAGCTACTCGGGAGGCTGAGGCAGGAAAATCGCTTGAACCTGGGAGGCAGAGGTTGCAGTGAGCCGAGATTGTGCCACTGCACTCCAGCCTGGGCGACAGAGCAAGACTCTGTCTCTCAAAAAATAAATAAATAAAAATGAAATTTAAAAAAAAAAAGACCTGGCTTATTGATTGACCCTAAGTGATGAAGACAAAGAGATTTCCCCAAAGAGATTTCCCCAAAGGCCCTGGAGACAGTAGAGGTGCAAGGAAGCTGGGAGTAAGGTGGGCCAGGAACATATAGGAAAGAGAATTGCCATGTATTCACATGCCAGTCACGTCATATACTTTCATGGATTTAATTTTCATTACTATCCTATGGGGTAGGTAGTATTCGCCTCATTCTATAGATGAGGAAACAGAGACTGGGAGCAATTAAGCAACTTGTCCAAGATCACACAGCTAGTAGCTGCCCTCTGTACAATGTGGCATGTCCTCCCCTCAGTGCCACTTCCTCACAAGGGATTTGTGCCCCTGGCCTTGAACTGTGTCCTCATCTTCATCTGAGCTGAAAACCTATTTATTTACTTACTGGTCTGCCTCTTTCCTAAATAAGCAATACACTCCCCGCGCCTCCCCAAACACTGCCACTTGTGATAAGGCAGTCAAAGACTGGGGAGTCCATTTTTGTGATGTTCATTAAGGAAAAACGATATGCTGGAGGGTCTCTGAAGCTGACTGGGTTTCTATGGCCTGAGGATAATGAGCCAGCAGCTGCCTCCTTCTTCATCACATGTCCACAATTAGCAGGCACTTCTGCTGCTTGTCTTTCTCAGGTCAGGAAATGGGCCACAGGAGAGGCTGTCAGCTGGAGGTGGGCTGGCAGGAATGGCATGTGCCTTCCAGCCAAAAGGCTAGGAAAAGAGAGGCCTTGTTTATACCTGGGGGGCTTCAGCCCTCTCTATGGACGGTGGAATAATAGGGAGAAAGAGGGAGGGGGGAAAGAGATCCCTCCTTTGTTAGAGAAGATGATAAAAGAGGGAGAAAGATGGAGAGGAGGTGGGAGGAACAAGTTGAAAGAACAGAAGGAAACTGTCTTTATAACAGGCCACTTTTTTACAGCAATGTATTCATCATCTCACACACTCCTCCCACCTGTTCTTGGTAGGAAGACACTGTTGTTTGTCTTATTTGACAACAGGGAGTCTGAGAATTGGAGAGGTTAAGTGAGCAGAGAGGTGAAGTGACTTGCCCAGACTCAGATACTGTTAGTCGGATTAAAGCAGAGGAGGCCAAAGAGACTTGTAAAGGAAGAAAAAGGTATGATCAGGAAAAAAAAAAAATGCAAAGTGAAAGAGAAAAGGGGGAAGAAATGAGAGGCAGAGCTGTGTGTGGACTTTGGAGACAGCCAAACTCAGGTCTAAACCCAGTTTCCGCTAATACAGCCACATGACTTTGTGTGAGTTATGCAGTCTCTCATATTCTCATTTATAAATTGGAGATGATGTTATTTACCCAACTGGTTATTGTGAGGATTAAAGAAGATGATATCAGTAAAGCTCCTAGCATAGTGTCTGGCATGTAGTAGTTGCCCCAAAGATATTGGGAATCCCAAGGAGAAAATGCAAGGGACACAGAGGAAAGGCTCCAAAAGAAGGGAAAGAGGAAGGCAGACAGACAAGAGAAGTGGGAGAGGGCTGGGGACTGATGGAGAGGGCCACTTTTGCTTCTAAGGGCTGCCACCAAGCTGACCAAGATTCCTTGGGTGGAAAGCAGCCTTTTGGAATCAGGAGGGCCTTTGCTGTGTCTCTTGGGACAACCAAGTTCTTTTCATCACAGAAAGTGACGCTAAGGGTCTCAAGATACAAAATAGACAAGAATGTTGCATACCTCAGATGTAGTTTTCCCTGGGCCTTTGTTGGGTTTGTGGAGGGAGGGTGAGATCTATTGGATCGTTTTAGTGGAATTCAGGGAGGAGGAACCCCACTGAGTGGAAATAAACCAGTGTGGCTATGGGTGGAAAGAGCAAAGAAGACTTATTCAGTGTGAATCTTGAGGTGCCTCCTAGAGCCCAGACTAGAGCTGGCCAGCCTAGGGGGAATGAGAGGCAGGGGAAAGAGGAGGAAAATCCCTGCGAAAAAGTCCAAAACCTGGGCTTCTCATACTGGTGCTTTTCCTTATCTTGGGCAAGCTAGCTTACTTCTGTAAGCCGGTGTTTGTATTAGTGAAGTGGAGAGGATCTGACTGAGACTCCTTCCTCAGGGGCAACATGAAGATCAAATAAAATAATCTATGTGATAAGTGCTTTGGAAACTGTAAAGTGCTGTGGACACACATTTATGCATTTGCTCTGTCAGCAAACACTAATGACCCCCTCTGTGTCAGGCACAGGGTTATACATTTCACATACATTGTCTTGCCTGATCCTTGAAATAACTCTATGAAGTAGGTAAAATTATCCCTTTTTACAAACCAGGAAATTGATTTGTAAAGAGAATAAATGACTCAGCCCAGAATTAAACAGCTGGGCGGTGGTAGAGCTAGGATCAGTCTGACTGAAAGACCAGTGCAGGAAACTCCTGCCCTGTACCGTCTCCTTGAAGCAGAATCCCATGTCCGTGGAATTTAGCCTCTTTGCTTCACTGCTGAGCACTGGACATATTAATCCAGAGTGCTTGGGCTGAGGGCACAGAAGGGTTCCAGCAGAAGGGATGGGAAAAGTCCTTATCTGTATTTCTCCTCTTTCCAGGGTTTGATTTCTTTGAAGCCAGTGCAAAGGAGAACATCAGTGTAAGGCAGGCCTTTGAGCGCCTGGTGGATGCCATTTGCGACAAGATGTCTGATTCGCTGGACACAGACCCGTCGATGCTGGGCTCCTCCAAGAACACGCGTCTCTCGGACACTCCACCGCTGCTGCAGCAGAACTGCTCATGCTAGGCAAGGCCCACCTTCCTGACCTCCCCTCATTGTGGCCCCACACCCAGTCTGCTTCTCCCTGTTACACACTGTCCACTCTCAGCCCACTCTCCCTGTTACACACTGCCCACACTCAGAGCAAGATGAGTTGCTGCTATTCTTTGCCTGCCCCTGGGGTTCTCTGCAGATGGTCCCAGTAATAGATACTCAGCACTAGACTAACAGAACAGGTCACTACACGGGTGCAGAATCACTTTACAAAAGAAGACTCTGTTTTACGAAGGGGATTCACTACAGGGACTTAGAAAACAGTCTCTTTTCTGCCTTTAAAATGAGAGTTCCTCCATTTACCAAAATTTGACACGCACACATTCTTCAGGGGCATGCCAATTGCGTAAAGTGAGGCTCGCCTGCATAGCTAATCCTATTAAAGACAACTTCTCAAAGCACAACGTGCTTGTTTCCTATCGGGCTCCCTGCGGGGCTTTCTCTCACTACAAGTCAAGCTTGGGCTCTCAAAGCCCTGCGCCTGTTACCACGGATGCCCACAGGGCCTGGGCAGTTGCTGTGGCGACAGGAAGAGCTAATCTTCAGAGAGCTCAGACTCTCTAATGATGCTGAAGGAGCAAAGGCTGAGTCAGAAACACACTTAAGAGAAAAGGATTATCCCCTACAAAATGTCAGAGGTTCCTGCTATATGAAAGAGCAAGTAGGTATGCTCAAGAAAGACAAACAGAAAAAGAGAAACAGGCAAGATCAAGAAACAGATCACGAGTTTCTGATTTTGCTGCTTTCCAGTTGGTTCTTAACTGTGGGAACTTAGTGAAATTGGTTATTGGTTCTTAGACTCCTAGAACCTGAGGATTTTAGATTTGACGGGATTCCCAAATTTACCTAGTCTGACTAGTCAGTTCTAACCTTCCTTTTTCTGACAAGTGACTGTCAAGCCTAACAATCAAATCTCTTTCTTTTAAAGCACACCTTCTAGGCAGGGAAGGAGCTCATTTTCCACACCATCTTTGTCAACTCTCATAGAAAGTTTTCCTTGCATCAAGCTCAAATCTGCCTCCTGGAAATTCTTCTTCTTCTTCCCTCCCTGTTGGTACCCGCTCTGCTGTCAGAGACTTCACAGTCTGTGCTCCCTCTGCCCTGTGACATCTTCAGACTATTTGAGAACAGGAATCATGACTCCTGGGACTTGCCTTTTCTCTAGGTCAAATACCTCTATAATTCCATCTGCTGTTCTTCATAGGGTCTTCTCCCTATCCTGCCCTTTTCCTCCAATCCATCTTTTAACTGCTCTTGAGCAGTCTAACTGAGAAGTATGATTCAAAGCAAAATAAATCTTAAGGTGGCATGACTCTGAAAAAATTGAGAAAATTGAACTCAGAGATCCTGATCCCAACCCCTTTCTCCTGGGAGTGAAACCTTAGTTTCTACCAGAGAGTGTGGGAAACCACTTCTGGTGGAAGCCCCTTAATTAAATACCTGAGGAAAAAAATAAAAGAAACTCAGAGACCAGAATAAATTAGCTCATTATTCTAGCTTGCTTGGCCACAGGGACATATTTGGTTTTGGCTGAAATAATGACATGGAACTGGCAATGATTCCAGAAAACCTTTCTTCTCTATCATGGCCTGAATCCTCAGCCACCTCAAAAGTCAGCGGGCAGGAGGAGTCTCTCCCCAGTTTTCTTTTCATTTCAAATGAGGCTCATTGTCCTAGAAAAGTACATTAACTAGCAACCAGTCCAATGACTAAATAAAAGGACCATCCAGCTGTGGCTCACACCTGTAATCCCAGCACTTTGGAAAGCCAAGGCAGGAGGAACACTTGAGGCCAGGAGTTTGAGACCGGCCTGGGCAATGTGGTCAAATTCTATCCCTACAAAAAAAAAATTAGCCAGATGTGATGGTGCATGCCTGTAGTCCCAGCTACTTGGGAGGCTGAGGCAGGAGGATTGCTTGAGCCCAGGAATTTGAGGTTGCAGTGAGCTGTAATTATGCCACTGCATTCCAGTCTGGGTGACAGAGTAAGACCCTGTCTCTCTCTCTCTCTTTCTCTCTCTCTCTTTTTTTTTTTTTTTAAAGAAGTCAGCTCTACAAGGATGTTCCTTTCTTTGATGCAATGCAGAGAGCAGAGCTTTGGACTTGGAATCAGGAGACCTGGACTCTGTCATTAAATCAACTGTGACTCTGGGCCAGTTACTTTCCATTTTTGAGTCTTGATTTCCTACTTATAAAATGAGGGAGCTTATTTGGATGATCTTTAAGGTCTCTTTTGGCACTAATAACTCGGTGTCTCTTTTTTTTCACCTTCACCATTTCAGTTGATCCACCAAACAAACCTGAGAGATCAGGATTGGCATCCAAGAGTTGTCTCGGCCAACTCTGATGTCATGCTTACTCTGTACTAGACATTGTTCCAAGCATTTTACGTGCATTAATTCATTTATCTTCCCAACATCTTGTGAGGGAGGCACTATAGTGAACCTCATTTGAAGATGAGGAAACAAAGGTACAAAGAGGTTCTAGCTGGACCTCTAAAGTCACATAATAAGTAAGTGATAGAGCTGGAGTTCACATCCAGGCAGTAGGCTCCAAGGTCTGTGCTTTTAACCACATTTTGGGCTGCATCTTTTATAGACAAACTATGATCCAGAGAGATTACGAGACTTGGATCACATACCAAGAGAGTGTTAAAGCCACATTAGAATTCAATTCCAGGGCCATCAGATTCCAAGTCCACTGGAGAAAAGATGTATATCTCTAATCTGTTAACAAATTGCTCAACTACTCAGACTAATCCCAGGTGATGGATGTCTAATGCTCAGGAAAGGCGAGTCAGTCTCTGAGGCAACAGATCCCATGGGCCTGGGTAGAAAATGCCCAGTGCTTCCCAGTCCCAAGTGCTGGCTTTCCCTGTATCTGCCTCTGCCAGGCAACACTTATCAGGCTCCCAATCAGCAGGAGCCTCCATGCTCCACTTTGAACAGCCTCTATGCTCCAGCAATGGGGCATTTGTGAAGAGTGACTTGATTAACTTTTCTTACCATGGGTATAATACAGTTGCTTCAGAGGGCAGTGGTTCTGGGTGTGATTTTTACACTGTAACGTTGTATACAGTGTCATGGATAATTACTATTTTTTTCTGGTCATTAACACTCACCTACTCTAGTACTAGGATTTCAGACCAAGGTCCTCATGACGCCTGGATATTTTAGTATCTATATCCAATAATCTTTTCTCGCCTACTGAATATCCAGGCAAAGATGAAATCATTTTCTTTAAAACTGTCAAATTCTGTAAAGCTCAGGAGCCAGTTCAAGGGAACAAGCATCTTCACAATAGATGGAATCAAG
Organism: Pan troglodytes; assembly: GCF_028858775.2. NCBI lineage: Eukaryota > Metazoa > Chordata > Mammalia > Primates > Hominidae > Pan > Pan troglodytes. The sequence continues at coordinate 179,094,075 of NC_072398.2, forward strand.
AGTTAAATGTTATAGTGGCAAGCTTGTCTACTGGGCAACAGACAACCAGACCTGCTTGTGAGATGGCAGCTCCCCAGCCCTGCTCTGTGACCTCATTTCTGTCAAATGAAAGGCAGCAGCTTCCAGCTGATTGCAGCATAGTGTTCATCAATCACAGTAATAGCACAATTAGCCACCAAGGTTCAAGCTGTGTAATACGTGTTAGTGGCAACTTGTCCTGGATTTAATCTTCCTCAACAATCCAAATAAAATATTTAAAAACTCTTGACTTCTGGCTGGGCGCAGCAGCTCATGCCTGTAATCCCAGCACTTTGGGAGGCCGAGGTGGGCGGATCACCTGAGGTCAGGAGTTCAAGACCAGCCTGGGCAACATGGTGAAACCCCATCTCTACTAAAGATATAAAAATTAGCCAGGTGTGGTGGTGGGCACCTGAAATCCCTACTCAGGAGGCTGAGGCAGAGAATCGCTTGAACCTGGGAGGCAGAGGTTGCAGTGAGCCGAGATCGTGCCACTGCACTTCAGCCTGGGTGACAGAGCGAGACTCTATCTCAAAACAAAACAAGCAAACAAACAACAACAACAAAAAAAACCTCTTGACTTCTAAAGAGGCAAAAGTGGCCAAAAGTGCGATACAGTATTGTGTTTATTTACATCTATTTTAAATGCATGTGTATCTGTAAATACAAAGTGATTCGTGACTCATTGTCTCCTCAGTCTATAGCATTATTAACTTCTAGGAGCAGCAGTGGAGTAGAGTGTACTGAATGGTCACAGACTCATCGATTATCAGATCTGGAAAGGAGCTTAGAGAAGATCTGTTCCAGGCTCCTATTTTATAGAAGGGAAGGTTGACATCCAAAGAATGGAAGGAAATCTCCTAATTATTCTGAGAGTATCGCAGTGATGGAGCCAGGACTAGGTCCTGGATCACCTCTAAGAAGACACTTAGCTATTTGACTATCGACTAGGGCCTAGCATTATTAAGCAGTAGATCAATACAGATGAAAAAAAAATGATCCCTGCCTGCAAGGTCCTATGATCTAATGGAGATGCTGTTTCTAAAATATTATTATCCCAATTTGGCAGTCAAGGAAACAGCCCTGGAAAAGTTAACACGCTCAAGTCACCCACTAGCATCATTTGAACCCTCCTCTGTCTGACTCATGCTCTTTCAAATTTTTTTCTTCAGATTGTCTTAGAAGAAGGGTAGATGGGATATACCCTCTGGTAGTACCAGGCTCCCAAGGATTCTTAGAGTTAAATAACCTCAGTTAATTAAATAACCACAATTGCTTGGTGACCGAAGCCTTATAACATCCACAGAATAAGACCATTCTCCAGACCTGACTCCCCAACTCATATCACCTGCTCCTGCCGGCCACTAAGCTCCTTGCTTGGATATTGAGTTTTCTGGAGTATCCTGAGGAATGTTTGTTTGACTTTGTTTGCCAACAGTTTGGGGGAAGGGGAAAGAACTACAATAATCAGTGTCCTGGGATTTCATTGATTTCAGATTCCCTGCCCCAAGCCTACACCCAATTACCTGCCATAGTTGGGGAATCAAGTAGCATCCTGTGGCTGGAAGTAAATGCAAAACACTAGTCCGTAAGATATAAATACTGTTAAATGATGGTTTTTTAAGGTCCTGATCCATTATATGAAGTAGACAAAATTCAAATTTATTTATTCATTTATTTTCTCAACAAATGAATATATATTATGTGCCAGGATACAAGTAGTGGCAAATTAGACACAGTTCTTGCTTTCATGAAACGTATAGCTTCATGATTTAGTCTAGACATTGTCAAATCATCACCCAAATATAATTACAAAGTACTCTAAAGGAAAGGCACATGATGCTGTGAGAACACTCAACTGGGAAACCGGAATCACCTTTGAGAAACTGTTTCCGGTGCTCTTGGAAGAGTCTACTGCTCCCAAATATCTCTGCTACCCACTGGCCATTGCTTTACATTCCTCAACTAAGCTTTCACCTTTTAGTACTAACCTTTGATGACTGATCAAATACAAATGCCCCAAGAAGAGTGAGGATAGGAGAAAGAATATCTCTACCTGTGAAACATTGTTAGACTGCCTGGCTAGGAGTTCATTGTTGTTTTCTGAAGGACGTAACCAACCACTCCAAAATTTACAGGCTTAAAACAACAAACATGTATCATTTCTTATGATTCTGTGGGTTGGCTGGGTGGTTCTTCTGGCTGAGGCAGGATGGTCTAGGATAGCTACATCCACATGTCTGGGGTCCCAGCTGAGATGACTGGGGCTGTTGAGGCCTTTCTCCCTGTGGTGTCATCCTCCAGAAGGCCGCCCAGATTTGTCCATATGGTAGCAGGAGTTTCCTCGAAGCAAGAGAGGGCAAGATCCAACACAGAAGCACTTTTCAAGCTCTGTGTCCATCACATTTGCCAATGTCTCACTGATGAACACAAGTTCCATGGCCAAGTCCAGTTTTAAGAAATGGAGAAATAGGGCTTGGCTCAGTGGCTCATGCCTGTAATCCCAGCACTTTGGGAGGCCAAGGCATGCGGATCATTTGAGGTCAGGAGTTCCAGACCAGCCTGGCCAACATGGTGAAAACCCATCTCTACTAAAAATACAAAAATTAGCTGGGTGTGGTGGCGGGCATCTGTAATCCCAGCTATTTGGGAGGCTGAAGCACAAGAATTGCTTGAACCCAGGAGGAGGAGGTTGCAATGAGCCTAAATCGCACCACTGCACTTCAGCCTGGGCGATAGAGCCAGACTCAGTCTCAAAAAAAAAAAAGGGAGGGGGAAATAGGTGGCATCTCTTTATGGGAGGAGCTTCAAAATATGGTGACCAATTTTTCAATCTACCACAGGAAGCACCCTCAGTCCTCTGAAACTAAGTCTGGTAGATGTCCTGGGGTCTTAAAACATGGCTCCAATGATATCACCAAAGACAAGTGGCAAAACTGTATAGGGCAGGGCAGTCTTATCATTTGTTTAATAGTGATCCAAAGGATTTACTTAGGAGGAATCAAGACACTCTAGATGAAGAAGTTTTGATGCTTGTTAAACAGTCCATTTGGATACCTCTTAGCTATCCCCGAGGGATGAATCTGACTTCTCATTTCACAGGATTCACTGTAGATAATGGTTGTAATTCCTACCTGAAGTTCCTGGCCAGAAGCCCAGCAGAAAGATTCAGTATATATAGAAAAGATGGCTCCAAGAACAGTTGGGCCTTCTGTTCTAACTGTACTTCCTTCTTTGATGTACTCGTCTAGTCCCGAGGCTTTAGATGCCAAGTCTTTGATAATAACATGTGTATCTAAGTGCCTACTGGACATTTTCATGTCTCAAACTTAACATGTCCAAATTGAAACTCTTGATTCTGCCCCCAAACTTGTTTGAACCCTAGTCTTCACAGAAAACTCATCCTTAATTATTTGATTTTTCTCTTTTTCTCAGCCTCCTTGTCTAATCTAGCAGCAGATCCTAGGGTTTTACTTCTAAATATATCTCAAATCTGATCATTTTTCTCCATTTTCATTGGCATGACCTTGGTCCAGGCCACCATTGTTTTCTGCCCTAGAGAGCTACCACAGAGTTCCTAACATTTCCCTACTTACATAATTACTCCACTCTAGTCCATTCTGTCTCACAGGAGTAACATTTTATATATATATATATATATATATATATATATATATATTTTTTTTTTTTTTTTTTAATAGAGACAGGGTCTTGCTATGTTGCCCAAGCTGGTTTCAAATTCTGGCCTCAAGCGATCCTCTTGCCTTGGCCTCCTGAGTCACTAGGATTGTACGTATGAGCCACCGCATCCAGCCTCAATGGCAATCTCTTAAAAATCTAAATAAATGAACGGCTCAGTAACACTGAGGTTTACTTCACACAAAAACGATCCAAACCTTGGCAAGACGGTGAAACCCTGTCTCTACAAAAAATACAAAAAATTAACTGGGCAAGGTAGCCTGCACCTATAGTCCCAGCTACTTGGGAGGCTGAGGTGGGAGGATCGATTGAGCCCTGGAGGTCAAGAATACAGTGAGCCATAGCCATGATTGTACACTGTGCCACTCCAGCCTGGGTGACAGAGCAAGACCCTGTCCCCCTCTCAAAAAAAAAAAGAAAGAAAAAAAAGAAGAAAAAGAAAGAAATGAAGAGAATTCATAGACTTCCATTATTATTAATACCTATTTTATTGATTCTGTTTCTAGCCCTGAGTCTGCTCCTAACTTGCTATAGGATCTCTGGTAAATCATTTCCTGTAATAAGCAGCTGTCACCTCTCTCCTTGTTTCTTCCAGAAATAGTAATCTCTTCTTTAGTAGTACTACTACTCCCTAACCCAAACCAGGTGATTCTAGTGAAGACTGTCAATAAACGGAGCATGTGATCAAGCAGGGCCCATCAGAATCCTTCCCTAAGATTTTTATAAAAAGCTGGACCTATTCTTTTTCCATTTGAGTGGCAAATATTTGAAGATATGAGGTCTAAAGCTGTGATGGCTTATTCTCCATCCCTGTGTAAATTCTGGTCTATAGTAAGCGAAAACAAGGCCATTAGGCAGAGGGCAGCAGAGACATAAGGTAAGAAAGAGTGTGGTCTCTGGTTTTCTAGACCCTGATTCTGGTTTGGAGGCTTGGCTGATCACCTCTTCCTTTGATTCTGATAGAAAGCTCAATGTATCTTTCTAAGAAAACCCCCCTTTGCTTTGCTTGTTGGAGTTAGGTTCTTATCCCTTGCAACCAAAAATATATTGTCTCTTCTTTTGTTCTCAGTTTTCTCATTTATATATCCTTCTAGCTCCAAAGCACAGAAATTCTAAAACAAACAAACAAACAAAAACAAACAAAAAAAAAACTGGGTCTTTCAGAAAATCCCACTGATATAGACTTTCTGATCCAGAATGTGTAATCTGGAAAAGAAGCCTACCCTCGTCTCCATCCTCTCTTCTTGTACCTGAAGGAACCAAGAAGAGGGATTTCTCAAGGTGAGAAGCAGTTCTCCGTGGACACTGATGACAGCACAGGCAAAGTTTCCTATGACTAGGGATCACTGTCCACACAGAGTCTGGCTTCCCAGGTATCCAGCAGGTAGACAAGACAGCTAACTCCACTGCCACTCCTTTCTCCACATCCGTTCCTATTTCTCAGCCATCTCAGTGACATCCGCCATCTTGAGAGTCAACTACTGACTGGACTGAGTTGTGTGGTATATGCTTCTGTTTACTTCTCTTCTGTCTTTTTTAAGTGGCCAAATAGCAAACGCTTAAATAGGAAATCTCTGGGAGACTTGAATAAAAGACTTTGCTTGGTAGAAAATCATGCCACAGAAAGGCTAATAGACAGCAAAGTAAATCAGCAAGTCCCTGAGCAGTAGGATTAGGATTCCTGTCTCCTTTCAGATTCAAATGCATCTCTTTCTGGGGTTAACAGTGGACTGTTAAGAGGCTGTGCAGCTTGGGTTAAGTCATTCTTAACTCTGGGCTTCAGGAGCTTAGACCAGATAGTTTCTACAGGCTCTCTTGGTGCTGATGCCTTGGGATTCTGTGGCTGTTTTCTGTAAGATCTGCAAGGGGGAAAGAGGATTTTGGCAGCAATCCTTTCATTACTAAAGCTTCCTTTCTTTTCGGGTACAGTGAAAAGAGCCAAGGCTGTGTGACCCCCTCATCACTTAGCCAGGCGTATGGTCCTGGTTTCTGAGGCTGCCAGAAAGCATCTTAGCAATTTGTGTTTGGATGGTCCATGCCTGACTATTCTAGGCTGGAGGTTCCTAAAGAGTAACAAGAGGAAGAGAAACAAGAATCTCTGACACTTGTTGAGAATAGAGCACAGTCCCATTTGTTTGAAAAGAGACACCAGGCAGCCATGTTTATGTGCCAGAAATGCATTCCACCTCAAGGAGGACTTAATTTATGGACCCGTGTGTGCCAGGCTGAGCTGGGCAAGATCTTTCTCAGGACAAACTCTGCCATGCAGCTAAAAGCCTGGAAACTAAAGGATTTCATGTAGTAAACTATCTTCCAACCCCTGTAAGCATCAGACCACAGGATGAGGTTTCAGAAGGTCATAAGGCAGAATAGTTAAGCCTACAGGGCTTACAGTCTGACAGACCTGGGTTCGATTCTTGGGTCTTCATCACTAACTAGTTTTGTGACTTTGGGAAGATGACTCCCGGAGCCTCAGTGAGCCTCAGTTACTTCATATGTAAATGAAGTAATACTATCTACTTCACGAGGCTGTTGAAAGGATTAAATGGAGAATGGGTGTAAAACCCTTAGTGCAGTGCCGTGCACACACCGTAGATGCCGAACGTGTGATGTTGGCACTACACAATGTGTAATCCCAATCAGGCAGAGCTAGGCAGGCAAATCTAATCCAGGATCTTTGTAAGGGGACTGAGAACCAGAGACTGGAGAAAGCCAGTGTAAACACCATGAGCAAAGGAGCAAGAGAAGGGGCATTGTGTAAGTAGGAGATGGAGCCTGGACTTACTAAGTGGATCAGGGTAGAAGAATCCAGTCAGGACCAAGGGAGGAGAGTCCAGGAAAATGCCATGAGCAGCTCTGTAGCATGACCTTGTTGGGCTGGGTTAAAGTAGGGTCTGCCACCAGTCATCTGACAGAAAGGTACCTCATGCACTTCCTCCTTCCCCCAGAAATCAGCCTCCAGGAGTGAGGAATGAGCCCAGAATGAGAGTTTAGAGTGCTCCAGAGCCTTTGTTAGAGGTGCCCTCCGACATTCAGAAAACCAGGATTCCAGAGACCTGGGTTTGAGTCCTGACTTTGCAGCATACTAACTGTGTGATCTTGAACCAACATATTTTCACCTAATGAGGCTGACAATCTTCCCTACTTCACAAAATAGTTATGAGAGTCAAATAAAAGTACATTTTAGAAAGTGAAATGCTGTGGACATTTAAGGTGGAGCCACTGTGAGAGTCTAGGGGGGTAGATGGTATTGGTCTCAGAATGAAACTGAATACACCCCTCTCAGAGCCCTTTCCAAGGATCCCCTCCTTCTTTCAGCTCCTTCCCTCCACCTCAATACACATTCCTGTCCCAGGAACCTAACCTCATCTAGAAATACCAGGGCCAGCATGCCTTACACCTAGAGGTTTGGTTGGCTTCAGAGAAACTTCTGGAGGCTAAAAGCAGCCAAGAAGAATCAGCCACTACATGCTGGGCCTGGATGAACAGAGCAGTGAGCTGTGATGGGGCTGGGGCTGGGGCCCAGGAGGAGCAGCAGGAGAGTTTGTATGCACCGTGATTCAAATATTATAACAAAAATCATCGATCATGTGTTAGGCACTTTACAGTTCCCAAAGCACTTTCCCATCCATGCCCTGATGATCTTTGACACAACACTGTGATGTGGGTTTTATTATTTCCAGTACAGATGAGGAAGACTGAGGCCTGCGTCAGTGAAGCAACCTATCCAAGACTACATAGAGAAGGCAGTAAATGGCAGGGTTAGTCTCAGAACAGGGGAGGGTCTGTACCCCCCGCAGTGGGCAGTCCTAATTCTGAACTTCACCTATCTGGGGGTGATAGAGGGGAACAAGAGGAAGCCTGCTGAAGAGAAAACCTAAACATCTGTCTTGTCTACGTATGACTTCCTCTGCTTGTGGGAGAGAAGGAAGGAAAGGAACACATTGTTGTCAGCCTCACAACCCCAACAGAATTAAACCCTGGAGCAGGTTGAACAGCAGAGGCTTCCCTCAGATAAGGAGCCAGGAGCAGATGATCTATCTCTGTGGCCACACAGAGAGATGTCACCTTATGCAATTTGCATATCATATTCAATTCCCCCAACTGCTCTTTCTAATTTATTCAACTGGGGACCAGGCTGGTCTCATGTCAGCCTAGGAGATGTACCATAGCAGTATGAGCAGAATTCCTCAGGAGGAACAATTAGCAAAAACTGGAGTTGCCTCTCGATAGGCCTGAGCAGAGAGAGGAACAATAGCTCTCACGTCTCTCCTCATCAGATTCTAACTAAGCAGATGTTCTCATGCTTTTTTCTTCTTCCTATGTTCTGTATACTGACACCTCTTCTCAGTGGCATGTGAAATATGAAATGTCATGTGTTGCGAGTTTGTATAAATATAAAGGAATATATATACACAGTAACAAAAGAGAAGATCTCATTTACAAATATCTATGGTGTTTCCTTGTTCTGTGTTGATCTGTTTTATTGATACAAACTGAATTTTCTTAATGTATCTTCTATCTCTATTATAGTGGCAATGATGGTATATGCATTAAAGTTCTTCTGAATTGTGTATCATTTGTAGAGTGACTCTTTCCTGAGTTTGTGCTAAGAACTTTGGGCAGAGGAGGCTGGGCACAGTGGCTCATGCCTGTAATCCCAGCACTTTGGGAGGCCAAGGCAAGTGGATCACTTGAAGTCAGTGATCCTGACTTCAAGTCAGGGCACCTGTAAATCCCAGCTACTGGGGAGGCAGAGGCAGGAGAATTGCTTGAACCCAGGAGGCAGAGGTTGCAGTGAGCCGAGATCGCTCCACTGCACTCCAGCCTGGGTGACAGAGTGATACTCTGTCTCAAAAAAAAAAAAAAAAGAACTTTGGATAGAGATTCTTGCATTCAGAAATCTTTAAGAGGAACTGGGAAACAGGTCCAGCACCAGTGCAACAAAAGACACAATATGATGCAATAGCTCATGATGGACTCAGGAAAGGGGGAGATCAGGATGGACTACAACAGTCAGGGAAGGCTTCATGGTGAAGGAAGGACTGACATTGCAAGAGGTCAGGGAATGCCTATTAGTGTGCACTTCTGGAGACCTGCTGGGCTGTGGCTCTGTGCTAGGTGGTGTAGAGGTTGCAGAGAATAACAAGGGGCAATGTGTGCCTCCCAGCAGCTTAGCTCAGTGTTAGCTCATAGCAGAGATTTAAGATACGCTGCTGGATGGCACGTGGGAACAAAGCTGCTGAGCTGGAAAGTAGAGAGCCCACAGGAAAATGAAACCAAATGTAGACAGAACTGGCGGCCCCAGGAAGGGGCAGAACCTGCTCCCTACCCCCACCTCTCCTCAAAAAGTTTAATAAGTCTAAGTAGGCGGGATATTCAGTCCAATTTTACACCTATCTCCACCATGATGTGCTAGGAAACCTTTCCCCTTTCTTAGCCTAGTTAACTCCTACTCATCTGCCAGGACTCAGGCATGGAGACCCTGGTGGGCCAGGGAGGACACAGAGCTTTGGAAGCACAGAGCAGAGATAATGGAGGTGTCAGAGATGCATTCAGAGATTGGAATTCCTTCCTTCCTTCCCTTCCCTCCTTCCTTCCTTCATCTTTCCTTCTTTCCCTTCCTTCCTTCCTCTTTCCTTCCTTCCTCCTTCCTCCTTCCTCCCTCCTTCTTTCCTTCCTTCCTTCCTCCCTCCCTTCCTTCCTTCCTCCCTCCCTTCCTTCCTTCCTCCTTCCTCCTTCCTCCCTCCTCCTTTCCTTCCTCCCTTCCTCCCTCCCTTCCTTCCTTCCTTCCTCCCTTCCTCCCTTCCTTCCTCCCTCCCTTCCTTCCTTCCTCCCTTCCTTCCTCCCTCCCTTCCTTCCTTCCCTTCCCTCCTTCCTCCCTTCCTTCCTTCCTCCCTCCCTTCCTTCCTCCCTTCCTCCCTTCCTTCCTTCCTCCTTCCTCTCTCCTTCCTCCTCCCCTTCCTTCCTTCCTTCCTCCCTCCCTCCTTCCTCCTTCCTCCCTCCTCCCTCCTCCCTCCTTCCTTCCTTCCCTTCCTTCCTTTCCTTCCCCTTCTTCCTTTTCTTTCCTTTCTTTCTTTTTTGGCATTTTAAAGAGTCCCTATATAGGATTCTTTCAGTTACAAGGGACATAGACCCACTTTTAGTAGTCACACAGTAAAAGAGGGGATCATGGTGGGAGGGAAATTTGTTAGCTCATGTTACTTATAAAGTCCAGGGCTATATCTAGCTTTAGGCTTAGATAGAAGCAGGTGACTAAATTATATTATCAGGATTCTCTCTCTTAGCATCAGTTTTCTCTGGGTCAGCTTTATTCTCAGGCCACTCCTGGCTTATCCTATTCATATAGCCATCTGGACAGAGAGAATGGCTCTCCTTCAGTAGTTTTGGCAAAAGTCCCGGTCATGTTTAGAATAGTCTAGGATTAATCATTATGCCAGGGGATGGGGTGTTCTGGTTGGCCAACACTAGATTTTATGCCAATCTCAAGTTGGAATGTGGGGTCAGTCCCACCCAAACCAGATGAACTGCAAGTGGGAGAGGGATGGTTGCCCCAAAGGAAAATTAGGGTGCTGTTTCCACAAGAGAAGAGAAGAGATGTTGTCCAGGCAAACATACCAGCTAGTCACAGGAGCTACAGAATCAGATCATTCCACAAAAGACATCCAAAAACTGGACTGAGAATGAGAATGGGTTATACCCTCAGGATATGGGGATGGAAGGAATAGGATGGGTAGGAATGTGGGGAGGGGCAGAGTGGAAGCAGCCAGCTGAGGGCAGAGTAGTCAAAGGTCAGTACATATGATTGAACAGGCTGTGTCCTGCTGAGTGGGCCAGAGGGAGGCTAAATCGGGGTTGAAATCAGCCTAGATTCCAAGTGCAAAGCCTTGGGTCCTGGTGTGGAGCTGCACTAGGAGAAAGGGCTCTTTGCTGTAATTCACACAAGGGTGCTGTCTCCTCACTAAGCCATGAGCACAGGGGCAGCATCCATCCAGAGCGGGCACAAATGTCTCCATTCTGTACAAAGATGCAGTCATGGGTTGAATTGTATCCTCCCAAAAGATATGTTGAAGCCCTAACCTCTGGTACCTGTGCGTGTGACCTTATTTGGAAATAGCATCTTGGCAGATGTAATCAAGTTAAGATGAGGCCATACTGCATTTGGGTAGACCCTAAATCCAACGACTGATGTCTTTAGAAAAGGGATGAGAGGGAGATTCAGACAGAGGGACAAAGGGAAGAAGGCTTTCCAGGGATGGAGTCAGGGATTGGAGCACTGCAGCCATGAGCTAAGGAATGCAAAGGATTGCTGGCAGCCACCACGGCAAAGAGATGGGCATGGAGCAGATGCTCCCTCAGAGCCTCCAGATGCATCCAGCCCTGTTGACACCTTGATTTTGGACTTCCAGCTCCAGAACTGTTAAGAGAATCTGTTTCTGTTTTTTGAAGCCACCTAGTTTTGTGGTACTTTGTGACAGCAGCCCTAGGAAAGGAATCCAGGTGCTATATGAGCTAGCAGCAGCCTGAGAGTAAAGCTGCCCCCCGCCCTGCCCCCTCAGTGTTCTGGTGGAAGATAGAAACACTTGAGGTACCCAAGAGATCCCAGCAGAAGTATGAGGGCCTCCTCATGGGCACTACTGCCTGCAATATCCTGGAAGTGCCTGTTTCCTCCACCTTCACACACAAAGTAAACAGTATTTTGAAACTATAGGGCTACCAGAAAAATGAGAGTCAAGCTTTCATTGGTTTGAGAAGATGACTAGGGCATACTTTATTTATTTATTTATTTATTGTTTATTTTTGGGGGCACACTGTAGATGAGAGCCTCTGCATATACTATTCTTTGTACTCCTCTGTCCACCAAGCTCAGTTAGGTACCTCCTCTGGGAAGACACAGCCCCTTTTCCTTTCCTTTGCCATAGAACTTCCTGTGCCATATTGTAATTTTCTGGTTATCTGTGGAGTAGATTGTCCAATGATGCAGAATACATTTTCCTGTGAAGTGAAACAAATAAGCAGTAGGCAAATAGCCATTAAGGGGTCTGGGGACCTCCTTAAACAAAGGAAATGAGACTCCAGTAGCTTCACCAAGATGCAGAATTATTGAAGTGTGTTGAGGTAAACCACAGTGGCTCTGAACACAGGCCAGTAGCAGGAAAGGGCAACAAGTCCCTGGAATGTCACTTCCTTAGAGAAGTGACCCTATCACATACCTTCATCTTTCTGTTTTGTTTCGTTTTTTGAGATGGAGTCTTGCTCTGTTGCCCAGGCTGGAGTGCAATGGCATGATCTCGGCTCACTGCAACCTCTGCCTCCCGTATTTAAGCGATTCTCCCACCTCAGCCTCCAGAGTAGCTGGGATTACAGGCATGTGCCACCATGCCTGGCTAATTTTTGTATTTTTAGTAGATACAGGATTTCGCCACGTTGGCCAGGTTGGTCTCGAACTTCTGACCTCAGGTGATCTGCCCGCCTCGGCCTCGCAAAGTGCTGGGATTGATTACAGGTGTAAGCCACCACGCCCGGCCTACCTTCATCTTATTTTGTTTTCTTCATTGCATTTATCATCATGAAATTATTTTATTTGTTTAATGAAATTTCCGTGATAACAGAGATCTTGCCTGTTTTGTTCACGCAGTACTGTCAGAGGCCTGGGCAAGTTACTTAGCCTCTGTTTTACTTAAAACCTCTGTTACAAAATCTCTCATTGATAAATGTACCAACCCCTTAGGGTGATTCTGAGGATGAAATGAGTTAATATTAGAACTTAGATCAATTCTAGCTAACATTTATATTGCTCTTACTAGGTTCCAAGCACTATTCTAAGCCCTTTATATATTCATCAATTTAATCCTCACAACAACCTTATTAGACAGGTTCTATTATTATCTTTATAGTAATATTATTATCCCCAATTTATGATGAAGAAACAAAGAGGACAGTTAATCAGCCTAAGGTGATACAGTTAGTAAACACACAGCTGGGATTGAACTCCCAGAGTTTCCACCCTTAACCTCTACATTGTACTTCTGCCTAGTATAAATCCTTCTTGAATGAATACAGTTACCAAGAAAATGGAAATAGATGGAAGCAATGAACTAACTTAGGAATCAGGACAGGTATTGAAGGGGAACAGTGGCTTGGGATGTGTCAGTGATACTGGAATTTGCATCTATTCTAACTAAGCAGGCTTGGGTCTGGGAAAATGGCTATGAGGGTCAATTTACAATGCAGTAAGGAGGAAGGAGCAAGGTAATTCTTGGCTGAGTGTAGCACTGGAGTAGGGTATTGTCTTCCTTCACATCCTGAAGAGCCTCTGAAACCTGGGCAGGGATTCACACTGATAGCAAGAATACGGACTGGTGCTGGAAACACAGCCCCCATCACATCTCATGGGACACATTCAAAGGAACCCACTCCAGCACTGGCAGTAAGAGAAGCAAAGAAGAGGGCCTCTCTCAACTATCCACGTTTCAACCTCCTCTGGCCTTGGCAGCTGCACCCAGTGTTTTATGGGATACTACTGGGAGATCCTTTAAGATACAGAGTGTTAGGTGACCCAGCTAGTTATGTGAGTCTTTGCCACCACTAGTAGTGAGCTTCTGGAGGTTGAGGAAGAACGTTTTGTTTCCTTTTCAATCCCTGGGTCCTACACAGGTTCTGGCACATTGAGGGTATCCAATACCCATTTTTTGAATGAAGAGAACCGAATGCTTATTCTGAACAGATGGGATGATACCTAGACAAGGAAGTTGCTGATAACTTAGATGTTTTAGCTGAAGGGTAGTGGTAATGATGGTGTTTTGGAAGGACATTGAAAGAATGGAGAAATCATAGTCTAGCTAGTTCTAGAGAGGTGTGTGAAGAAAACTGTTTAATCCATCACAAATTTAAAGTCCTTCTTGGCCCAAGGTCTTATTTAAATCCTTTCCTAAAATCTCTGCAGTCTGCTTAAGTTGGAGAATTCTTTTCCCTATTTTTATTCAAGAATGAGTTGGTAACAGTAAACAGAGTCCACTATTGCACACCTATTGGAACTGTTTTTCTTTTCTTTTTGGGGGTGAGGGGCAGTGTCAGGGTCTCACTGTGTCACCCAGGTTGGAATGCAGTGGTGCAATCATAGCTTACTGTAAACTTGAACTACTGGGCTTAAGCAATCCTCCCACCTCAGCCTCCCAAGTAGTTAGAACTCCGGCACATGCCACCGTGCCTGGCTAATTCAAAAACAATTTTTTTGAGAGATGGGATCTCGCTATGTTGCCCAGGCTGGTCCTGAACTCCTGGCCTCAAGTGATCCTTTCACGTCAATCTCTCAAATTACAGCCATGAGCCACAATCCCCAGCCAGGGAGCCGTTTTTCCAACTCCCAGCTTTTGCAAGAGCTGCCTGAATAAAAATTGTGCCTATAGAAAGGGAGGCCTCTAGCCTCTCCTTAATGGTGTGCTTCTGCTTTGCACAGTGGATATATAGGATGTCTTTGAATCAGCTATTAATTGTCTACATTAAATACTTGGGTTGTCTCTGTATGACTCAATAAACCAACTCTTTAAAAGAACAGTAGCTAAAAATAAGTAGCTATTTTCAACATAGGGGTGTGTGTGTGTGTGTGTACAGTATGCATATGTATATATATATTTTACCCATCACATGAGCAGATTTCTTTACATTATATTAAAAATATGATTCTAGAAATACTTCTGTTCCATAAGACTGCTCAACCTCAGCAAGTTAGATCTGCATAAATATCTCTTGACTACTAGGATCAGGGTCACCCCTTTCCCTTCCTTCACTTGTTCCCTCTTCCAAAGGACTCCACTTATCTTTGTTTGTGCTGCTATAACAAAATACTCAAGACTGGGAAATTTATAAATGGTACAAATTTATTTCCTCACCGTTCTGGAGGCTGGAAAGGCTCCATCACAACTGGTGTCTGGTGAGGGCTATTGTCTGCTTCCAAGATGACACCTTGTTGCCGCATCCTCTGGAGGGGAGGAATGCTGCATCCCCGCAAGGTGGAAAAAACAGAAGGGGCAAAAAGGGCAAACCCCCTCCAGGAAGCAAGCCCCCCCCTTTTTTTTGAGACGAAGTCTTGCTCTGTCGCCCAGGCTGGAGTGCAGTGGTACAATCTTGGCTCACTGCAACCTCTGCCTCCTGGGTTCAAGCAATTCTCTTGCCTCAGCCTCCCAAGTAGCTGGAACTACAGGCGCCCGCCACCACACCTGGCTAATTTTTGTGTTTTTGGTAGAGATGGGGTTTCACCATGTTGGCCAGGCTGGTCTCGAACTCCTGACCTCAGGTGATCCGCCCACCTTGGCCCCCAAAAGTGCTGGGATTACAGGCATGGGCCACTGCGCCCGGTCCCAGCAAGCCCCTTTTTTTTTTTTTTTTGAGATGGAATCTCACTCTGTTGCCAGGCTGGAGTGCAGTGGCAGTCAGGGAATAATTTCCTAGGAGTACTGAGTCATTCATTCATTCAACAAATATTATAGAGTACTTACTATGTGCTTCATATGATGAGAGTAACTAAGGATAAGAGTATGAATCAGGACTAGTGGAGCTTGGCGGGGAGAGACATATAAACCAATAAATGTGATATCAGAGTTAAAGACAGTCATAAAAACAACAAAAGTACTGTGGGCATCCAAAGGAAAGGAAGGGCTGGTTTGATCTCAGGGTTGTCCTCAGCCACAGAGGATGGCACTTTAGAGCTAATATTTCTAAATTCCAACAGGCGCCCCCCTGTTTCTCTGGAATGATTTATTAATAAAGATTTATTAAGAACCAAGTGTGGTGGCTCACGTCTATAATCCCAGCACTTTATTTGGGAGGCCGAGGCAGGTGGATCACCTGAGGTCAGGAGTTCGAGACCAGCTTGGCCAACATGGTGAAACCCTGTCTCTACTAAAAAAGAAAAAAAAAAAAAAAAAATTAGCCAGGCATGGTGGTGGGCGCCTGTAATCCCAGCTACTTGGGAGGCTGAGGCCTCATCCAGCCCGGGTGACAAGAGCAGGACTTCATCTCAAAAAAAAAAAACAAAAAAAAACCTGGCACGGTGGCTCATGCCTGCCATCCCAGCACTTTGGGAGGCCAAGGCAGGCGGATCACCTGATGTCAGGAGTTTGAGAACAGCCTGACCAACGTGGTGAAACCCCGTCTCTACTAAAAAAGTACAAAAGTAGCCGAGCATGGTGGCAAGTGCCTGTAATCTCAGCTACTGGGGAGGCTGAGGCAGGAGAATCACTTGAACCCAGGAGGCGGAGGTTGCAGTGAGCCAAGATCGTGCCATTGCACTCCAGCCTGGGCAACAGAGCAAGACTCAGTTTCAAAAAAAAAAAAATCTATATTCATAACCAATGCATCTCATTGCTTCTTGCCCTCAATTGATCCTCCTGGGATTAGCAACAATCTGTCTTAAATTTCTTCATTTTCCCCCATTCCATTGATATTGCTGCAATTTTTTTTTTTTTTTTTTTGAGACGGAGTCTCGCTCAGTCGCCCAGGCTGGAGTGCAGTGGCACAGCTCACTGCAAGCTCCGCCTCCCAGGTTCACACCATTCTCCTGCCTCAGCCTCCCGAGTAGCTGGGACTACAGGTGTCTGCTACCACGCATGGCTAATTTTTTGCATTTTTAGTAGAGACGGGGTTTCACCGTGTTAGCCAGGATGGTCTCCATCTTCTGAGCTTGTGATCCGCCTGCCTCGGCCTCCCAAAGTGCTGGGATTATAGGTATGAGCCACCGTGCCCGGCCTATTGCTGCAATTTACACCATCAACTTACCTCACCAGAAGAGCCTAGTAGTTAAGAACACAGGTTCTGGAAACAGACTATGTAGATTTGAATTCTGGCTCACTAGCTGTGCATTTTTGGGAAAATTACTTAATCGCCTTAATCTCTCTATATCTCAGATTCCACATCTGTAAAGGAGGGATACTTCTTAGGGTTGCTGTGAGAATTAAATGAGTTAATATATATAAACTGCTTAGAAGAATGCCTGGGAGGCAATAAATGCTAGCTACCATACTATTCCTGGTTTCTTTCTGTATCAGAGTCCTGCAGGAATCAGATGGCACACTCAAACTAGATAATTTGAGGAGTGCTTAATAAAGGAATCATTTACAAAATGAGTGCAGGGTTTAGGGAGACCAAAAAGGGATACAAAATTTCCCCAGTGCTAGCTAGCAACAGCTAGCTAATCATCACTACCCAAAGGTAGTAACAAGGGATGGGGTGGGAGTGATTTGATTACCAGAATCTGAAGAGGGCAGTTGTGTGGCAGATGCTGTCTGCTAAGAGTAGTGACCTTTGGTGGAGAGAAATGTCCTCACACAAAGACTCGCTAGGGAGGGAGGTGGGGGATAAATTCTTGGACCTGTCTTTCCCCATGACCTCTGATCTCCTACTGCTATCTCCCAATGCCGGACTCAACCAAAAGCCAGAGGGCAAAGGAGTCCAGCAGGAGCCCACATAGGTCAAACTTCTGGGATACGCAGCAGGTAAGTAGAGGGAGTACAGCAGGTCTTCGAATAATGTCATTATGTTCAACGACGTTTCATTATAACGTTGATGAAAAAAACAGATTCCTGGCAGAGGCCACCGTGTGTGAAGTCTGCACATTCTCCCCATGACTGCGTGGGTTTTCTCTGGGTACTCCAGTTTCCTCACACATCCCCAAAATGTGCACATTAGGTGAACTGGTGTGTCTAAATGGTCCCAGTCTGAGTGAGTGTGGCGTGTGGGAGAGTGTGCCCTGTGAGGGAATGTCGTCCTGTCCAGGACTGGTTCCCGCTTTGTGCTCTGCTTCTGGGATAGGCTCTGGCGACCTGTAACACTGACCTGGAATAATTGGGAAAATAATTATCTTATACATGTTTTTATTAATCTTTCTTAAATGTATGTATAGCTCACATTTATTATATTTCAAGGTTTAATATTAGAAGTGTTTTGGGTCTTTATTTAGATGTTTGATGATGTTTCGTGACCAGAAATATGCCATAGGAACTTAATTATTTATATCAATTAGCCTACAGCTAAATTGATTTCTTTATATATTGTTTCCCTTAGTCACGGTTTCCAAGAATCTATTGATGACATTGAGGACTTACTGTATCTGGAGATGCAAACAGAAAGTATCTAGCACACCTTCCCCCTAGCCTTGCCCTCCTCCATTCTTTGTCTTGCAGTCAGAATGATCTTTCTAAAGCAGGAAATGATATTGTTCTGCCTCATCTGATGCATGTTGGTAGCTCCCCCTCTCTCAGGATAAAGTCTATACTCCTTAACATAAAATGCAGGGCTTAATAATTATCTCCAGTTCACCCCTCCAGTTTTAACTCTCGCCATTTTCCTCTCAACCTTTCCGGTTGAGCCATATGCAATTACTTTCAAACCTACAAGAGCATTCCTTTCTTTGACCTTTCTCATGTCCTGGAACTCTGCCTGGAATCATCCTTCTCCCGTTTCATTCTTCTTCACTTAACTAATTCTTACTCATCCTTTATTTATACATAGAAGGGGTTTCTCTTACCCAGCTAGATTTTGGGGGAATCTAAGCTCTGTTTCTGTGGCAATGCTTTTTTTTTTTAGATGGATTCTCGCTCTTGTCACCAGGCTGGAGTGCAGTGGTGCAATCTCTGCTCATTGCAACCTCCGCCTCCCAGGTTCAAGTGATTCTCCTGCCTCAGCCTCCTGAGTAGCTGGGATTACAGGCATGAGCCATCGCACCTGGCCAGTAGCAATGATTTTCCAAGTTCTGAAAGTAGTGGCATGTTAAGGCTGATATTTGGTAGTATTTTCATCTTTTATGCGGATTTTTTTTTATTCTCATGAGGTTCTAATTATATATGATAGGTACTTAGCCTACAAGATGGTACTGAAAGTAATGAGTTGAGTTTTTAACGAGCTTATCAATATATAACTTCAAAGGGCTCATTTGAAAACCACTGAAACCTAATCTATATTCCTGGAATCTTGGGATGCTAAGATAGACTTCTAGGAGTCTTATTTACATTGAGAAATATGGGAGCTATTTTCCATATTTCCCAATGAGAAATATGGGAGCTATGATAAGTATTCCTTTTGGAAAGATGACTGGGCTCTGACAGACAGGAAATCAGTCACATGAGTGGAATGTAGACAAAACCTGCTTTTGGCCTGTGGGCTGAAGGATGAGAAGAAAATAAAATGTAATAAAGGTTTGTTTTTTCAAAACTATATAGTCATCTTCTATGTACCAGATAACATATTTTCTCCAAGTAGAAGTGAATTCACAATATTAAAGAACTTCTAGGCTGGGCGCAGTGGCTCATGCCTGTAATCCTAGCACTTTGAGAAGCCGAGGCGGGAAGATTGCTTGAGCCTGGCCAACATGGTGAAACCACCCACCTCCCCCAAACTCCGACCCCTACAGAACCTCCCCACTTCCCCCACTCCGTCTCTACAAAAAATATAAGAATTAGCTGGGCGTGGTAGCACATGCCTGTGGTCCTAGCTACTTGGGGGGCTTAGGCAGAAGGATGGCTTGAATCCCAGAGGTAGAGGCTGCAGTGAGCTGAGGTCGTGCCACTGCACTCCAGCATGGGCGACAAAGTGAGACCCTGTCTCAAAACAAAACAAAACCAAAACCAGAACAACATCTATTGAATGCTCCTTTGTCTGACTCTTTTTTTGACAACAAAACCCAAAACAAACAAACAAACAAAAAACCCCAAAGGCTCTCATAATGGAGGAACATGGGTGGTGGTTTAAAGGGAGATAGGATGTGTCCTGGTAAAATCAAGATGGAAAGTCTGCTTCTTCTTCCCCCTTAAGGCCAAACATTCTTGTTGAAGAGACACCCACTTCTGTGTCTCTAGCTCCACCTTGAGGTTTATCAAGAAATCACCTATTCCGGCCACAACGGGTGAATTAGGTTAAAAAGAGCCGAGATCTTTATGCTGTGCCAACAGCTCTTGAACGTGTACTTTGGGCCAGGCTCTGTAATAAGTGCTCTTTGAACATAATGACATTTAATCCTCACAATAATCTTATAACAAATGTATTTTATAATGAGGAAAATTAAGATTAAGAGAGTTTCAAGAATTCAGGACTGGTATAAGATCACACAAGTGGCAGAGTCAGGATTTGAACCCAGCATCTTCTAGGCCTTTGTTTTCGTTCACAAGTGTCTGTGTATACACTCATGTGCACATCTATCATACATGTTTTTCTTTTCCTTTACAACACACCTGTATATCAATCATTTTATTTAATTCTCACAACAACTCTATTAAGTGGGAATTAATATCCCTTTTTGGAAGAAGGTGAGGCTTAGAGAAATAACCTAATTTTCCCTAGGTCATATGGCTCTTAAGCAGTGAGTTTAACCCAGGGCTCCTTTCTCAACTATATGAATAACATGCAACTTCTCAAGCTGACTTGTGATGACTCCTCACAACTTCTTGTCAATAGCTCCTTGATATTACCAAAGAATTCATCTGAAGACTTGCAAAACCCCCTACTTTAGGAGTGACACTGTAGAACATAATGTCCAAACAAGACACATGTACAATGAGAAGAGTACAGTAAAGCAACATTAAGACGTGGATGAGGTGGGGCACAGTGGCGCACGCCTGTAATCCCAGCACCTTGGCAGGCTGAGGTGGGTGGATCACTTGAGCTCAGGAACTCAAGACCAGTCTGAGAAACATGTTGAAACCCCGACATTACAAAAAATACTAAAATTAGCCAAGCATGGTGGTACACATCTATAGTCCCAGCTACTCGGGAGGCTGATGTGGGAGGATTGCTTGAGCTGGGGAGGCAGAGGGACTTGAATGCTATAGGAGATTGACTAGGCTGATTTACTTTTCCCACATTTTCCCACAGACCAGCATCATGGTGCATGATCTAAACTGGCCCTGTAATGTTAAAAATTATTCCAGGTCAGGGACCACTGGGGTTCATCACTTTTGATTAATGGAAATGAATATTAATATTAAATCCATTAAATTCAAAATATATTTAGTGATGGTATGCTCCTACTGCTTGAATTTGCATTTTCTTTCTTTTTTTGTGTGATGTCCTCCTTTTGCCTGCAAACACTTTCTGTCCTTCTGCCAATGAAACAGAAAATTTGAGAGTTGTGAGATAAATGGTAACACCAAGTGCTGGAGGAAAGGAGACAGGTATCTGTCTGTACCTGGAGAGCAGGAGAAAGTTTAGAAACAGGGCTAAAGGACTAGGAAGTATTCTCTAGGTATAAATGTGTGGGTGTTAGGGATGGGAGAGAGTTGAGAGGACCTTCCAGGAAGAGGGAAAAGAAAGGGCGGATACAAGGAAGTCCGCACACAGAGTGGTGTGAGTAGGTTGTGTGGCTCCTGATGAAGTTTAAAATCAGAAGGGAGATTTGAATAGATGCTTACTTCTCAACAGGCTGCTCTGTTTTCTAAATATACCAGAGCAACAGTAAATAAGCATTTAATGCAAAACTTGCCCTCTTAAAACAGTGACTTTGGGATCATCAAAATTGCATTGTAACTGAAGACAACAGAAGCACAGGGGAGTGAATAGATGACCTCAGGACAGCTTATTCTGGGCTGAGATAGAATACAACATTCTCTCTCACTGCCTTTTTTTTTTTTTTTTTTAAGTTCTGGGATACATGTGCTGAACGTGCAGGTTTGTTACATAGGGATACATATGCCATGGTGGTTCGCTGCACTTATCTAACCATCATCTAGGTTTTAAGCCCCACATGCATTCGGTATTTGTCCTAATGCTGTCCCTCCCCTTGCTCCCCACCCCCTGACAGGCCCCAGTGTGTGGTGTTC
Source organism: Pan troglodytes (assembly GCF_028858775.2). Classification (NCBI taxonomy): domain Eukaryota; kingdom Metazoa; phylum Chordata; class Mammalia; order Primates; family Hominidae; genus Pan; species Pan troglodytes. Next base: position 179,115,599 of record NC_072398.2, read on the forward strand.
CCCTCCCTGTGTCCATGTGTTCTCATTGTTCAACTCCCACAAACGAGTGAAAACATGCGGTATTTGGTTTTCTGTTCCTGTGTTAGTTTGCTGAGAATGATGGCTTCCAACTTCATGCATGTCCCTGCAAAGGACATGAACTCATCCTTTTTTATGGCTGCATAGTATTCTATGGTGTATATGTGCCAATTTTTTTTATCTAGTCTATCTTTGATGGGCATTTGGATTGGTTCCAAGTCTTTGCTATTGTAAATAGTGCTGCAATAAACATAAGTGTGCACATATCTTTATAGTAGAATGATTTATAATCCCTTGGGTACATACCCAGTAATGGGATTGCTGGGTCAAATGGTATTTCTGGTTCTAGATCCTTGAGGAATCACCACACGGTCTTCCACAATGGTTGGACTAATTTACACTCCCACCAACAGTGTAAAAGTGTTCCTGTTTCTCTACATCCTCTCCATCTGTTGTTTCCTGACTTTTTAATGAACGCCATTCTAATTGGCATGAGATGGTATCTCATTGTGGTTTTGATTTGCATTTCTCTAATGAACAGTGATGATGAGCTTATTTTCATACGTTTGTTGGCCACATAAATGTCTTCTTTTGCAAAGTGTCTGTTCATATCCTTTGCCCACTTTTTGATGGGGTTGTTTGTTTTTTTCTTGTAAATTTGTTTAAGTTCCTTATAGATTCTGGATATTAGACTTTTGTCAGATGGATAGATTGGCAAAATTTTCTCCCATTCTGTAGGCTGCCTGTTTAGCCTGATGATAGTTTCTTTTGCTGTGCAGAAGCTCTTTAGTTTAATTAGATCCCATTTGTCAATTTTGGCTTTTGTTGCAATTGCTTTTGGTGTTTTAGTCATGAAGTCTTTGCTATGCCTATGTCCTGAATGGTGTTGCCTAGGTTTTCTTCTAGAGTTTTTATGGTTTTAGGTTTTAAGTTTAAGTCTTTAATCCATCTTGAGTTAATTTTTGTATAAGGTGTAAGGAAGGGGCCCAGTTTCTGTTTTCTGCATATGGCTAGCCAGTTTTCCCAGTACCATTTATTAAATAGGGAATCCTTTCCCCATTGCTTGCTTTTGTCATGTTCGTTGAAGATCAGGTAGTTGTAGATGTGTGGCGTTATTTCTGAGGCCTCTGTTCTGTTCCATTGGTCTACATATCTGTTTTGGTACCAGTACCATGCTGTTTTGGTTACTGTAGCCTTGTAGTATAGTTTGAAATCAGGCAGCGTGATGCCTCCAGCTTTATTCTTTTTGCTTAGGATTGTCTTGGCTATACAGGCTTTTTTTTGGTTCTATATGAAATTTAAAGTAGTTTTTTTCTAGTTCTGTGAAGAAAGTCAATGGTGCTTGATGGAAATAGCATTGAATCTATAAATTACTTTGGGCAGTATGTTCATTTCCACGATATCAATTCTTCCTATCCATGAGGATAAAATGTTTTTCCGTTTGTGTCCTCTCTTATTTCCTTGAGCAGTGGTTTGTAGTTCTCCTTGAAAGGGGTCCTTCGCGTCCCTTGTAAGTTGTATTCCTAGGTATTTTATTCTCTTTATAGCAATTGTGAATGGGAGTTGACTCATGATTTGGCTCTCTGCTTGTCCATTATTGGTGTATAGGAATACTTGTGATTTTTGCACATTGATTTTGTATCCTGAGACTTTGCTGAAGTTGCTTATCAGCTTAAGGAGTTTTTGGGCTGAGACTACGGGGTTTTCTAAATATACCATCATGTTATCTGCAAACAGAGGCAATTTGACTTCCTCTCTTCCTTGAATTTGCATTTTCAAGGCAGTCCATAAAGAAGTGGATAATCCAAATGAATGAATTAACGTTTAAACCACAGGCATTTGATGTAGGCCCTAGGAGTAGCTATTATTGGTGACAAAAATTATTGGTGTAATGGAAAAGCTATGAGCTTTGTAGTAGGACCTAAGACTGAATTCCTGCTCTGCCACTTGCTAGCTCTGTGTCCTTGGGCAAGTTATTAATGTTTCTGGCCTCAATTTCCTTACTGTTGAATGAGGAGTCAGTGGACTCAGAGGATATTAACTTTTGTAAATCTGTCTTATTTTTCACAGAAAGTAATTGCTAAAGTTGGTATACCAGTAAACGAATTGTCCTGTTGGAATCTAATGACTGATTTTCAATAGATGGAAGAAGTGGTCACACCATGAGTTAAGGTGCAAAAGCACTCAGTAGACCTTTGGGAAGTGAAATTTTAAAGAACATATACACAATAGGCAGAATAATGGCCTCCCAAAGACGTCTACGTCCTAATTCCTGGAATCTGTGAATATGTTAAGATATATGGCAAAGGAGAATGAAAATTGCTGAAGAAATTAAGGTTACTAATGAGCTGAATAGGGAGATTATCTTGGATTATTGGAGTTGGCCCAACGTAATCTCAAGCATCCTTAAAAGTAAAATAGGCCAGGCATAGTGGCTCACGCCTGTAATCCTAGCACTTTGGGAGGCCGAGGTGGGCGGATCACGAGATCAGGAGATCGAGACCATCCTGACTAACACAGTGAGACCTGTCTCTACTAAAAATACAAAAAATTAGCGGGGCATGGTGGCGGGCGCCTGTAGTCCCAGCTACTCGGGAGGCCGGGGCAGGAGAATCGCTTGAACCCGGGAGATGGAGGTTGCAGTGAGCCGAGATCGTGCCACTGCACACCAGCCTGGGCAACAGAGCGAGACGCTGTCAAAAAAAAAAAAAAAAAGTAAAATAGAGAGTCAGAGGAAGATACACTATGGAAGAAAGACAGAGAGATGCAGTGTTGCTTTGAAGATGGAGGAAGAAGAACACACGCTAAAGAATGTGAGCAACATCTGGAAGCTGGAAATAGCAAGGAAACAGACAATCTTCTAGAGCCTTTAGAAAAGAATGCAACTCTGCCGACCCCTTAATTTTAGGCCAGTGAGAACTGTGTCGGACTTCTACAGAACTGTGAAATAATACATTTGTATTGTTTAAGCCACCACATTTGCGGTAATTTGTTACAGCAGTAATAGAAAACTAATACAACCCACATAAGTCCATCACTGTGTCCAGACTTGTTACCTGTTTCCTATAGTGGAGTGGAAAAACCACTGGTCTTGGAAGTTGTGGGGTTTTTTTGTTTTGTTTTTTGTTTTTGAGATGGAGTCTTGCTCTGTTGCCCAGGCTGGAGTGCAGTGGCACGATCTTGGCTCATTGTAACCTCCACCTCCCGGGTTCAAGCAATTCTCTGCCTCAGCCTCCCGAGTAGCTGGGATTACAGGTGCCCTCTGCCACGCCTGGCTAATTTTTATATTTCTAGTAGAGATAGGGTTTCACCATCTTGGCCAGGCTGGTCTTGAACTCCTGACCTCGTGATCCACCCACCTCTGCCTCCCAAAGTGCTGGGATTACAGGCATAAGCCCCTGCGCCCAGCCAATGCATCCTATGCATGTAGGAAATTATTATTTACAGTGCCTGATACATAGTTGGTATGCAAAAAGCATTTGCTAAGTGAGACTAATTATTACTTGACAGTCCTTGGGATGTGGAAATGTGATTGCAAAACATGTGTTAGGTACTTTGGGAAGGAAAAGAGATCATATATGGCATCTACTCCTAAATTAATTACAATATAATTAGGAAGACAATATTCATGAGAAGATTTAAACAGGAGTTCAAAATTTATATAAGACAATAGTACAAGAGAAGTCACAGGTTATATATGATTTACTGCCAAGGAAATTATACCAACAACATGTATCCCAAGTTCAGGTATGGAATGGATATGGGCTGTAATAGCCAAAGTTCAGGTATGGAATGAGTGTGGGCTGTAATAGTCAAAGAAGGCTTCTATGAGGAGGTAGGTCAACCAGACTGGAGCACAGTGTGGGTAGAGGAAGAATAATCACTACTGTTACCCCCACAAACACCATTTTTCTGCCCCCAATTTCAGGAATTTACATTGTTCATTTAAGACACTGATAGTTCCAGTGTTTCAAATGGTACCCTTTTTGTCTCCCTTCTGTAACATTTTTCCTTTTTATTTTGAAATAATCTCCAACTTACAGGAAAGTAACAAGAACAGTACAAAGAAGTCATTTTTTCCCCTCTGAACCTTTCGAGAGTAGGTTACCCCTATGATGTTCCATCATTCACAAATTCTCAAAATCAGGAAATCAACATTGATGTATTACTATCATCTAATCCACAGAACCCATTCAAGTTTAAGCAGTTATCCCAATAATGTCATTGAAAGTGATGCATTTAGTTATGTCTCATTAATCTTTAATCAGAACAATTCTTTAGTCTTTCTTCGACTTTCATGACCTTGCTACTTGTAAAGATTATAGGTGAGTTATTTTATAGAATATCCCTCAATTTGATTTGTCTGGTGTTTCTTCTTGATTAGATTCAAGTTACGCATTTTGGGCAGGAATAGCACAGAAGGCATGCTGGGTTTTTCCTTGTGACATACTGTCAGGCTATAGCAATTTCAATTTGTCTCCTTACTAATAATATTAGTTTACAGATTAAGTGGTGTTTGCCAGGTTTTTCCACTGTTAAGTTATTCTTTGTCCCTTCTTAATTAATAAGTATTTTGTGAAGAGGTACTTTGAGACTATGTAAATATTCCATTCCTCATCAGATGTGCACCAAGAAGTTTAGCATACATAGATGTTTCTTGGTTGATTTATTACTGTTATGGTTGCCAAATGGGGATTTTCTAATTCCATCATTGCTTGTACATTTATTGTTGGTATTATACTGTAACAAAAAGCTTTCTTCTTTCATTCATTCATTCATTCAGCAGTTTAGACACATTAATTCCCATTAATACTATTGTTATTTATTTTGAGGCTCAAATTGTCCACATTCTGGCCCTGGGAGTGAGAGTCCCTCCAAGCTGGACTCTGTGTCTTTTTGATATGTTCTCATTATTCTATGAATACTTCTTTACTTTGTGGCTTAGCAAGATGTTCCAGGTTCATCTTGTACCTTCTCTGCCCTAGCCTTGGAATCAGTCATTTCTCCAGGAAGCTTTGGTTCTTTTTATTGGAAAATGGCCTTTTAGTGCAAAATGCATTTGGAAACCAAAATGGAGGTGTTAGGTATGCTCATTGATGTTGGGGTGTCACTGCTCCTAGGTCCTCTTAGTGAACATAGCTAGAAAATATATGTATGTATACACATACTCACATACACATACACACACACATTTTATTATTATTTTTGAGACAGAGTCTTGCATTGTCACCCAGGCTGGAGTGCAGTGGTGCAATCTCAGCTCACTGCAACCTCCACCTCCTGGGTTCAAGCAATTCTCCTGCCTCAGCCTCCCAAGTAGCTGAGACTATAGGCGGGTGCCACCATGCCAGGCTAGTTTTTGTATTTTTAGTAGAGATGGAGTTTTGCCATGTTGGCCAGGCTGGTCTCAAACTCCTGACCTCAGGTTATCCACCCACCTTGGTCTCCCAAAGTGCTGGGATTACAGGCATGAGCCACTGCGCCTGGCCACACACACACATCTATGTTTTATTCTATGTCCACCTATTGCAAATCATGAGTTTACACAAATACCTACAATTCCAATCCAACACCACAGAGTTCATTCTAATTTTCTGCTTTTCCATATTTGTAACTCCTTACACCTACAGTGAGAAGCCTGGCTCCCATCTCCCATTATCCTCAATATATTTATTTATTTGGTAAATCACCCGTTTGTAACCAATCTCCCATTGTTACTGCGGCCCTCACCTCTCCCCTCCTCACTCTGCTTGGATTCGGACACTTTGCACTATCAGCCTACGTGGTCACCCTCTTTAACCGTGCATGCTCTAACAAATATCATCATGCTGTTACCACACATGCTGGACACAGGTGCCAGGCTTGCTTAGCTCTACCTAAGTAAATGATTTTTAGACACAATTATTTAGAAGGTAGGCAGGCTGTTGGAAAGCCAGATGCTTTCTTAATGAGAGTTATCAACTGTCATTTTCGTGTATATGTTATAACATTTGTTACTGTGCATATTACATTTAAAGCTTAGACTGGGGGGTTGGCTGGGCACAGTAGCTCACACTCTATAATCTCAGCACTTTGGGAGACCAAGGTGGGCAGATTGCTTGAGCCCAGGAGCGCAAGACCAGCCTGGGCAACATGTGAAAACCTGTCTCTATAAAATAAAATTAAATAAAATAAAGCTTAGACTTGGGGTTAACTACAGCAGGGAATATCAATGATCAAATTAACACATCATAAGTCTATTTATTCTAGGTATGTGACAGGCAACATGTAAGAGATGAAAAAATATAATCTTTGGAATCAGACACTCATGGTTTGCAATTTCAGTAGTCCAACTTTCCTATTGTTGATTTTGTGCAAGTTATCTAACTTCTCTCGACCTCAGTTTCTTCATCTATAAACTGGTGAATAACATATTTAGGTTGCTGTGAGGATTAAGTGAGTTAATGAAAGTAACAGTCTTAGAGGCCAGGTGTGGTGGCTCATGCCTGTAATCCCAGCACTTCGGGAGGCTGAGGCGGGCAGATCACCTGAGGTCAGGAGTTCGAGACCAGCCTGACCAACGTGGTGAAACCCCGTCTCTACTAAAAATGCAAAAATTAGCTGGGCATGGTGGCAGGTGCCTGTAATCCCAGCTATTCAGGAGGCTGAGGTAGGAGAACTGCTTGAACCCAGGAGACGTAGGTTGCAGTGAGCTGAGATTGCACCACTGCACTCCAGCCTGGGCAACCGAGCAAGACTTCTTCCCCTCAACCCCACATCCCCCCAAAAAAGAAAGTAACAGTCTTGGCACAAAGTATTACAGTTACTCAAGAAACAGAAACTACCAGCTGGGCTTGGCTTCAAGACATGTGAAATTTAAACAAGCAAAAAAAAAAAAAAAAAAAAAAAAGACAAATATCGCATTTACCAGTTCCCATGAAAGCAGAACATTCTATACTACTACCTATCCTTTCAGTCCCAACATTGACTTTCTATCATGTTTCAAAACAAAACAAAACAAAACAAAAAAGGAGGCTGGGGACTATTAGAAGGGAACTCTTTTAAATTCCTGCTGCTTCTTTCTGCTTCTTTCTTCCTAAAACTATTTAAAATTTTTGCTGCATTTGCACCTATCTGCGTGTCTTTCCTTCTGGGCCAAATGATAACGGTGTTCCTCTACAATTTAAGGCTAATCCCACTCTTCTGTCTCTCCAGGGATCTTGAAACTTCAATTTCCTGTATCATTCATTCATCAATTTGACAAGTATTTGTTGAATACCTACCACATGCCAGGCCCCATTTTTGACTCTAGGGATGTAGTGGGGAACAAGACAAATGAGGTACCAACTTTCTCATGGGCCTATAACATAGAGAGGGTATGTATAGACAGTAAGCTTTTTTTTTTTTTTTTTTGAGATGGAGTCTCGCTCTGTCACCCTGGCTAGAGTGCAGTGGCACGATCTCGGCTCACGGCAACCTCCGCCACCCAGGTTCAAGGAATTCTTCTGCCTCAGCCTCCCGAGTAGCTGGGACTACAAACGCCTGCCACCAGGCCTGGCTAATTTTTTATTTTTAGTAGAGACGGGGTTTCACCATCTTGGCCAGGCTGGTTTCGCACTCCTGACCTTGTGATCCACCCACCTCCGCCTCCCAAAGTGCTGGGATCACAGGCGTGAGTCACCGCGCCCGGCCTAAACAGTAAGCTAATAGACAAATAATATAATTTCAGATGATGAGTATTATTTTAATTAATTATTTTGAGACAGGGTATTGCTCTGTCATCCAGACTGGAGCACAGTGGCATGATCATGGCTCACTGCAGCCTCACCCTCCTGGGCTGAAGCAACCCTCCCACCTCAGCCTCCCAAGTATCTGGCATGTACCACCACACCTGGCTAATTTGTGTGTGTGTGTGTGTGTGTGTGTGTGTATTTTTTGTAGAGACAGGGTTTCACCATGTTGCCCAGGTTGTTCTCAAACTCCTGGCTTGAGCAACCCACCCGCCTCGGCCTCCCAAAGTGCTGGGATTATAGGTGTGAGCCACCATGCCTGACCATGAGTACTATTTTAGATAGAATAAGAAAAGGCCTCTCTTAAGAGTGACATGTTTTCTGACATATGACTGGTGTGAAGAACTCAGCTATGCAAAATTTAGAGTAAGAACACTCCAGGCAGAGAGGCAGAGGTAATGGCCCTAAAGCAGGAACTACTCTAGTGTGTTGAAGGACATTAAAAAGCCAGTGTGACTGGAGCAAAAAGCTGAATGGTAGATGAGATGGTAGACTTAGAGGAAGGACAGAAATAATTAATAAGCAAGCCATATAAGTGATAGCAAGAGGCTGGATTTTATTCAAAGAGCAAAGGAATGCCATGATGGGTTTCTTAAAAGCGAATAATATAATTAGATTTTTAAATATTATTTTGTGTCTTTACATTCTTCTTTCCAGGCAGAGTTTCAAAAAATATGTATCTTTAGTCCAGAGATGAGGAGCAACTTAGCTTGATTTGTGATAAAATAATATTTCATTTGTCACATTTTTTAGAGTCACTCCTAATTTATCAAGAAGTTTTGAACATCAAATTCTTCTAGAACTATGTTTATAGTATAGGAGAAAACATTTTTTTTTTTTTTTGAGACAGAGTCTCGCTCTGTTGCCCAGGCTGGAATGCAGTGGTGCAATCTCAGCTCACTGCAACTTTTGCTTCCTGCGTTAAAGTGATTTTTTTGCCGCAGCCTCCCAAGTAGCTGGCATTACAGGCATGAGCCACCATGCCCGGCTAATTTTGCTATTTTTAGTAGAGATGGGGTTTCACCATGTTGGCCAGGCTGGTCTCAAACTCCTGACCTCAGGTGATCCATCTGCCTTGTCTTCCCAAAGTGCTGGGATTACAGGCATGAGCCACCGTGCCTGGCTGAGAAAACTATTTCTATGGTCACACAAATTGCTTGGTATATTGTGCACACATTCAGTTTCGGGGGAGAAGACTCCATAAGAACATGCCTACTTCTTGACCTAGATACAAAGCTGCCAAATGTGGATAGCAATCAGTGGGTGGGACAATTAATAACCAGAGCTCCAAAGGTATAATTTCTTAGCGCGTGGGCCCTGGACAAAATGTTGAAGTGGGTAATATTTCTCTTGTTACCTACCTCTTCTTTCTGTGTCTTTCCCCCTAGATTTAGCAATCTCTTCACCTACCCCAGATTCATAGTGATCTGAAGTTGCCTAGAGTGTGCTTCGAACTAGAGGAAATAAAACATATCCATTCACAAAATGGGTTAGTTTTTCAATCCTTTCGAGGGTGTTATTGGCATTTAACAAGAGTTATAAAAAGGGACATAAATCACTAATGGAGGAATTTTAGACATTAAAGCAAGGGGGAGATAATTTGGGGTTTGAGACGTTAATGGGCTCATACTATTCCAATCTACTCAATGTAGAGTCAACATTCCACATTTCTGCCTTATCCTGACTTTCAATTATAAAGATGGATAATTAAGTTAAGAATAATTTATCTTTTAATTTTTAAAAGTAAGGCTGAGGCTGGGCACGGTGACTCACACCTGTAACCCTAGAACTTTGGGAGGCTGAGGCGGGTGGATAACCTGAGGTCAGCAGTTCGAGACCAGCCTGGCCAACATGGCAAAACCCCGTCTCTACTAAAAATACAAAAAATTAGCCAGGTGTGGTGGTGCATGTCTGTAATCCCAGCTACTTGGGAGGCTGAGGCAGGAGAATTGCTTGAACCTGGGAGGCACAGGTTGCAGTAAGCCGAGATCACGCCATTGCACTCCAGCCTGGGCAACAGAGTGAGACTCCATCTACAAAAAAAAAAAAAATTAAGGCTCAGATCTGTCCCTTTTGCATTGACTAAATTAACTTTCAGAGGCAGGGATCGAACACAGAAATGAGCTGTTTTTAATTTTCATGATTTCTAAACTTTCACCAGAATAATAGGGAGACAAGGCTCACCAAATCTGATGGGAGGGAAATCCTTGAGGTAAAAATGGAAAGGAGTTTAAGGTGGCTGAAGACGAAGTGGAAATGTAAAAAAGCCTTTAAATACTGTACTCTAAGAAAGTCTGTCAGGGTCTGAAACCGAAGAAATATTAAAAAATTTAAAAATAAACTTAAAGAAAAAGTCTGGGTTGAGCCCAGTGGTACACACCTGTAATCCCAGCACTTTGAGAAGCCAAGGTGGGAGGATTGCTTGAGGCCAGGAATTCAAGACCAGCCTGGGCAACATAGTGAGACCCCCATCTCTTAAAAATAAATTAGCCAGGCATGGTGGTGCATGCCTGTAGTCCCAATTACTTGGGAGGCTGAGGTGGGAAGATTGCTTGAGTCTAGGAGTTTGAGATTGCAGTGAGCTATGAATGCACCACTGCACTCTAGGCTGGGTGACACAGAAAGACCCTGTCTCAAAAAAGAAAAGAGAAGGTCTCGGAAAATGAGGTTAAAAATTACAGTCTTGTACTCTTTAACTTTATTGGGGATATCAAGTTCTTTTTAACTTCCTGATGCCTCAGTTTCCTTTTTTTTGGAGACAGAGTCTCACTCTGTTGCCCAGGCTGGAGTGAAGTAGCACAATCTCAGTTCATTGCAACCTCGGCCCTCAGTTTCCTATATAATAGTTATACTTTCGCTGGGCACAGTGGCTCATGCCTGTAATCCCAGGATTTTGGGAGGCCGAGGCGGGCAAATCTCTTGAGCCCTGGAGTTGAAGACCAGCCCGCACAACATGGAGAAACCCTGCCTCTACAAAAAGTACAAAAAATTAGCTGGGCATGGTGGTGCATGCCTGTGATTGTGGTTCCAGCTACTCGGGAGGCTGAGGCAGGAGAATCACTTGAGCCTGGGAGGCAGAGATTGTAGTCAGCCGAGATCATGCCACTGAATTCCAGCTTGGGTGAGAGAGCTAGACCCTGTTTCCAAAAAGGAAAACAACAACAACAACAACAACAACAAAGTAATAGCTTAATTTACCTGTTTCCTCTGAGGAATATTCTTTATAATACAAATGAAAGATGGTAACTTTCCAAATTATTTTAAATAGGAAAACAATACTTCTGGTTTGGAAGTCCTGGCTATGCCTATTGGTCATTTTTGAGTTTCACCTGAATAGGTATTTATCTTTATATCTGAAGACACCAGACTAAAATAATTCAGAGATCCCTTGCCAATTCTTATATTTTATATATCTAATCTGACACTTCTTTTTCTTTGAGACAGAGTTCAATTCTCCTGCCTCAGCCTCCCAAGTAGCTGGGATTACAGGCATGTGCCACCCAAGTAGCTGGGATTACAGGGGTGTACCACCACAGCTGGCTAATTTTTGTATTTTTAGTAGAGACAGGGTTTTGCCCTGTTGACCAGGCTGGTCTTGAACTCCTGGCCTCAACTGATCCTCCTGCCTTGGCCTCCCAAAGTGCTGGGATTACAGGCATAAGCCGCTGCACCGGGCCTCTGATCTGACACTTCTAACATGTGCTGTGGGTCAGAATTGTATTGGGCTCAGCATCAGAGGTATTTTTCCTGTGATCACACAGGTTTTCTTCTTAACACCCTGGTAGTTCCTTCTCAGTCTCTTTTGTGAGTTCTTCCTCTTCTGTGAGTTCCTCAAAGCTTTCTCCTTGGGCCCTTTTTTCACTTCACAATCTCAGTGTAGGTGATCTCATTCAATAAGCTTTGGTTACCACCTAGAAACCAATAAACCTCAAATTTTTATCTCCAATTTAGGTCTCTTTTCTGAGCTTCAGACCTGATCTTCATCTGTGTGTCTCACAAATAACTCAAACTTAACATGTCCAAAACTGAGCTAGTATACTCTTCTCCTACCAAAACTGCTCCTTTTTCAGAATTTCCTGTTTACTGAGTTACTGGCACCATCATCGATCCATCCAGAAAACCAGACAGCAGGGAGTTATACCTAACACTTCTCTCTTTATTCTCCCACATCAAATCAATCACTACCTAATACTGGGCAATTCTACTTCCTGAATACATATTATTTATCTACATCTTTCCATCGCCACTATCACTCCTCAAATCCAAGGTATCATCTTCTATTGCCTATATGACTTCAGCAGCCTTCTAACTGCTCTCTTTTCTTCCAGTCTTGCCTTTGCCCCCACCATCCAATGTTTTTCATACATGAGCCAGAGTGGTCTACTTGGAAAACACTTGTGATCATACTCTCTCTTTTCTTTTGTTCAACCATTATTTACTGAGTATCACAGTGTGCCAGAAACTATTCTAGAAGCTGGGGATCCAGTGATATATAAAATAGATAAGGCAATGACCTCTTACTCATAGGAAGGTTCTGTATGATCTCGACCACGGACTCCTTTCCCCTTTGCTTCCAGATTAGTACACTACAATTTAGCCATACTGACTTGCTTTCTCAGGGCTTTTGAACAAGTATGTATATTCCTACACCCAATTCCTATACATTTTTCAAATGTTAATTTACATTTCCCTTATTTACCTTTTTTTTTTTTTTTGAGTTGGAGTCTCGCTGTTACCCAGGCTGGAGTGCAGTGGCACGATCTTGGCTCACTACAACCTCCGCCACCCAGGTTTAAGTGATTCTCCTGCCTCAGTCTCCCGAGTAGCTGGGATTACAGATGCATGCCACCATGCTCAGCTAATTTTTTTTTTTTTTTTTTGTATTTTTAGCAGAGACGGGTTTTCGACATGTTGGCCAGGCTGGTCTCGAACTCCTGACCTCATGATCTGCCCGCCTCTGCCTCCCCAAGTGCTGGGATTACAGGGGTTAGCCACCATTCCTGGCCCATTTCCCTTCTTTAGAGAAACTCTCTGACCAGTCTAGGTCCCTTTGTATATATCTTTCCAGAACTACTCACAATTATAAATTTAAAATTTGTGTGTTTGTTTAATGTTTGTCTCTCCCACTAGTTCTCTTTTATGTTCCAAGAGAACAGGAAAATTTCTTGTTCATCACTGTATTCCCAGTTTCTGGCACATACCACGAGCTCAATTTGTTGGTTGAATGAAGAATGGACTGCCTCACATGTGCTACGGAGTTAGAACTGTATTGGGCTCAGCATCAGAGGTATTTTTCCTGTGCGTGTTACCATATTTCTACAGTCTGGTAACCTGTAAGATTCAGAGACTTTTATTTTTATTTATTTTGTGGGGACGGAGTCTCACTCTGTCGCCCAGCCTGGAGTGCAGTGGCACAATTTCGGCTCACTGCAACCTCCACCTCCTGGGTTCAAGCAATTCTCTGGCTCAGCCTCCTGAGTAGCTGGGATTACAGGTGTCTGCCACCACATAGAGACTTTTTTTTTTGAGACAGAGTCTCGCTCTGTCACCCAGGCTGGAGTGCCGTGGTGCAATCTTGGCTCACTGCAACCTCCGCCAGAGACCTCTTTTTAAAGCAGCTCACACTTCCGGATGCAATCTTTGTCTCTTTTTTTTTTTTTTTTTTTTTTTGGAGACAGGGTCTCACTCTATCACCCAGGCTGGAGTGCAGTGGCATGATCATGGCTTGCTGCAGCCTTGACCTCCTGGGCTCAGGTGATCCTCCCACCTCAGCCTTTCAAGTAGCTGGGACTACAAGCATGCACCACTACACCCAGCTAATTCTTTGTATTTTTTGTGGAGACAGGTTTTCTCTATATTCAGTTTGGTCTCAAACTCCTGGGCTCAAGTGATCCACCTTCCTCAGCCTCCCAAAGTGCTGGGACTACAGACACATGCCATTAGATCCAGCCCACCTTTGTATCTAGTTAGAAAAATTTAATTAAAAACCACTGCTGTGAGCTAGGTGCAGTAGTTTATGCCTATAGTAATCCCAGTGATTTGGGAGGCTGAGGTGGGAGGATGGCTTAAGGCCAGGAGTTTGAGACCAGCCTGGATAGACATAGTGAGAACTCATCTCTAAACAAACAAACAAATAAAACCAACAACAACCCACTGCTCTGAAGAAGAGAAGTCTAGTGGAGTTGCTTAAAGTGGTAAGTTCTTGAAAAGATGTATGGAAACAAACTGGGATATTTAAACAGTATTTTTCAATTTACCTCATCTACTGCTCCAGTTCAGGTTCCATCATTTTCTACCTGAATCATTGTACCCTTCCTCCCTAACTCCTTATCTTCCTATCCCATACAATTTGTCTTCATTGCATTTATTGTTTTTTGTATATGTGAGACAAAGTAGCAAACATAAGAAGCCATGTCTGCTCATTCTGTTTACCAGCAGAATTTCACAAACTCTCTTGCCAGCAGAATTTCACAGCCTCAGTGACTGCGCACAGCCCTCCAGAATACCCTGAAAATATGCAGGATAGAGCACAAGTTCCCATGTCTCTTGCCTGAATCACTGCATTTTTAGAAAAGATAAATCCAATGATGCTCGACCTTGCCTCTTCCTGTACATTTCTGACAGGATTAATGACTATGCCTCCATAATCTATAAACGTGTACTCTTCCACCTAAACCTTCATGAGATTTTGCTCTAGTGTAACTCCTGAGTACATTTTTTTCTTTTTTATTAGAGACAAGGTCTTGCTCTGTCACCAGGCTAGAGTGCAGAGGCACAATCATAGCTCACTGTAACCTCAAACTCAGGAGTTCCAGCAATCCTTTTAACTCTGCCTCTCCTGTAGCTAGGACTACAGGGATGTTCTACCACGCCTTGCTTTTTTATGTGTGTGTGGAGACAGAGTCTTGATATGTTACATAGGCTGGTTGTAAATGCCTGGCCTCAAGCAATCCTTCTGCCTCAGCCTCCTTAATCACTGGGATTACAGGCCCAGCCTTTCTGAGCACATTTGATTTAACTTCCAAGCACATGCAGAGCGGCCACCACCTGTGTAGAAGCTGCGGGCTGAAACACTGCTTTGGAGCAGTCTTAAAAAAAAAACTCTCTGACTCTCCCAGGTGGCAGTCCTCAATAAGACTTCTGAAGAAAGCTAACTTGAATTATTTAAAAGCCTGATTTACTTTAGTTTACATATTTTACAGTTCCTTCCCATTAGAATGCAAACTCCCCCAAGGCAAGGCTTTAAATTTTTGTTGTCGTTGTTTAGACAGGGTCTCACTGTGTCAACCAGGCTGGAGTGCAGTGTTGCAATCACGGCTCACTGCAGCCTCGACCTCCTGGACTCAAGCGTTCCACCTGCCTCAGCCTCCTGAGTAGCTGGGACCACATGCACGCATCACCAAGCCTGGCTAATTTTAAAATAGAATTTTGTACAGACGGGGGTCTCACCATGTTGCCCAGGCTGGTACCAAATTCCCGGGCTCAAGCAATCCTCCCGCTTCGGCCTCCCAAAGTACTAGGATTATAGGTGTGAGCTATCACTATCACGCCCAGCCTAAGGCAAGTTTTGTTTTGTTCATGGTTGTATTCCTTGCATTTGGAACTCAGAAGAGGCCTCGAAAACCTTGAAGATACAGTAACTATCAACACATCTCCCTGCTTCACGTCTTTCCCCGCTCATTCATATGTATGAGCTATGATCTCTTACCCCATGGTGTCAGTATAGTGCATCTTACTAATTTCAGCTGCTTTTTAGCTTTCATTTATGTTTGTATTTCCGTCACATTTTACATTGCTAACCAAAGACCATTGCTAGCGGGAAAAACTGGGAAAGGAGACTTGAAGGCAGCAGACGCTGCAGCTGCTCGATAAAAATTGGCCGAATTTAACAGGAGGCTGGAGGACCTAAAAAACGTTTTCACACAGAAGAGTTAGCACATCCAGACTGGTCTTTTTAGCACTTTCTTAGGGCTTGAGGATGAAACCCCACCACTGTCGGGCCGACTGTAGGGTAGAGAAGAGCCAATTAGTATTTGCGGCGCTCGGGAGCAGCGTCCATCCGGCGGGTGTAGGAAAATACTTCCGGCGTTCTGGTTTTTTATGTGCTGAGTCACAGCCGAAGGCCCGCCCCGGGTCTGAGGAGTAGGGTACCCAAACTATGACACGAATGGGAAAATTTAAAACTTTGGAATTAATTCTCTGCACTCGTTTCTCACTTTTCTCATTAGGGGAATATTTTTCTTTGACACGCGGAGCACTACTCAGTGGTTGCCACAAAACACACTCGTACGTCATAAACGCGCCGGGTGCCCTTCTCCCGTCGTCCTCCGCGCCACTCTCTCCGCCTCTTCTCCCTCGCCCCGCCCACTTTGGGTTTCGAAATGTTCGCTGGCTGTTCCGAGAATCAGTCCGGGTCACGTTGGTGCCTCTCCTTTCCTGTTCTGATTGGTTGCTTACGTGAGCGTGACTACTTTCTTGCCTCATGATTGGCTGAAATCAGTAGCGTCATCGGCGGCCGGGAGGGCGGAGGGACGAGGGAAGTCGGCGAGAGGGAGACTGGGTTGGGGGAGGGGTTCCGGCCTGTTCCCCGCGGCTGCGGCAGCACCAGCGCCGGCCGCCACCGCCTCTAGAACGCGGAGGAGGTGGGTCCTGGGAAGCGGGATGTCCATCGCTCCAGCTTGGTGGTGAATGCTGAGGAGAGTCACTGTTGCTGCAGTCTGTGCCACCCGGAGGAAGTTGTGTGAGGCCGGGCGGGAGCTCGCGGCGCTCTGGTGAATCGAAACGCGGGGTCGGTGCGAAGACTCTGCTGCTGCCAGACCCTTTCCTATTCTGGCCATGCCTGGAAGGAACAAGGCGAAGTCTACCTGCAGCTGCCCTGACCTGCAGCCCAATGGACAGGATCTGGGCGAGAACAGCCGAGTTGCCCGTCTAGGAGCGGATGAATCTGAGGAAGAGGGACGAAGGGGGTCTCTCAGTAATGCCGGGGACCCTGAGATCGTCAAGTCTCCCAGCGACCCCAAGCAATACCGGTGAGGGAGGAGGCTTGCAATGGGGAGGCGAACAGTGTGCCGGCTTCTCTGTCGGTGCCGCCGTCACTTGTTGTCTCCATGTCTCCCAATGGAGCAACAGGGCACACTTTCCACCCCAAATGCTTCCTTGGGTGGAGGTGGCAAGCGTGATTAGAGGCTTCCCTGTGGTGTCAGCTGGGCAAGTGGGAGATCTTGGGTTGTAAGATGTCAGAATGGGAGAAGCTTTTCGAATCATTTGAATACAGTCGCTAAAGCAAGAATGAAGGTTTCTTTGAGGAACGCAGCCTGAATGGTGAGGGAGTCTTGGTATTATGTTACCAGGAAAGGTTGACGGAGTTGGATACTTTAATTTTGGAGGACAGGATATTTAAGGGGCATATTATCACTATCCAAAATATTTGAGGGACACTTAAGTGATAGGTGAAACTAGTGGACGAAAGTTACCAGAGGATGGTGTGGCTTCAGTAAAGTAACTTTGCATCATATTTGGCCTAAGTTGAAGTGGCTTGTTTCCATGGGTAGTTCTCCATTACCAAAATGGTTGGGCGACCTCGTCCAGGAATATATTAGAGAGGGCTTAGGTCTCAGTGGGGTGAGTTGTAAGGTTTCTTCTAACCTTGAAATTCTCTACTTTTGGTTTGTACAGGAGTCCTCTAAACATTTCTAATAATTGGTGATTCAGTCCCCACCTGAGTATTTTCCTTCAGAGGTAGCTTATTTCATGGAGTATCATGACTATGATGTATCTTGCGTGTGTGTGTGCGTGTGTGTTTTAATAAGAGTCTGGGTCTTGCGATGTTGCCCAGGCTAATTTCAAACTCCTGGGCTTAGGGAATCCTCCTGTCTTGGCCTCCCAAAGTACTGGGATTACAGGCGTGAGCCACTGTGCCAGGCCTGGACTTTGATGTATTTTAAATAGAGTTCATATTGTCCAATAACTTCGTTGGACAGGTTGAGGAAATTGAGACCCAAAAAGTTTGCTTCTTGCTCTGAATCACACAGCTAAATAATAACAGAGCTGGTATGATGACCCCTACTATCTGACACCAAATTCAGTGTATCATTTGCTGATTTCCTTTTTTTTTTTTGAAACGGAGTCTTGCTGTGTCACCAGGCTGGAGTGCAGTGGCGCGATCTTGGCTCACTGCAACCTCCGCCTCCCGGGTTCAAGCGATTCTCCTGCCTCAGCCTCCCCAGTAGCTGGGACTACAGGTGCTCGCCACCACGCCCGGCTAATTTTTTGTATTTTTAGTGGAGACGGGGTTTCACCATATTGGCCAGGATGGTTTCGATCTCTTGACCTTGTGATCCGCCCGCCTCTTCTCCCAAAGTGCTGGGGTTACAGGCGTGAGCCACCGCGCCCAGCCCATTTGCCGATTTTTTACAAATTTCTTGCTTATGTGAATTGAAAGCTGAAGGATTCTAGTTCTAAATTTGTTATAAGCCCCTACAGCGTTAGCGCAAGAAAGAACCTTATAGATAATCTTTTCCACTTCCCACCACACCTCTTTGACAGATGACACTTAGCTCCAAGTTCAGGACCAGCCTAATTTCTCCTTTCACTTCAAGTCTAGATATATTTTCTCCAGGCTGCCAGAGTCAAGAGATCTTTATAAACGAGCTAAATTTTCTTTCTCATCAAAGATGTGATTGTACAGGTTGAGTATCCCTAATCCAAAAATCCAGAATGCTCGGAAATCCAAAACTTTATGAGCGCCAACATGACACCACAAGTGAAAAATTCCACACCTGGCACCTTTGCTTTTTGATGGTTGGTTCATGTACACAAACTTTGTTTCATGCACAAAATTATTAAAAATATTGTATAAAATTATCTTCAGGTTATGTGTATAAGGTATATATGAAACATAAATGAATTTTGTATTTATACTGCATCCCATCCCCAAGATACCTCATTATGTATACGCAAATATTCCAAAATCCAAAAAAATCCAAAATTTGAAATACTTTTGGTCCCGAGTGTTTCGGATAAAGGATACTCAACCTGTATTGGCAATGTATAAATGAGCAAGTTGAAAACTTGATAAAAGGTGCTTAGTTTTTGCCTTCCAGATCAAATGTTCAATAATGGTTTCAGGGTTTTTTCCAGCCTATATAAAGTTATATAATAACTAATATTTATGGAATCTACACTGTGTTTCAGCTACTGTTGTAACTGTTTTAGATGTGTTATTTCATTTACTGACCTCATTTTTGGTAAATTTGTTTGATAAATACCTGTTAAGTCCTACTGTGTGCTAGGCACCAAGCTAGATTAAATATTTTCTGAAACTTGGTCAAATATAATGTAATAAATAACATGTTAGTCTGGGTGAATATACAAAAATGATTGAGCCAGTACCTGCCTTTAGGGAGCTTACAATAGTAGAGAGGGACACAGACACATAAAAAAAAAAAATTAGAGACTGTTGTGGTGGCTCATGCCTGTAATCCCAGCACTTGGGGGGCCGTGTTGGGAGGATCACTTGAGCGCAGGATTTCGAGACCAGCCTGGGCAACATAGTGAGCCCCTGTCTCTACACACAAAAAATTAGCCGGGTGTGGTGGTGTGTGCCTGTAGTCCCAGCTACTTGGGAAGCTGAGGTAGGAAGATTCCTTAGCCTGAGAGGTTGAGGCTGCAGTGAGCCATGATCGTGCCACTGCACTCCAGCCTGGGTGGCAGTGAGACACTGTCTCAAAAAACAAATAAAACTAGGGCACTAAAGTTTTATAGAAGCCATAACGGAGGTATGTCCTAGATATATTGAGGAATGAAATACATTGATAAATTCCACGGGGGGAGAAAGGAAAGACTTCAAAGAGTAGATAATGCTTAAGAGTTGTTCTTTGAAAATTGTTGCGTTTTTGTCTTTATATGGCTTTTGCCAAGTCATTGTCCTTCTTAGTGTCTCAGCTTATTTTAAAAACGAAGGGGGTTGGTTAGAACAGCAGTGTTTTTCAATAACCCTCCCCTTTCAGAAGAGCAGTTCTTCCATATTACCTGTTTTATATACTGGAGTTTCAATTAGACTTTTGAAGAAAAGATGTTATTAGTTTAAAATAAAGGTGGAAAACCTCAGGACTAGGTGATCTTTAAAGACTTATCCAAATTCAATTCTATGAATTTTTGTAACCAGAAACACACTTAGACGCATCTGCAGCCCACAGAGCTGAATTATCCTTCCAGATTCTGCTGAGATATTCCCTCTGTGAAGTCTTTCTAGGCAGAACTAATTCCTCCTTCCATTGTATTTCAGTAGGATTTTGTACATGATCCATTACAGTACATAGCATCATATTATATATCTTTTGAATAAGTACCAGAGGAGGACCCATTTAGAGGAATATTGTGGTGAAATAATACCTTGAAAGATTTACCAGTCTGCATTTATTAATAGCCTGCGGAATTTTACTTCAGCATATGTGTAATTTGTATTCAGCTTTTTTGAAATGTTGGGCATATTTCCAGGACACCTATTATGCTTTTTTAGGAATCTGTATTAAATGCTTACCAAGTATTGATTCCCTTCCCTTCTGGAAGGGTTCAGGGACTTCAGGTTGGGAATTGATATTCAAATTTTTATTGGTGTTGAGTGGAAATTCTGGTTGGGCAGGATTAGTAGTGGTGTATTCTATTTATTTTTTATTTTTATTTTTATTTTTGAGACAGGGTCTCACTTTGTAACCCAGGCTGGAGTGCAGTGGCGCCATCACGGCTCACTGCAGCCTCGACCTCCCAGGCCTAGGTGATCCTTCCACCTCAGGCTCTCCAGTAGCTGGGACTATAGGCACGTGCCATCATGCCCAGCTAAGCTTTTGTAGAGATGAGGTTTCGCCATTTTGTCTAGGCTGGTCTCAAACTCCTGACCTCAGATGTTCTGCCCTCCTTGGCCTCCCATAGTGCTGGGATTACAGGCACAGGTGAGCCACTGCACCTGGCCTGGCTGTGGTGCATTCTGAATAGTAAATTTTAACAATGAAGAACACTTAACGTTAGGTATTTTGGATTGACTAAAACAAGTACAGAGCACTTTCCATGTTTAACCTGCTCGTAAAAAGACCTGTATTTCTATGGAGAAGGAAAGAACAAATGAAAAGGTATGCAAACTTCTTTTTTTTTTTTTTTTAATGATTAAAAAAAATTTTGAGACAGGATTTCAATTCATCGCCCAGGCTGGAGTACAGAGGCACCATCACAACCTGCCCCACCATGTCCGGCTAATTTTTTGTAGAAATGGAGGTGGTGGGGGGGGGTGTCTCACCAAGTTGCCCAGGCTGGTCTCGAACTCCTGACCTCAAGAGATCTGCCTGCCTCTGCCTCTCAAAGTGCTGGGATTACAGGTGTGAGCTACCACGCCCTGTCGAAAAGGCATATAAACTTCTGAAGGGCAAGTCTTTCTAATTTAAATTTTGGTCAGACTGTTACAAGTGAGGAGATGGTTATCTTAATAAATTTTCAGGCTGGGCGTGGGGGCTCACGCCTGTAATCCCAGCACTTTGGGAGGCGGAGGTGGGTGGATCATCTGAGGTCAGGAGTTCAAGACCAGCCTGGCCAACATGGTGAAACCCTGTCGCTACTAAAAATAAAAAAATTAGCCAGTTGTAGTGGCAGGTGCTTGTAATCCCAACTACTTGGGAGGCAGAGGCAGGGGAATCGCTTGAACTTGGGAGGCAGAGGTTGCAGTGAGCTGAAATTGTGCTACTGCATTCCAGCCTGGGCAACAGAGCAAGACTCTGTCTCAAACATAAATAAATAAATAAATAAATAAATAAATAAAATTTCCATATATTATAGAAAATAATGGGTGGGTGTGTGCTGAATAAGGTACAGGCTATTTCTGAATATTATGTTGTTTACTATTATATGCTGTTGAACAGGAGGAGGATCACAATTCCAGTGAGTGGAACAGTTGCATTGAGAACACTAACATTTGTTGGCTTCCTGAATAGTTTGCTAGTGAAGTGGCTCACTTCTGAGCAGAAGCCTTTTGCTCACTTTGGCAGCACGTATACTGAGCAGAAGCCTTATACAAATCTGAGGTATCAGAAGAAAACTATACACCAGAAAGCAAGAGAACTTTTTTTTTTGTATTGGATGGGAAGAACATAGGTTTATTTGTTGATATTTACAATGAAAACTCCTGGAACCATAATGCTTCATTCAATACATGAGCCAGTAATTTCATTTGTGTGTGTTTCATTTCACATACACACAGACACACAAATATTGCTAAAATGATCACAAAATCTCACAGCTACAAAAGAAATCATTATGACTTCCATGTGTGTAAATTCCATGAGATTGACAATTCCTTAGTCTGATAACAAATGAACAAATGAATCCAAATTTCTTTTTGTTTTGCACTCTCACTTGTCTTGTAAAGTAAAGGTAACCTAGGTATTACTTCACGAGATTCAAACTCATTTAACAAAGTAAGTGCTTGTAAGATTGAAATATGTTAAATCTTATGAATACTAGTATAACTTTAATAAACATATCTTTTGTCTCTTACTATTCCTTAGACTGATTTCCTTATTTTGTTTTGTTTTGTGTTTGAGACAGTCTGGCTCTGTCACCCAGGCTGGAGTGCAGTGGTGTGATCTCAACTCACTGCAGCCTCCACCTCCCAGGTTCAAGCCATCCTCCCCACCTTGGCCTCCTAAGTAGCTGGGACTACATACGCACACCATCATGCCCAGCTAATTTTTGTCCTTTTTTGTAGAGTTGGGTTTTGCTCTGTTGCCCAGGCTAGTCTCAAACTCCTGAGCTCAATCAGCCCACCTTGGCCTCCCAAAGTGCTGGGAGTACTGGCATGAGCCACTGCACCGGGCCTGACTGATTTCTTTAAAGTGGGCTGATGGGCTAGTAAGAATAGAAAGAGTGTATATTGTTTCTAACTGAAGTTGTGTGTGTGTGTGTGTGTGTGTGTATGTCTGTGTGTTTTAGGAAAATAAGATTTAGCATTAAAAAGCTCTCTGTTGGCCAGGTGCTGTAGCTCACACCTGTAATCCTAGCACTTTGGGCGGCCAAGGCAGGAAGATCACCTGCCTCTGTCTCAAAAAAACAAAAACAAAACAAAAAACTCTATGTTTTTCTGACTGGGCACCGTGGCTCACGCCTGTAATCCCAGCACTTTGGGAGGCTGAGGCTGGTGGATCACCTGAGGTCAGGAGTTGGAGACCTACTTGGCCAACATGGTGAAACCCTGTCTCTACTAAAATATAAAAATTAGCTGGGTGTGGTGGCGGATGCCTGTAATCCCAGATACTGGGGAGGCTGAGGCAGGAGAATCGCTTGAACCCGGGAGGCAGAGGTTGCAGTGAGTCAAGATCGCGCCCACTGCACTCTAGGCTGGGCAACAGAAGCAGACTCTGTCTCAAAAAGAAAACCAAAAAACAAACAAAAACGCCCTGTTTTTAAAGAACTGAATGATGGTAAAAGCTCTTTTGCTTTTAAGAAGCTTATGATCTGCTGTAGGAGAGTCAGGGAGCAGATACTGAAACTGAAATGCATTAAATATAATAGGTGCTAGAATAGGGATATGTAAAGTATGACTTTTTGTTTTGTCATTTGTGTTTCTAGCTTGCTGTCTACTGGTTATGTGACCTTTAGCAAGTTAACTAATGTCTCTAAGGCTAAGGATCTTCATAAGGACACAGAAGAAGAGCAACCTATAAACAATTGAAATTGAAAAGGAGCAGTTGGGAAGCAGGTGATAGTGGCTTTTTTTTTTTTTTTTTTAATGAACCAGTGGAGGAGAATTCTTGAAGCAAGGAGTGATGATAGATAAAACTGAGAGGTCAAGCAGTACTAGGACTGAATCCCTTTTGGAGACTCGAGAAATTATTACTGGTGAAAGCAGTTTCAAAGGAATGGTATGGAGGCAGAAACCAGGTTGTAGTGAGTTAAGGATGAATGGAGAGTGAGAAATTGATTGATTGAGATGGAGTCTTGCTCTGTCACCCAGGCTGGAGTGCAGTGGTGTGATCTCGGCTCACTGCAACTTCCACCTCCCGAGTTCAAGCAATTCTCGTGCCTCAGCCTCCCAAGCAGCTGGGGTTACAGGCATGTGCCGCCATGCCCAGCTAATTTTTGTATTTTTAGTAGAGAGGGGATTTCATCATCTTGGCCAGGCTGGTTTTGAACTCCTGACCTCAGGTGATCCACCTGTCTCAGCCTCCCAAAGTGCTGGGATTGCAGGCCTGAGGCATCACGCCCGGCCAAGAGTGAGAAATTTTGAATGATGAGGTACACATTGTTTGGTTTTAAAGGGGAAGGGATGAGAGGAGATTTTAGGATAAAAACAGTACATTGTAGCAAGAGAGAGTTTTTTTCAAGATGAATAAGAGGTGAGCATGTCTTGCTTGAGAAAAAAAGAATCAGAAGAGAAGTTGAAGATACAGACAGTAATAGATTACTGTCTGTATTAGTAATAATACTGTCAGTATTAGTAATTATTAATTAATTACTAATTAATTATTAATAATACTGTCTGTATTCATAATAATAATAGATTCTTAGATAGTTGTGAGGTGACGGGATTAATCTTAAGAACATATCCAGAGAGGCTCATTTTAGAGAGACGAGAAAATATCTTCACTTAAAGTGAAGGAAGTAACGAGTATGGATGCAGGCAGTGAAAACTTGAAAGGGTGACTTTCCCCTCTTATTGGTAAAGTAGTCATTGAAATGTACTTAGGTGGTCCTCTGGGGAACTCTAAGGGAAATAGTGGGATGCATAGGGGAAGCCTTGAGTGTGAAGGTTTGAAATAGCTAATGTAGAAAATGGGTGAAGTGTATACGTGGTAAATACTAAGAAAATTTGTGGGTTCTTGAGCATGAAAATGATAAAAGTAAAGCAGTATTTTAAGAATAAAGCAGTAGTTTAAATCTATAGGATGTGGAAGACTGGCTTAAGAGTCAGTTATAATTGTGTCAGTTGTGTTGACACAAATGGTACTAGTCTTTCTGTAGCTGATGTGTCCCCCTCTTCACTTTTCTTTTTGCTTTCCACTTAATTCACTTTAAATGTTTGCTAGGCTAAATGCCCATGAGTACGGAGATCATGTCTGTTTTATTCACTCAAGGTCCAGTACATCTTAGGTTCTCAAATAATATTTGTAGAATGTATGAATGTATGAGTGCTTACATGCCAGGCATTTTCACAGAACTCATGGGGATATTTTGCCAGAAATTTCTTAGATTAAAATTGTATTCTGAAGCTGGGCACAGTGGCACATACTTGTAATCCCAGCTACTTGGGAGGCTGAGATGGGAGGATGGCTTGAGCCCAGTAGTTCAAGACCAGCCTGGGCAACAAAATGAGATCCCTCCATCTCTTAAAAAAATTTTTTTAAGTGTATTTTGGCCAGTTTTAAAGCAATTGATTTTCAGAGAAAATGAATATGGACAGGTTACAGAAGTGCAAATAATACAAATACTACAAATGCGTATGCTGATATTGTATATTTTGTGTGGAAGCTTGTGCTTGGCATAGTAAGCACTCAAATGTTAGCTATTACTGTTTATATATTGGATAAGGCCATGAATAAAGCTTGCTTTGTAGCTTTTTTTGTAGTAGTAAAAAGTTGGTACAACTTTATTTTCCATTGGTTGAATAAAGATTAAATTATGTTACAGTTTTACAATGAAAATAATACATAGCTATAAAAAAGGATAGGTGATTTTATATATTGAAATAGATCTCCTCTGATTTATTGTTGAATGAAAACTAGTGGCAAAACAAAATGTATAATTCCATTTTTAAAATGAAAAAACATTACTGTTATATGTTTACTTAAATTATAGTTTTTAACGTATTCATGTATATGTACAGAAATGATTAGGGATGGTATTCAGCAAGCTCATTTCTCTGGGGAAAGGAAGGAGAGATTTGACTTTTGTTTTATTTATTTTTTAGTAATTACAAGAAGATAAGTGTTAACAATAAAGAAGTATTATGTGGTCATCATAGGGAAGGAACTTTAGATAAAAAGAAAATTTAAGAATTCCTGGCTGGGCGCGCTGGTTCATGCCTGTAATCCCAGCATCTTAAGTCAAGGCAGGAGGATTGTTTGAGATCATGAGTTTGAGGCCAGCCTGGGTAACAAAACAAGACCCTACCTCTACAAAAAATTAAAAAATTAGCTGGGCTTGGTGGTGTGCACCACCAAGCTGGTGTGGTCCCAGCTACTTGGAAGGCTGAGGTAGGAGGATGGCTTGAGCACAAGAGTTTGAGGTTGTAGTGAGCCATGATCACACCGGTACACTCCAGTGTGGGCAACAGAGTGAGACCCTATCTCAAAAAGAGAGAATTCTCCATAATTATTCTACCCTGCGTTAACCACTGGTAACATTTTAAATAATTTCTATGCCTTATTTTATTTTTTGAGGTGGTGGCTCACTCCGTCTCAGGATGCAGTGCAGTGGTGTGATCTCAGGTCACTGCAACCTCCACCTCCCAGGCTCAAGTGATCCTCCCACTTCAGCCTCCTGAGTAGCTGGGACGACAGGCACGCACTACCACACCTGGCTAATTTTTGTAGAGATGGGGTTTCCTCATGCTACCCAGCCTGGTCTCGAATTCCTGGATCCTAGAGTCAAGTGATCCTCCTGCCTTCATCTCCCAAAGTGCTGGAATTACGGGCATGAACCACTGTGCCCAGCCAGACAGTACTGTTACTACATGATAGATTTAAGTGCTATTCTATGAAAATACATTACTGAGGAGGTACTAAGCAGTAATTAGAGTATAAATGGATTGTATTCTCTCATTTTATTCCTTCTAACAAACTTCTCATAATGGCAGGTAATGTCCAAGGCCTTCTATTTTGTTCTTAACGTTCTATCTTCATCTTCATCTTCTGTTGTGCTATTTTGTGCTCCTTTTCTTGGCACGTGTTTTCTTTGGTCATATTTGCCTTTTGAATTCATGCATGAGTATCTCCTCTCTTTTCTGTTTTCTTTCAATCGTCCCTTCCCACATGTAGTTAGTGACTCTTGTGTGGCCCTCTAGCAATGTTTTTTTTCCAAGCGATTTCATATTTTTGTAGTTATTACTTGTCTTTCCACGCTATTATGTTGAAATTTTTGAAGGGAGAGAATTTGTTTCTTTGAGTCTTTGCATACCTTCTCTTCTGTTAGTAATAAATGAATAGTCTGTACTCCTAAGACCTTATCTCTACTCTCCAGTTGTGTACTGGATCCCATCTCCTTACACCTTTTATGTTCCACTAATTATTCCAGCAATTGTTCTCCTTCCATCCTGCATCATCAGTTTGTCTTTTACTGGATCATCCCCAGGAGCATACAAATATGCTGTAATTGTTTCCATCTTCAGGAGAGAAAATTTCTTTATTCTTTATCCCCTTGGAGCTATGTCCTTCTAGCTATTCAGTTTCTCTGGTAACTGTAGCAAAACTTGTTGAGTTATCTGTACTTGAAGTTTGTAATTCATCTGTTTCCATTATTCTGTAAGCTCACTCAGAGTAGACTTCTGCCACTATTGTTACACTGAAATAGCTAGTTCAAGGTCACCAATATCTTTACATTAGTCAATTCTCAAGTTATCTTACTCACCCTATCAGCATCATATTGCATAGTTCACCATTCTTTCCTTCTTGAAATGCTTTGATCAGTTGACTTTCAGGTCACCACTGTTCATAGTTCTCTTCCTGCTTATTCACAGATCTCTTCTTATTTCCCTGACTTCTAAATTTTGGATTATCTAGCGCTCAATTTTCAGACTTCTCATCTACCCTTACTCTGTATGTTGTCCGGTCTCATGACTTTAAATATCAGCCTGTATAAAATAAATTTTGTTTTCCTACCTCCATGTTTTTTCTTACTCTTTTTTTTTTATAGCACTTATTGTCATTTGACATAAATTTACTTGTGCATTGTCTTTCTCTTGCACTGGAATGTTTCATCACAAGGGCAAGGAATTAGTTTTGTTTACTGCTTATATCCCCAGTGCCTAGAATAGTGCCTGTTTTAAAGTCTTGCTTCCATTTCTGTCTTCTTCCTTTTCTCCTTTGGCTTGTTACATAAGGATATACTTTTCAGTCTTTTTTTTTGGTTACTTTATGTCTTGCTTTTTGTCTGGATCAAAACATAATGTTTAGGCTGGGCACAGTGGCTCATGATGCCTGTAATCCCAGTGCTTTGGTAGGCTGAGGCAGAAGTATTGCAGGAGCCCAGGAGTTTGAGGTTACAGTAAGCTATGATCGCATCATTGTGCTGCAGCCTGAGCGACAGACTGAGACTCTGTCTTTGAATATATATATGGCATATATGTATATATAAAACATACATATATATAGAAACAAAACCTTACAGATACAGCTGAAGCCCTGTTTATATTGCCTCTTCCCATTACCTTCTCTGCCTTCTTTTTTCAGTGTTAACCATTATCTAAATTTCATGTATATACCGTACTAGTTCTATCTATAGTTGTATACTTTTTATTAAACATACTTTTTAAACAGTATATATCATTGTTTTTGCATGTTTTAAAGCATTATAGAAATAGAAAGGTATCACATTAGATGTCTCATAATCTTTTTTTTTTTGGTTTAACATTGCTTTTGAGATTTATCCATGTCAATAAGTGTAATACTAGTTATTTGTGTTAACCAATGTTTAATATTTTGTTGATGAATACATCGTTATTATCTATTTTCCTATTGTCATTTGGTTACAGTTTTCTGTTATATTTTGTTTTATGACTATGCCACAATTTAGCTTTTTTCTTTTTGTTTTTCATTTAAGTTGTTTCTAGCATTTCAGAGGACTGTATATGGTTCCTTGTGCACACGTTTGAGAATTTATCTAGGGCACATACCTATGAGTGAAATGATACCTATAAGTGAAATGACTGGGCATACTCATTTTTAACCTCACTAGATATTGCCATTAGTACTCTTCTAATGGGTTGTGCTCTTTTACATTGACACCAATAGAACATGAGAGTTCCTGCTTCTTTACGTTCTTACATTTTTAGCAGTTATTGATACTGTTAGTTTTTTTCTTTTTTTTTTTTTTAAAGATAAGGTCTCACTCTGTTGCCCAGGCTGGAGTGCAGTGGTGAAATCATAGCTTACTGTAACCTAGAAGTCCTGGGCTCAAGGGGCCCTCCTGCCTCAGCCTCTGGAGTGTCTGGGACTGCCACCACGCCCAGCTAATTTTAAGAAATTTTTCTTTTTTTTTTTGAGACAGAGTCTTGCTCTGTCGTCCAGGCTGTGCAGTGGCAAAATCTTGGCTCACTGCAACCTCTGCCTCCTGGGTTCAAGTAATTCTTCTGCCTCAGCCTCCTGAGTAGCTGGAACTACAGGCGCCTGCCACCATGCCCAGCTAATTTTTTTGTTGTTGTTGTATATTTAGTAGAGATGGGGTTTCACCATGTTGGCCAGGATGGTCTCGTTCTCCTGACCTCCTGATCCGCCCTCTTGGCCTCCCAAAGTGCTGGGAATACAGGCGTGAGCTATCATGCTTGGTCGATATTGTTAGGTTTTAAAAAAATTACTATCTGTGGAAAATTGTATTTCTCATTTTTTTTTAAAGGCTAGTCAAGTGAAGCAGTGGGAGTGGAGAAGGCATCATTTAGTTGTGAATACCACTGAATTCAGATCAGCCTATATTTTTCTTTCTTAAAAAATCTTTTTAGGCTGGGTGCAGTGGCACATGCCTGTAATTCCAGCACTTTAGGAAGCCAAGGTGGGCGAATCACCTGAGGTCAGGAGTGCAAGACCAGCCTGGCCAACATGGTGAAACCCCATCTCTACAAAAATACTAAATTAGCCAGGCGTGATCATGGGTGCCTGTAATCCTGGCTACTCGGGAGGCTGAGGTGGGAGTATCGCTTGAACCCAGGGAGGCGGAGGTTGCATGAGCCATGATCATGCCATTGCACTCTAACCTGGGTGACAGAGCGAGACTCCGTCTCAAAAAAAAAAAAACCGAAAAACTTAAAAAATTTGTATTTCCCCTTATTACTAATAAGATCAGACATTATTTCATACTTTGTAGACATCAGGATTTCTCCTTTTATAAATTGCCTGCTTTTCTATTGGGTTGTTTTTTCTTTTTATAAATTTGACTTGTAAAAATTCATTTTATTTTGAATGCTAATTTTTTGTCGATTATATGAGTTGCAAATGTATTCTCTAAGTCCATAGCTTATGTTTGCTCCTTGTTTATAAAGTCAAACATTGAATCAGTTATTGATCTTTTATGGTTTGCACTTTTTGTATCTTATTCTAAAAGTTTTATTATAGTTTTTACATTAAGAAATCTAATTTTTTTTTTTTTTTTAAGACCAGGTCTCATTCCATCACCCAGGGTGGGGTGCAGTGGCATGATCTCAGCTCACTGCAACCTCTGCCTCCCGGGTTCAAGCGACTCCCACCTCAGCCTCCCGAGTAGCTGGAACTACAGGCATGCACCACCACGCCTGGCTAATTTTTGTATTTTTAATAGAGACAGGGTTTTACCATGTTGGCCAGGCTGTTCTCGAAGTCCTGGCCTCAAGTGATCTGCCCTCCTTGGCCTCCCAAAGTGCTGGGATTATAGGTGTGAGCCACCATGCCTGGCAAAAATCTAATTTTATTACCATTTAAAAAAAAATATGGATAACCAGTTGTCCAGTCATACTTTTAAAAAAGTATAAATCCCAGAGATCACCAAATATTTTCTGTAAAAGTTCTAGCTAATAAATACTTTGGGCTTTGTCAGTCAGGAGGCAAAATTGAGGATATTAAGTAAGTACTTGTATATCAAAAAAGAAAACAAATTTCTGCAAATTTTTGGTGAAAATTTTTATGAAGTTCAAAATATAGTATGTTTTTTGGTAATACAGTTCTACTAGTAAGAATGATGGAATTGTTTTTATTGGGATAACATTTTGCTTTATTGGGATCAAAATTAAGGGTTCATCAGTCAGTTGCCAATGTTCATCTGTTAAATCTGATTTGTAATGAGATTTTACATACCTTATCTTTGAAAATGTCTTTCCACATAGCTAGGTACTGCCAATATATTAATATTGAAATACTAATAGCAATCTATGAGTACAGATGGTCCCTAATTTATGTTGGTTCAACTTAGGGTTTTTCCACTTTCCGTGGTGCAAAAAAGTGATATGCATTCAGTAGAAACCGATCTTTGAGTACCCATAGGATCTTTCTGTTTTTCACTTCAGTGTTGTATCAGTAAATTACATGAGATATTCAACACTTCATTATAAAATAGACTTTGTGTTGGATGATTTTCCCCAACTGTAGGCTATGTAAGCATTCTGAGCATGTTTGAGGTAGGCTAGGTTAAGCTATTGATGTTCAGTAGGTTAGGTTAAATGCATTTTCGATTTACGGTATTTTCAACTTAAGATGGGTTTTTCAGGACCTAACCCTGTTGTAAGTCGAGGAGCATCTGTATATGACTTTAATTGAGCATATTCATTGCTTGGAAAACATTTATATAATTCTATTAGATTCTTCTCATATTTTTTCCTTTTAACATTATTATAGATTAAATAGATCAAACACTATAGATCAGTCACTTCCAATTAAATTAGGTGGGATCTCCTCAATTGCACAGTTAATTGGACTTTGAAATATGGAAGTTTCTTTGTGGTTGCAACAAGGTCTGGAAGGCACTTCTGAAACTATAGTTTGTGGGGGAATGGAGGTATTGCTTCTTGTTTTAACTTTTTATAGCACAGGAAGTATATGACGTAGCTTGCCATTACTTGTGATTCAAACATCATTCTTGATTGAAATGACTTAAATGCTGTTTTGTCTTGTAATTTTAGGTTGAGTTCATTAAAGAAACATTATTAAATCTGCACCAAAAGCTAATTTTTTTTTTTTCTTGAGACAGAGTCGTGCTCTGTCACCCAGGCTGGAGTACAGCAGTGCAATCTTGGCCCACTGCAGCCTCCGCCTCCCGGGTTCAAGTGATCCTTCTGCTTCAGTCTCCCAAGTAGTTGGGACTACAGACGTACGCCACCATGCCCAGCTAATTTTTGTATTTTTAGCAGAGACAAGGTTTTGCTGTGTTGTCTAGGCTGGTCTTGAACACCTGATCTCAAGTGATCCGCCTGCCTTGGCCTCCCAAAGTGCTAGGATTACAGGTGTGAGCCACCATGCCTGGCCTCATTTTGAACTTCTCTGAAGAAATTCTACAGTGATGTGATACTTTGTTTTAAATTTTCTACTTTTTCTGGTTATTGCTTGTTTTTTTTTTTTTCTCCACACAGAGTCTCACTCTGTCATCCAGGCTAGTGTGCAGTGGCCTGATTTCAGCTCGCTGCAAACTCTGCCTCCCAGGTTCAAGTGATTCTCCTGCCTCAGCCTCCCGAGTAGCTGGGATTATAGGCACGTGCCACCACACCTGGCTAATTTTTGTATATTTAGTAGAGACAGGGTTTTGTTGTCCAGCTGGTCTCAAACTCCTGGCCTCATGTGATCTGCTTGCCTTGGCCTCCCAAAGTGCTGGGATAACAGGCATGAGCCACTGCTCCTGGCCTTTTTTTTAAGACAGGGCCTCCTCAGTCTGTTCCCTAGGCTGGAGTGCAGTGTCATGATCATGGCTCACTGCAGCCTTAACCTCCTGGCTCAGGCGATCCTCCCACCTCAGCCTCCTGAGTAGCTGGCACCACAAGTGTGTGTTACCACCTCGGGCTAATTTTAAAAATTATTTGCAGAGATGAGGTCTCCCTTTGTTGCCCAAGCTGATCTTGAACTCCTGGGCTCAAGCAATCCTCCCACCTCAGCCTCCCAAAATTCTGGGATTACAAGCATGAGCCACCACACTCAGCCTCTTTTTTTTTTTTCTTTTTTAGAGAGATGATCTCACTATGTCACCCAGGCTGTACTGCAGTGGTGCCATCATAGCTCACTGCAGCATCGAACTCCTAGGCTCAAGTGATCCTCCTGCCTGTGCCGCCCAAAGTGTTGGAATTACAGGCATGAGCCACTGCTTCTAGATGGATGTTTTTCATTGGGGGGGGGAAAAGCCCTATATACGTATATATGTATTTTTTACTAATTCTAAAAGTGCTAACCCAAGCAGGACAAAATTTAATTGAATACCAAGAAAATAACCATGCCAGATTTTCATGCTAAATCAGCTAATACTAACATTGTTTAGATACGCAATTTGAATGAACTCCATGGTCCAAAGTCAAATTACCTATGATAACTCATTCTAATAAACAGTTCTATGCATCTAAATTGGAGAGACAAAATTGGCATTTAGGAGGATATTAAGTCCAGTGTTATCCATGGACTCATGGAGAGCTTGGACCCACCTGGCCCTTCCTGAGTCATCGAAGTTTCCATTACTAAAAGCTCTGCAGTCAGTGACTCATCATAGATGAGACTAAGTAATCCCAATTGAATATAAATGTGTGCGTGTGTCTGGCGAATGTTCTAAATGCGAAAATGGTTTATGACCAATGTTTGGTTTGTCAAACCCATAATCAATCCTGAGAAGATAATAAAAACTTCAGGTATATTTCTGCCCTGGTGGGCCATTTAAACATTTATAGAGGTATTTTCTTCACCTGTCATTTTCAGTGTATGTTTTCTGGTGGTACAGAATCTTTCTCATGTAGCCAGGCACAGTGGCTCACCACTTGTAATCCTAGCACTTTGGGAAGCCAAGGGGGGCGGATTGCCTGGGCTCAGGAGTTCAGGACCAGCCTGGGCAACATGGTGAAACCCCGTCTCTACTAAAATAATAAAAAAATAATAATAATAATAAAAAGCCAGGCCTCATGGCATGCACCTGTAGTCCCAGCTACTTGGGAAGCTGAGGCACAAGAATTGCTTGAACCTGGGGGGCAGAGGTTGCAGTGAGCCAAGATTGTGCCACTGCACTCCAGCCTGGGCAACAGAGCAAGACTTTGTCTCAAAGAAAAAAAAAAAGAAGAGATTTGATTATCTCTGTGGCAGAGTGAGACCCCGTCTCAAAAAAAAAAAAAATATATACCACTTGGGCAGCCGGGTGCAGTGGCTCACGCCTGTAATCCTCATACTTTGGAAGGCCAAGGTGGGTGGATCACCTGAGGTCAGGAGTTTGAGACCAGCCTGGCCAACGTGGTGAAACCCCATCTCTGCTAAAAATATAAAAATTAACTGGGCATGGTGATGCCCGCCTGTAATCCCAGCTACTCAGGAGGCTGAGGCAGGAGAATCACTTCAACATGGGAGGCGGAGGTTGCAGTGAGCCAAGCTCGTGCCACTGTATTCCAGCTTGGGCGACAGATCGAGACTCTCTCTCAAAAAAAAAAAAAAAAAGTAATACCACTTGGAACATCTTTGTGCATATAATTTTTCATACTCTGGACAACTTAATTGGGAAATATTAACAAAAGTAAAATAGGTCTAATTAATAAAGATGTTTTTAAGGCTGATAGTGTCCCACACTATCTCTCTTGTAATATTCTAGCTACTATATTATAAAGGTGGTGGTAAGAAGAGAAAGGAAGGTTCTTGTAGGTAGCACTTCTCTGTTCCTTATTATTCTAGACACGTAAGTTTATACTGTGAATAAACATATTTTTGGTTTTGATTTAAAGTCACCCCCAGAAAAGTAATAGTAATTGCAACAGGAAGACCAATTGGAAGAAAGCTTTTACTTTCTACTGGGGATGAAAAAGTAGATAGAAGTAAACTCTCCCGGTGACCAAGGTGTATGTGAAATGCCATTTTAAGCTAGCTGTAGTGGCCAGAAGGCACTGGGAGAGTCGAGTAAGAGAAAGAGGTGGCAGTCTCTATAATGAGCTAGCTGCGGCAGCAATGAACACAGAGGCAGCTATGAGTGTGAATGATAGACATAAGTCTGTATACAACTGTAGTTAAACTGTCTCCAGATAAGAAAGTTCTAGAGCAACTATCCTATATTTTTGAAGAAAAAACAATTCTATCTGGGGAAGTTTTATTCTTCAGAAAGAAAAACTTATGGAATGGGAAAATCAACCCTATCTAAATCAACCCTGACTAGTCAACCCAAGTCAACTCTGAGTATCTCTGAGGTGAAAGATGAAGCATGCTGATGGGTGTCAAATCCAATCTTGTATGAATAAGATAAGCATCGGGGAAGCATAGATGTCATCTTCTAAGGCAAACATTCTGAGGATCTGGCAGCATAAATCCATCAATTAATTTATAATATAATTGGACACCACTATGGCCAAAGTAAAAGACACGGCCAAATCTGGATCACCTTACACTTTTCAAGATGCTTTCAAGATCCCCCTTGTCCTGTTATGGCTGAGGGAAGCAGTGATGGGAGTAGGCACCATAGTCTGTAACCCCTCCCCTTCTGTCTCGGTACAGACAAAGCAGATGAGCTGGGGCTCTGGTAATCTCACACAGTTTACTTCATGCCAATTTTTATGCTCCATGAGATCCAGGTAAACTGAGAATGCTATGCATCTCCTACATCTAACTACATCATTTTTAAATACTTAGAAATATTTTAAGTTTTAATACTTAGAAGTATTTTAAGTTACCGTAAAGACTTTGAAACTGTGACACAGGTACCCTCCCCTCTGATGTTTTTCCTAGTCATCCTGGGTCTCAAGTAGCCACATGGCACCCAAGATGGGTATGAAGGGCAGGTCCTGTCTGAGTCCTGAATTTACGCACAGCTGTAGACCTCATGACAGAAGACAGAAATGGGAAGACAATGCCTGGAGGACGGAACCCTCCCAAAATAGCCAGGAGGCAAAGCTAGGGCAGGGGAAAAGGGGATATATTGGGCTTGATTCTGCCTTGCAGCTGGTGGCCTAGGCATTGAGAATGTGTCCTCATGCCTCACTGTGGGCATACATTCAGACCTCTGACTCCAGAGGCTCAAAACCAAAAACCATCAAATCAAGCAAGTATCAAATTATATTTAACTGATAATTTTGAAGCCATTTCTATTTTAGTAACAATTTACAACTACCTTTATTTACTAAATATTACATACACGTAACACATATAGACACAGACACAAAGACAGAAGCAGATATTATAGCTTACATAAAGGATTGTCATTTGCTGGCTTTTGAATAGTTTTTCTTTTCCCCATTCAGACTATCATTCTTCCATTACCTGTTTCATTGCCTTAAGCAGTTGTTAGCTAGGCAACCTTAAATTTGCATTTCTAATGGAACAACTCTTAGGTGAAATAAGGTAGAAAATTTATATCTCAAAAGCACAACCTAAGGCTTTAGGCGTACATATTGTACCCTCATTTGCTCAAACCAAGGAAAAAATGGTGTGAGTAAAATTTCAGTTAAGATGTCCAGAAAAGCACCTTAAACAAAGGTTTGACTTGTTACATAAATTTAAAACTATGGTAAAAGTTTCTAATATACACAGGCAGACACCCTTACAAATGGAGATTTCCTTTATAGATGTAAATTTCTTTTACAGAAGAGTTTCAGGATAGCCAGTTAAATGCCAGAAAGGTATATTTTAGTTGGGTAGGTGGTTTATTTGACTTAACTACTGTTTCTTAGCTAAAATTACTGAGTTCAGGGTAGATGGAGCCCATTGAGGAATAGGGCAAAGAAAACATTACTCTGTGCTTGGACTCAGACTGGATAGATCTAAAAAAGAAGCAAGTCTGCTTTACCCACTGGTTTACATTTTATAAACATTTTATCCAGGATATCTTTATTTTCACTCTTGAGGCAGGATAGTATTTATGCCAAAAGTTTAGCAGATTTAATTTTTCTTGTCAATTATTCACCTGAGCTTTTTATTTGCCTTTTTTTTTTTTTTTTTTAAAGACAGGGTTTCCCTCTGTGTAATCACAAAGGCACAATCACAGCTGATTTGCAGCCTTTACCTCCTGGGCTCAAGTGAATTTCCCACCTCAGCCTCCTGAGTAGCTGGAACTACAGGTGTACACCACCACATCCAGCTGATTTTTAATTTTTTGTAGAGAGGAGATCTCACTATGTTGCATAGGCTTGTCTTGAACTGCTGTGCTCAAGCGATCTTCCTGCTTTGATCTCCCAACGTGCTGGGATTACAGGCATGAGCCACCACACCTGGCCCTATTTGCCTTTTATGAAGAGTCTTTTAATAAAGCAATAAAAATATTGAAATGTTTTTAGAAGCTTCTGCACATCAATAGGCATCCTTGAAGACTAATTCAGGAGCCCTCATTTTTAAGTGCTGTGTTGTTCATTAGGAACAGTCCATTGTAATTTTAAGTTACAAAGATTTTGCCATTTCTGTAAGTAGTTACTTCTTCTGAGGCCTAATTTATACATTCTACCTTATAGCTAGAAGGTAGAATACGGTGTTCTTCAGATATTAAGGATCCAATATTTCCCTTGAATCCTGGATTTGGTCCTCAGATCCCCTTCATCAATTTAGTTAATGATTTTTCCCTACCTAAGGGTACAAGAAAAAGAATGTAGAACACAAAAATCTCTGCAAATTTCTGAAGTCTGCACCCACTGTAATATTACCATTTCTGCTAGTTTCTGCCTGATCCTGGACATCTGCAGCCTCTTAACTGAATCCAAGTCAGTTAATTATCAGATCCAATCCAATCATGGATCCAGTCCAGTTTCTGTTGTGACTTCCAAACCCAGTTTGGATCAGAAGTTTGCTCAAACTCAGTTCCAAACACAAATCTGTCGAGCTTCAGAATCTCAGCGAGAACTTACCACGATATCAGTTGCTTCCAGAAAGCAATGGACAACGTGAGTCTGAGGGGTACCTTGCTTGGTCACTCCATGCTCCTGGGCATGACATCTGTTGAAAACCTTAGATATATTAAATTTAACAGAGTTTAACTGAGCAAAGAATGATTCACAAATTGGGTAGCCCAGGAACCAGAATAGGTTCAGAGAAGCTCTGGTGCAGTCCCATGATTGAAGATTTATGGACACAAAAAGGAAAGTGATGTACAGAAAACAGAGATGAAGTACAGAAACAGCCAGATTTGTTACAGTTCGGGCATTTGGAGTATTTGAACATAGTTTGAACAGTTGGCTGCCTTTAATTGACTGAAACTCGGTAATTAGCACAAAAGTAGGTTACGATCTGTTTATACATCTAGTTAAGTTTCAGTTCACTGTGTACAGAGAAACCTTTAGGCCAAACTTAAAATATGTAAGGAGGTGGCTTTAGGTTAGACTTAATTTAACAAATGTTATATATATTGGTTTTCATCCACTGTTCCTGTCTTTTAACTCCCATAGCCCTTGTTAAAGTCTTTTTGTTACAATGTTGGGTGTGTCAGGTCTCATGTGTCTAGACTTAATTTAACAAATGTTATATATATTGGTTTTCATCCATTGTTCCTGGCTTGTAACTCCCATAGCCCTTGTTAAAGTCTTTTTGTTACAATGTTGGGTGTGTCAGGTCTCATGGGCAGGCCTCAGGAAACAGAATTTCTGAGACCTTCTCCTATCCATCTCTCATCTGCCCCAAGACAAGACCCTATAATCTTCCCTGCCTTTCTGATTGGGAGTTATAAGACCCTCCTCAGAGGGCGTCCCACCCTATCCTTGGAGGAAGGAATGCTGATATTTTGAAATTTCCATAAAAACCCAGGAGGACTAGGTTCCAGAAGCTTCAGGATGGCTCAACATGTGGAGGTTCTTGGAGGGTGGCCTGCACAGGAAGGGCATAGAAGCCCTGTGCCCCTTCCCCCATACCTCACTCTGTGCATCTCTTTATCTGTAATATCCTTTACAATAAACCAGTAAATGTAAGTGTTTCCCAAAGTTCTGTGAGCCCTCCAGCAAATTAATCAAACCCAAAGAGGGGGTTGTGGGAACCCCAACTTGAAAGCCGGTAAGTCAGAAGTTCCAGAGGTCTGGACTTGAAACTGGTATGTTTGTTTGTTGGCAGGGCAGTCTTGGGGACTGAGCCCTCATCCTGGGGGATCTGATGCTATTTCCAGGTAGTGTTGGAGCTGATTTGGAGGACACCCAGTTGGTGTCCACTGAAGAATTAATTGCACGGATTTGGTCACAGAAGACTTTGGTTGATGACCATTGTAGTAGTATGAGAGAAAAAGAAAAACCGTTTGAGAGTTTTTCCTAGAAATGAAATACCTAGAAATGAAATTACTGGATTAAAAGTATTCAGAGTTTACATTAAAAATAAAAATGGCTGTATTTCTCTACAAGAATGTGATACCATTTGAGATTCATCAGAAATGTGTGAGAATAATCTGTCCACTTATCAGCACTGGATAGCAATTGTTTTTATTTTTTGTTTAGTTAATTTGTTGGATGAAAAATATTTCATTGATTTAAGTTGATTATCTTTTATTTCTAGTGAGATTGTGCATCATTTTATTTGACATCTTGTGTTCTTGTAATGTGTGTAGTATATATTATTATTATCATTATTATTTTTTTTTTGACACAGTCTCCATCTGTCACCCATGCTGGAGTGCCATGGCGCAATCTTGGCTCACTGCAACCTCTTCCTCCCTGGCTCAAGTGATCCTCCAGCCTCAGACACCTGAGTAGCTGGGATTACAGGGGTGCGTCAGCATACCTAGCTACTTTTTTTTGTATTTTTTGTAGAGACAGGGTTTTGCCATGTTGGCCAGGCTGTATAGCGCATATTTTTAAGCTTATTTTTTAATAGGGTTTTTTTTCTCTTAATGATTTGAAGGAACTCTTACATGTTATTAGTTTTTCCTCCCAGTATGCAATTTGCTGTTTGATTTTGTTTATGATATTGTTTTATAAAAGCTTAAAATTAGTATACAGTGAAATATTTTCTTTTTTTTTTTCTTTATAAGGGCCTGGATTTTTTATCTTGTTTGGTACAATTTTTCTTCACCCAAATATTATACCAATTTTTTTTTCTTAAATAAAAACATTCTTTCCTTTTAGCTCTGTTATAGAACTGAACTTGGGTCTGCTCGCCTGGCACAATAAGGACATAACCACACTGAGGTTTTGCAGCAGTAGAAAGGAAGGCATTTATTTTCAGGATGCTACGCAAAGAGGACCAGGTAGCTAATGCTTAAATCCTGACCTCCCCGATGATTTGCAGGTAAGGGTTTTTAAAGGCAGGGGTAAATTTCTGGATAGCAGAAATTACAGACAAAATCAAACCATACGTGGAGGGTTACACATTGATTTTGGCCTAAAAGGTTGGGATATCTTGAAGCAGTGGTGTATAGGTCATAGGTACAGTAGAAGATTTTCTGATTTGCAGTTGGTTAAGGAGGCAAAGCTTTTTCTAAAAATTTGAGATCAGCAGAAAAGAATGTTAGCACTGGCTCATGGGTATAACCTTCTCCAGGCCCCTCAGAAAGAAATTTAGAACAAAGAAGGGGAGTCAGAGTTCAGTCCCCAGTTCCTCTATATATGAGGTTGCTGTGCTGGCAGATCCTTTTGGTGTGGGCACAGGTTTCTGAAAAACAACTGGAGACATGTTAAGGTATTATCTTTAGTTTTTATAGGGAAGTAAACATTCTTGTGACTCTTAACTTCCTTGGCTATTTTTGTTGTTGTTAGAGATGGGGTCTCGCTATGTTGCCCAGACTGGTCTTGAACTCCTGGCCTCAAGTGATCCTCCCACCTTGGCCTCCCAAAGAGTTGGGATTACAGGTGTCAGCCACCATGCTGGGCCAGCTTGGCTGTTGTTACTGTTACCTGCTTGTTTATCAAGTTGCACATTTATTTTTCAGGGCTAGCTAGGTGCCTGAAGTTTCCTTTGAAATAACTCAAGATTTTCCTTTTTTCTATGCTTGGGGTCCCTGCGTCATCTCAATTCCCCATCTTTTGTCACCCATCAGTCTTGTGGGGTACTGGGGTGCAGACTGCTCTGCCTACTTCCTGTTGAATTGGGGCAAAGATTGAGGGCTAGGATATGAGGATATTAAGTTTCTTTTCTTTATTTATTTTTTTGAGATGGCATCTTGCTCTGTCGCCCAGGCTGGAGTGCAGTGGCATGATCTCAGCTCACTGTAACCTCTGCCTCCTGGGTTCAAGCGATTCTTCTGCCTCAGCCTCCCGAGTAGCTGGGACTACAGGTGTGCGCCACTACGCCCAGCTATTTTTTGTATTTTTAGTAGAGACAGAGTTTCCTCGTATTGGCCAGACTGGTCTCAAACTCCTGACCTCGTGATCCACCCGCCTCAGCCTCCCAAAGTGCTGGGATTACAGGTGTGAGCCACCGCCCCCGGCCGAGGATAGTAAGTTTCTAGCACGGAATTCAAGGTATCCATGAGTCCCAGGCATGGCACCATGGTGCTGAACTGTCATTATTTGTATTAGTCACTGCTTTATTACATTTTAACACACATTTGGTTATGATATAAAGCACAAGAAAAATTAGCAAGATTGATATACATAACTTTAGCAATCCAGAAAACATGGTTTTTATTCCATGAGGAATCCAAGAAAAGAAAGAAGAAAACCAGTCCTTAGGGACAGTCAGGGAGATCTGTTGTAACCAAGTGACTTGTTCTCTAATTTATTTTAGATGAGTTTCTACCTCAGCAGATTCATTTATATAAGTATTGCATGTGGGATTTGCAACCATACACACTCCTCCCTGCTTGGCTAAGATGTAATCTAAGGCTATCCTATTATCTAAGACACCTGAGCCAATGAATTAATTCTTTGCTGCTAGACAGCTATTGCTGCTGAAGTTTCCTTAGCAAGAATTCCTAAAGAGAGAGATTTCTAATCATGTGCTCATAAGATGCCACTCCCCACCAAGGTAACAAAGTCCATCCAAAGAAATAACCCGCATCCATCTTTTTAGTACCTGGGCAAGAATAGATTTGTGGATCCCAAAGTGAGTATGTGGACTTGTTTACTTTTAATGAGTTAATTTACTTGCAGCTAAGATATGGGATTTCTGACATGTTTAGAGAGCAGACTTCTAAGGAGGGAGCAGGGCTCTTGCTCCTCTCAAGAGGCAAAATCAAGTAAGCCTTTTATATAGAGGCAGAGTCTCATTATTTCTGGCAAATTTGTTTGAGATAGCTTCAAGTGAAGGGACTTCCAAAATAAAGGAATTCTTTTATATAATATTCTTTTTTTTTTTTTTTTTTTCTGGAGACAGTCTCCCTCTGTCACCCAGGCTGGAGTGCCATGTCTTGGCTCACTGCAACCTCCGCCTCCCAGGTTCAAGTGATTCTCCTGCCTCAGCCTTCCGAGTAGCTGAGATTACAGGCACACGCCACCACATCTGGCTGATTTTTTTGTATTTTTAGTAGAGACAGGGTTTCATCATGTTGGTCAGGCTGGTCTCGAACTCCTGACACCATGATCTACCCGCCTCGGCCTCCCAAAGTGCTGGGATTATAGGCATGAGCCACCGCGCCTGGCCAGGGATTCTTTTATGTAATATTCTGAAAGGGGCCCTCAGATTATGACGATTGAAGGAACTTGAGTAGTATTGTTCTATTAGCTGGGTCAGATGATATATCTGTAGGTTACCTGTCTTTGTCAACGTCTCAGAAATTCTAATTATAAAATTGCCCTTTTAATTTGGGAGGATGAAAGTCCACAAGGAAGCATAACAAAAAGGCAATTATATTTATAGTTCAGTGTGATCACCTGAAGTAATTAAGACTCCAGGGCAGCACACAGAATTTGCTAAGCCAGTAGTAGACAGAGAAAATAAGAAAAGTGGCCGGGCATGGAGGCTCACATAAAAAACTATAAACTATATAAAACTATTAAAAAAACTATAAATATATAAAACTATTAAAAACTATATAGTTTAAACTATATATATAAAAAACTATATAAACTATATAGTTAAAACTACATAAACTATATAGTTTTAAACTATAGTTTATACAAACTATATATATAAACTATATAGTTTAAAACTATATATATAAACTATATAGTTTAAAACTAAACTATAGTTTAAAACTATATAAACTATATAGTTTTAAGGCCTCATATACATGTTATATATATAATGTATATATAGTAATAGTTATATAATTTTATATATATAGTTATATATACATACACAAATATGGCCTAAATATTAGTTTTAATTAGACTTTTGAGTAT
Source organism: Pan troglodytes (assembly GCF_028858775.2). NCBI lineage: Eukaryota > Metazoa > Chordata > Mammalia > Primates > Hominidae > Pan > Pan troglodytes. Next base: position 179,158,442 of record NC_072398.2, read on the forward strand.
AGAGTTTTTAAAAAAAAATCCTTTCAAATCTCTTACTATCAGATTTTTAGCTGGGACAAACAGTTGATATTTCTGGCTTTTGAACTCTTTTCACCCCAAAGATATTCTCCCCCATGAAACTAAGAAGCGTTAGCCAGGGTTATGACTTCAACAAGGACACATGAGGTCTCGAAAGAGGTGGAAAGCAGTTTTCACAAGATTCAGAGCTGCCCCAAAGACAGCTTGAAGAAAGGAAAATTTCGTCAGCCATAAATGGAGTACAGACCACATTTCTGTTTGGCCATATTCTCTAGAGCCTCAGTTTCTCAGCTGACCATTCACACACAAAACCTGTACCAAAAAGCATACCAAAAAACCTGTAGGCTGCCCCCCGCACAGATGTAGGACAGGAAATCAAAAGCTGCCCATAGAAGGAAAAAGGAACGATAAATGGCAAAAGTCACACAAATATTAAACCAAAAAATGATGTGTTCCTTAGCTGGGAATTCAACCCAGGCAGCCTCAGTGCTTTACCACTGCTGTTCCTGGAGGGGATCTAAAGCAGGCAGTTTTGAGCTTGCAAAGGATTTTAACCTTGTTTTAGGTGAGATATTTGTTCTTTAATTTAGTCAAGTGAATTCTCAAGGCTAGTCACGACACTATTAAGTGTCCTTTGTAAAATTTGTTTAGAAAATAATTTTTTTTTTTTTGTAAAAGCAATTGTTTAGAGAGATGCCTGAGATTATTTTAAAATTTAGGGGTCCAGTTTAAAGGTTCCCCTTTTCAGGCTTTTTTCTGGAGTCTTAAAAAATACTGTGGCCAAGCACTACTGCAATAAAAAAAAAAATCTTTTTTTTTTTTCCCTTGGGCCCAAATCTAAAAATGGCCCAATTCTGCAGAATACACCCTAATGGGCTACAAAGGAAATAGAACTTGTGTTTCTCAAATGAAACAAAACTCTGGCCAAGGCATTAAAGGTTTGTCACAAAACCTAGGTGACAAACCTTTAATGCCTTGGCCAGGTGTTAAGTATTAAATAGATTTTCAAGCAAGCAAATCACAATCAAATTGTGATTTTTCAAGGTTTCAGTCTTCAGCTCTGGGATATCTCCCACCAAGTGCATTCTGATGAAGTAGAGCCCAATACCTTGCTGAAGCAAGGCTGGATTTCCTGCTGAAAGGAAAAATACTATGGGGCTATCACACATCAACCCCCCACTTACCAAAAGACATCTTCTCAGGTGATTTGTTTCTAATGCTGTTAAAGTAGAAGCACCACAGACCAACGGTGTCTGATTGCCTGCCAAATACACGGATCTGTCCCTGAATAAAATAATTCAGGCAGCTGCTGGATTGGGCCCAAGGGTGGCTGCGGCCAGGGACATATGTGGTACAGATGAGGCACTCACTCCAGACTTTTGTCCCATTTTGTTTGCCGGTGTTTAGAGAACCAAACCGGAGTCGGCTCACCCAGTCCAATAAGGCCGGATATCCACACCAAGATTTTGCAGTGGTAGAAAGGAAGGCATGGTGTTTATTTATAGGGTGTCAGGCAAGGAGGACCAGGTGACTAACCCTTAAATTCTGACCTCCCCTATGATTTGCAAGTAACAGTTTTTAAAGGCAGGGGTAAATTTCAGGATAGCAGACGAGTTCAGTCCCCAGTTCCTCCTTATCTGAGGTGTGTGTGCCCGCAGATCCTTTTGCTGGGAGTTCAGGTTTCTGAAAAACAACTGAAGTGACAGATGTTGAGATGTTATCTTTAGTTTCTGTAGGGAAGCAAACGTTATCATGACTCTAACTTCCTTGGCTATTTTAAAGTTACTATTACTTGCTTATTAAGTTGCATGTTTACTTTCCAAGGCTAGCTAGGTGCCAGAAATTTACCTTGAAAGAACTCAATATTTTCTTGTATTTCTATGCTTAGGGGCCCACAGGCCCTTAAGAGGTGTCCCTGTTCTGTTTCAGCTCTAAGTAATCTGGAATTTATATATGTTGAAGGTAAGGTAGACATGGCTATTTTTTCCTCACTAAATGAATAGCCTATTGTTTGAGCATCATTTGTTGAGTTGTGGTAGTAAACGGCATTGTAACAGTATTATATACACTGCTCTGTTTTTAGAACCTCTTCGCTTTCATTATCTGTTGGTGTTCCTGTTAGTACTTCAGCTTCATTTCAGTCACCTTAAAAGTCTGTATTTTTATTTATTTATTTATTTATTATTATTTTTTGAGATAGAGTCTCACTGTGTTGCCCAGGCTGGAGTGCAGTGGTGTAATCTCGGCTCACTGCAACCTCCGCCTCCTGGGTTCAAGTGGTTCTTGTGCCTCAGCCTCCAGAGTAGCTGGGACTACAGGCACGCACCACCAACCTGGCTAATTTTTGTATTTTTAGTAGCGAAGGGTTTCGCCATGTTGGGCAGGCTGATCATGAACTCCTGGGCTCAAGTGATCTGCCTGCCTCGGCCTCCCAAAGTGCTGGGATTAGAGGTGTGGGCCACTACACCCAGCCTAAAGTCTGTATTTTTATACCTGGTAAGGCAGTTCCTTCCCCTTGTTCTTCCTTTCCTTTTCTTTCTTTTTTTCTTTTTTTTTGAGACAGAGTCTCGCTCTGTCGTCCCGGCTGGAGTGCAATGGTGCGATCTCGGCTCACTGCAAGCTCCGCCTTCCTGGTTCACACCATTCTCCTGCCTCAGCCTCCCGAGTAGCTGGGACTACAGGCGCCAGCCACCACGCCCGGCTAATTTTTTGTATTTTTAGTAGAGACGGGGTTTCACCGTGTTAGCCAGGATGGTCTTGATTTCCTGACCTCGTGATCCATCCACCTCCACCTTCCAAAGTGCTGGGATTACAGGCGTGAGCCACCGTGCTCGGCCATCTTTTTCAAAATGTTCTTGGCATTTTTGTGTGTTTTGGTCCACATGAATTTTAGAATCAGTGTGTCAAGTTCCACAAAAAAATCTTGTTGGTTTTTTTTTGTTTTGTTTTGTTTTTTTGAGAAGGAGTCTTGCCCTGTCGCCCAAGTTGTAGTGCAGTGGCGGGATCTCGGCGCACTGCAAGCTCCGCCTCCTGAGTTCACGCCATTCTCCTGTCTCAGCCTCCCGCATAGCTGGGACTACAGGCGCTCACCACCATGCCTGGCTATATATATAATATATATATATTATATATATATAATATATATATATATATAATATATATATATAATATATATATATAATATATATATATTATATAATATATATATATATATTTTTTGTATTTTTAGTAGAGACGGGGTTTCACTGTGTTAGCCAGGATGGTCTGGATCTCCAGACCTTGTGATCCGCCCGTCTCGGCCTCCCAAAGTGCTGGGATTACAGGCGTGGGCCACTGCGTCCGGCCCTTGTTGGGGTTTTTTATGGGAATTGCCTTGAATTTATAGACTAATTTGGGGGAAGAATTGGTATCTTTATAATATTGGATGTTCCCACCCAGTAATATAGTATGACTGTTTAGTGAGGTCTTTTATTTCACCTGTAAAGTTTTCTAGTTTTCCTAATGTTGGCTGTTTAGTAGTATTGAAAAGAATGTGTTCTAGTGTCATGCTACTTAGAGTCAGTCCCTGCTAAGCCACAATAAGGTTGGGCAAATAACAGACCTTTTTTGTGCTTCAGTTTCCTCATCCATAAAATGGGAATAACTCATTAGGATTATTGTGAAGATTAACTGGGTTAAGACATGTAAGTCAATACATTAAAAATGTGAGCTATTGTTATTAGGTATATTTATGCATGTTATAGTTTATATTGCTTTGGCCAAAGGGATTTTTAAAAAATCTTACTTTGATGTATAGGAAAGCTACTGATTTTTGTTTATAGTTCTTTGATTTTGGCTACTTTGCTGAATTCTATTTATTAGTAATAGTTTTTGGGTTTTGTTTTTGGTAATTCTCTTGTTCTAGGTAATAATATGTTTTGCAGTGATTTGTTTTAGCTTTCAATATTTGTACCTTATTATTATTATTATTATTTTTTGAGACGGAGTCTCGCTCTGTCACTCAGGCTAGAGTGCGGTGGCGCTATCTCGGCTCACTGCAAGCTCCGCCTCCCGGGTTCACGCCATTCTCCTGCCCCAGCCTCCTGAGTAGCTGGGACTACAGGCGCCTGCCACCACGCCTGTCTAATTTTCTTTTTTTGTATTTTTAGTAGAGATGGGGTTTCACTGTGTTAGCCAGGATGGTCTTGATATTCTGACCTTGTGATCTGCCTGCCTTGGCCTCTCAAAGTGCTGGGATTACAGGCGTGGGCCACCGCGCCCCACCATAATTATTTTTTATTTATGTACATTTTGCATCTTTTTTCATTTATTAGGACCTCCAATATAATATTGAATAGTAGTGACGATAAAGGACATTTTGTTCATGACTGTCTTTAAAATGGATTTGATGTTGATTTATAGACGTGATCCTCCATAAAGCTAAGGGCTTTGTGTGTACTTAATTTGCTAAGGAGTGAGTTGTGTATTTTTACAAAATCATTTTTATTGTACAAATCATAAATGAATATTTTTTATTACAAAATGAGAGGTGACAGCGTGCTGGCAGCCCTCACAGCCCTCGCTTGCTCTTGGCGCCTCCTCGGCCTCGGCGCCCACTCTGGCTGTGCTTGAGGGGCCCTTCAGCCCGCCCCCGCACTGTGGGATCCTGTTCCTGGGATGGCGGAGGCCGGAGCCGGCTCCCTCAGCCTGCGGGGAGGTGTGGAGGGAGAGGCACGGGCGGGAACCGGGGTTGCGCGAGGGGCTTGCGAGCCAGCTAGAGTTCCGGGTGGGCGTGGGCTTGGTGGGCCCGCACTCAGAGCGGCCGGCGGCCCCTGGCAGTGAGGGGCCTAGCACTCAGGCCAGCAGCTGCGGAGGGTGCATCAGGTCCCCCAGCAGTGCTGGCCCACTGGCGCTGCGCTCGATTTCTCGCCGGGCCTTAGCTGACTCCCCGCGGGGCAGTGCTTGGGACCTGCAGCCCGCCGTGCCTGAGCCTCCCACTCCTCCGTGGTCTCCTGCACTCCCCGAGCCTCCCCAACGAGTGCCGCCCGCTGCTCCACGGTGCCCGGTCCCATCCACCGCCCAAGGGTTGAGGAGTGCAGGCGCAAGGCAGGGGAGTGGCAGGCAGCTCCACCTGCTGGCCTGGTGCTGGATCCACTGGGTGAAGCCAGCTGGGATCCTGAGTCTAGTGGGGACTTGGAGAACCTTTATGTCTAGCTGGGGGATTGTGGATACACCAGTCAGCACTCTGTACCTAGCTCGAGGTTAGTGAACACACCAATCAGCACCCTGTGTCTAGCTCAGGGTTTGTGAATGCACCAATCAGCACTCTGTGTCTAGCTCAAGGTTTGTAAATGCACCAATCTGTGCTCTGTGTCTAGCTGATCTGGGGGGGACTTGGAGAACCTTTATGTCTAGCTAAAGGATTGTGAATGCACCAATCGGCACTCTGTGTCTATCTCAAGGTTTGTGAATGCACCAATCAGCACTCTGTGTCTAGCTCAGGGTTTGTAAATGCACCAATCAGCACTCTGTATCTAGCTAATCTAGTGGGGAGGTGGAGAACTTTTGTGTCTAGCTCAGGGATTGTAAACACACCAATCAGCATCCTGTCAAAACGGACCAATCAGCTCTCTGTAGAACAGACCAATCGGCTCTCTGTAAAATGGACCAATCAGCAGGATATGGGTGGGGCCAGATAAGAATAAAAGCAGGCTGCCGGAGCCTGCAGTGATAACCCACTTGGGTACTTTTCCAGCGCTCTTGGCGGTAAATCTTGCTGGTGTTCACTTTTTGGGTCCTCACTGCCTTTATGAGCTATAACACTTATTCTGAAGGTCTGCAGCTTCACTCTTGAAGCTAGCGAGAGCACGAACCCACAAGCAGGAAGAAACTCTGAACACATCCGAACATCGGAAGGGACAAACTCCAGACAAGCCGCTTTTAAGAACTGTAACACTCACCGCGGGGCTCCGCGGCTTCATTCTTGAAGTCAGTGAGACCAAGAACCCACCAATTCCAGACACAAAAAGAGTGAAAAAGTTTTAAGAATTATAAAGTGTCGGCTGTGTACGGTGGCTCATGTCTGTAATTCCTGCACTTTGGGAGACCGAGGCGGGTGGATCACTTGAGGTCAGGAATTTGAGACCAGCCTGGCCAACATGGTGAAAACCCCGTCTCTATTAAAATTAAAAAAAATTAACCGGGTGTGGTGGTGCACGCCTGTGGTCCCAGCTACTCGGGAGCTTAAGGCAGGAGAATCACTTTGAACCTGGGAAGTGGAGGTTGCAGTGAGCCGAGACGGCACCACTGCACTCCAACCTGGGCGACAGAGTGAGGGTTGGTCTCAAAAAAAAAAAAAAAAAAAGAATTATGAAGTGTAAAATATCTTTGTACCTCTAGTTTTTCTCCTTTCCCCAGATATACGTTACCGTTACATTTGATTTGTGTACTTTTAGTTCTATTGTTGTAACTTTATATGCATTTAATGGATACATGTTGTACACATAGCTTTCATTTTTTTTTTAAATTAGGTGTTAGATTTTGTCTCATATCTTGTTTCATTAAGTAGATATTAAGTACCTACTATGTATCAGATCCCCTCCAGGCATTAACATTCTTTTGTTTATTCAACATCTGTTTCTTGAATGTTTGGTATATATATGCCTGGTGTTGTCCCAGGATATAGCTGTGAAGGAAAGAAAAGCTCTGTCCTCAGAGATAACATTCTAATAGTGCAGGCAGAAAATAAAATCAAATAATGATAAATGGTGCGAAGAAGGTTAAAGTAGGATAAAAGAGAATAGAAATGGGCGAAAGAGCTATTTTAGGTAGTGTGGTCAGAGAAGGCATTTCTGAAAACGGGACATTTCTTTTCTTTTTTTTGTGACGGAGTCTCGCTCTGTCGCCCAGGCTGGAGTGCAGTGGTGCAATCCTGGCTCACTGCAACCTCCGCCTCCCGGGTTCGAGTGATTCTCCTGCTTCAGCTTCCTGAGTAGCTGGGACTACAGGCGTGTGCCACCACACAAGCTAATATTTGTATTCTTAGTAGAGTCAGGTTTTCGCCATTGTTGGCCAGGCTGGTCTTTAACTCCTGACCTCAAGTGATCTGCCCGCCTTGGCCTTCCAAAGTGCTGGGATTACGGGTGTGAGCCACTGCGGCCGGGCCAAAAGGAGACATTCATGAAAGACTTGAAAGAGGTAGAGCAGTTGGGCAAATACTTTATCTGGGTCAAGGGCCGCTAAGGCCAACAGAACAGCAAGCACAAAGGCCCTGGACTGAGAGTCTGTTGGCAGTGTTTAGGAAACAACAATAAAGTCATTTGTTCAGAGCAAACAGAATGAAGGAAGAGTAGTGGGAAAGAAGGTTGGAGAGGTAAACGAGAACGAGATTATGTTGAGCATTGTATAGGCCATGGTAAGGATTTTGGATTTTAAGTATGATGGGAAGCCAATGATGAATTTTGAAAAGGGAAATGGCCTTGTATTAATTTGCTAAGGCTGCCATAACAAAATATCAGACAGAGTAGGTTAAATAACAGCTCTGGGGTCTAGAAGTTCAAGATCAAGCTGTCAGCCTATTTGGTTTCCTTCCTTCCTTCCTTCCTCCCTCCCTCCCTCCCTCCCTCCCCCCTCCTCCCTCCCCCCTCCTCCCTCCTCCCTCCTCCCCTTCCCCCCTCCCCCTCCCTCCATCCCTCCCTTCCTTCCTTTCTTCCTGAGTCTTGCTCTGTCACCTAGGCTGGAGTGCAGTGGCGCCATCTCGGCTCACTGCAGCCTTTGCCTCCCGGGTTCAAGCAATTCTCCTGCCTCAGCCTCCCGAGTAGCTGAGACTACAGGCACACGCCGCCATGCCTGGCTAATTTTTTTGTATTTTTAGTAGAGACGGGGTTTCACCATGTTGGCCAGGATGGTCTTGATATCCCGACCTCATGATCCGTCCGCTTCGGCCCTATTCGGTTTCTTCTGAGGCCTTTCTGGCTTGCGGTTGGCCTTCTCCTTGGTATCTCCTCACATGGTCTTTTCTCTGTGTGCACACATATCTGGTGTACCATTGTGTTTCCAAATTTCTTCATTTTATAAGGATACCATTCAGATTGGATTCAGACCTACTTTAGAGGCCTGATGTTTAGCTTAATTACCTCTTTAAAGGCCCTGTCTCTAAATACAATCACATCCTGAGGTAGTAGGGTTTAGGGATTCAACATAGGATTTTGGGGGGAACACATTTCAGCCCATAGCAGGGCTCATTTGCTTTACTTAGCCTGCTGAGAATTGACTTGAGGTGTGTTGGGGCGTCGGGGGATGGTGGTGGTGGAGGCAAGTATAGCCAGGGTATTGAGGTTAGAATGGAAACAGAGAGTTAGGAGGAGATTAGACACGATGACAGCATGCTCTAAGGAAATAGCTGTGGAGTTGATGAGAAGTTATCAGAATTGTGATTTATTTTGAAAGTAGAATGCATAGGATTATTTTGATAGTAGATTTTTAGATTTTTTCTGTTCTGTTTATGAAAAATTTAAGCTGGAAAAAAAAATGCACCTTACAAAGACCAAGTAAAGTTCCCCTTCCCTGGCTTTTTTTTTTTTTCCCCCCAACCTGAGTTGATATCTGATATAAATATTGGGACTACCTCAAACTGCTTCTCTATGATTCTGCATCTCTGAGATTCATCTTAGAATTTATTTCTGGACTGATTGTTCATATTCTTGGAAAATAGCTCTTGGATTTTAACTTGTCCTGCTGTTGGGTTGTGTAAGGGAGGAAAATAATTTTTTTCAACCCTCATAAGTTATTATTTGGAATGGTCTCCTGTAACAAAAGAAAAACAAATATAAGTTTGTTAACATATATAATTCATAAATACATGGGAGATACTCAGAGAATGAGTTGGCTTTTAATTCCAGCTTATATAGTATCTTCAACAAATGTTTAGCAAAGTGTCAAGACAAAGAAAAAGGACTTTGAGTCTGTAGGGGAAGCAACTTGTAGAAAGGCAAATAATGGCAGGCAAAGCATAATTAGTAAACTTGTTAATGTGGATTCCTTTGGTGTCGTATCCAGACCAATACAGGTGTAAAGTTGTATTTGGTGGTTAACTTGTGTTCTTCCACGGTAAACAGGGGTTGGGGTTTTTTTTTTTTTTTTTTTAACCTTTTTTGTCTTTGGAGTAAATTTATGTCCTGCTTTTAGGCAAGTGGAGAGCAGAGAGCTTTCCTGCATCTGCTTTTTAATTGCCTTCAGTTCAACAATCCTTATGCCAAGGAGGCATATTTAGAGGTGGCATATTGCTGTCTACTTCTGGTGGTCTTGAACATTTTAATCCCTCTGTATCCTTACATGTTGCCCTGCCCTCCCACCCCAACAAGTAGTTAGCTTTTTTTTTTTTTTTTTTTTTTTTTTGAGACAGGTTTTTGCTCTGTTGCCCAGGCTGGAGTGCAGTGGCATGAACGTGGCTCACGGCAACTTCCATCTCCCGGGCTTAAGCCATCCTCCCACCTCAGCCTCTGGAGTAGCTGGGACCATAGATACACCATGCCTAGCTAATTTTTGTATTTTTTTTTTGTAGAGATGGGGTTTTGCCATGTTACCCAGGCTGATCTTGAACTCCTGGACTCCAGCAATCTACCTGCCTCGGCTTCCCAAAGTGCGGGGATTATAGGCGCAAGCCACTGTGCCCTGCTCTGTTTTGCATTTTGTGTTTATCATTCTTTTGCTTAAAAAAAGTTGGATCACATATATATGTATTCCTAAATAATATACTGTTTACTTTTGCTTGTTTTTTGGCATTATATGAATGGTACTCATATAGTATTTTTTCGTGATTTGCTTTTTTCACTCATGTTTTTAAGATTAACCACTGTCGTAGTTTGTTGCTGAATTCTGTATTTCCCTGTGTTACAATATTCCACTGTGAAGAAAATTTTCATTATATGAATATACCACAGTTTTTTTATTCTGCTGTCAGTAGACTTGGATTGCTTCCAGTTTAAATAATTGAGCTTATTGCCCTGAGGCTCTCTTTGCTCTTAGTTATTGATCTGAAGCTTAGACTTTTTCTAGGGTTTCCTGGGAAGAACCAATATCTTACTACATGTTTATAGGTCTGTGGTTTTCTCTGCTGTTTTCTCCATTAATCTGATCAAATTTGCATGTCTTCTAATGATTTCTAAAAATTTGTAATCTGCTAACAGTGTCCTTTCCTGTTTTCTGTCATGATTTTATTTTCAAAAACCAAAAAAAAAAAAAAACAAAAAACATTCTTTCTATCACTTAAATGTGATTATTTTTTATTATTTATTTATTATTTTTTGAGACAGGGTCTCATTTTTCACCCAGACTGGAGTAAAGTGGCCCGATCTGGGCTCACTGCAGCCTGGACCTCCTGGGCTCAAATCATCCTCCCAACCTCAGCCTCCTAAGTAGATGGGACTACAGGCGCATGCCACCATGCCTGGCTAATTTTTTGTATTTTTTGTAGAAATGAGGTTTCGCTACGTTGCCTGCTGGTCTTGAACTCCTGAGCTCCAAATGTGATTATTTTATATGGAAAGTAGATAAATCCCAGTGTTCAGTCTTCCATCTTAGGCCAAAGGTTCTCTTCCTTGTCTTTCTTTGCATGTTATTCTTAGTTTTTGCTTGACTTTTTATCTTCAAGGGTTTACTTAAGTGTGCTTTGTCTTAGACGCCTTCCCTGACTGCTTGTTTCTTACATTCTGTATTTATCTCTGTCATTCTGTATTATACTGGCTCATCTCATTATTAGACAGTGAATGCCTGATGGTGAGGAATTCTGTTTTACCCTTTTTATCCTTAATGCAGCATGGTATCTGATATGTAAAGGGTGCTAAATAAATGTTTATTGAATAAATACATGAAAAAATTAGTATAAATGGGGCTGAATGCGATGGCTCATGCCTGTAGTCCCAGCACTTTGTGGGGCCAAGGTGGGTGGATTGCTTGAGCCCAGGAGTTCAAGACTAGCTTGGGTAACATGGCAAAACCCTGTCTCTAAAAAAATACAAAAATTAGCCAGGTATGGTGGCCTGTGCCTGTGATCCCAGCTACTCTGGAGACTGAGGTGGGAGGATTGCCTGAGCCCAGGTGGTCGAGGCTGCAGTGAGCTGAGATCGTGCCACTGCACTCTAGCCTACACAACAGAGTGAGACCTTGTCTCAAAGAAAAAGGAAAAAAAGAATTAGTGTAAATGGGAGTGGTCTGTAATAGATACCTAGTCATCAAACTGGCACAGTAGTTTTGCAGATAAGAATCAGGAGCTTGAGATGGTGTCACATGCCTGTAATCCCAGCCACTCAGGAGGCTGAGGTGAGCTGCTTGAGCCCAAGAGTTTAAAATCATCCTGGGCAGTAAAGCAAACTCTGTCTCAAAAAAAGCAGAATAATCTTCCTGCGGGGCTACCAGTCTCTGGGAGATTTCATTTTCATAGAGATGTAACCGCTTTTTAGTTCATAAGGGCAGCTTTGGAGACTGATATGTCAAACATTTTATAGAAAAGAAAATCAGCAGTTTAATTTTGTGTGATTTTGCTTTAATATTAAGCTGACATGACTGCTCTGTGTATTGAGGGATACAATTTATCTTAGCCTAAGTCTTCTGGTATGATAGAATGTTTAAATACTTACAAACTGAGAAATAGGGGAGGCCGAGTGGTGAGTTGCATATCTTTAACTACTAAAATGTGTTTTTTAAATAGGTAAATATATTTATGTAGTTCAAAATTTAAAAATACAAACAGCGTATATTATGAAGTGTTCTTACCTTCATTTCCCTCCAGCTGTTCAAAAACTGATTAGCTTTTGGGGTTCCCTCTCCAGAGCAACCAATTTTATTAGTTTACACATAGTTGTGTGTGTGTGTGTTTGTACTTTTACTTGGATTCTTTTTTTAAAATTCTGCTAAGCTGATTACTTGTATTGGTGTAAAGAACAGCTGAATCAAAATGTGTGATTTTTTTTCTCCCCCCAGATACATCAAATTACAGAATGGCTTGCAGGCACTTCTGATTTCAGACCTAAGTAATATGGAGGGTAAAACAGGAAATACAACAGATGATGAAGAAGAAGAGGAGGTGGAGGAAGAAGAAGAAGATGATGATGAAGATTCTGGAGCTGAAATAGAAGATGATGAAGAGGGTTTTGATGATGAAGATGAGTTTGATGATGAACATGATGATGATCTTGATACTGAGGATAATGAATTGGAAGAATTAGAAGAGAGGGCAGAAGCTAGAAAAAAAACTACTGAAAAACAGGTGCGAGTCATGTCTGTTTTCTTCTAATTTGGGAATTCTTTGGGTAACTTCTAAACTCAAGCTTTATTTTTTAATGGCAAAAAGGAAGTATATAGTTATCTTTTGGTCTTCAGTAAAGGTCTATTCTGTATCAGGATTACATTTTGAAAACATTTTCCTCCAATTATAAAAGTAGTAAATGCTCATTATATAAACTAATGGAATATAAAGAAAACAAAAATATAAAAATCACCCATAGCTATATCTCTCAGAGGTAATCAACACTCAGAGGTATTTGAATTTATGTGTATTTGTATACATTATATGTTTTAAAAACAAATACTGGTAGATGAGGAGCTGCAGAATTCTTAGCCTGGATTAGAGAAATAAGAGTATGTTATCCTTGTTGAGACTGGAAAAAGAAGAAGAAAAGAATGAGGCTAGTGTGAAATCTTTACATGGGCCTAGGGCTCTAAGAGTTATTGTATGTATGGGTGGCTTCTATATAGATAATTAGATAATTGAGTTTGATTTAGCTCTTTATATGGGAACGCAAAGGTCTGGACAAATAAGTACTTTGGAAGAGTTGAAATAGAAACTGGGCAGTTAAGCTTATTTAATATGTAACAACCATCAGTGGATAGATAAATAAGTCTTGATAGGGAGAATTTCTTAATATCTTTTGAAGAATACCTCCATTTTCATAGTAGGGAGTACCCAGAGGTTAATTTTCGGAGCCAGTACAGTGGAATTGACCAGCAAAAGTTAGTTAAAGCTAGTTTCTTGAATATTGATAATATATTCAACATGGTACAGTCTACATACAAAGAGGCCGAGATGGGCAGATCACTTGAGTCCAGGAGTTCTGAGACTAGCCTAGGTAATGTGGTGAAACCCTGTCTCTCTAAAACATTAAAAAAAATTAGCTGGGTGTGGTGGCACATGCCTGTGGTTCCAGCTACTTGACAGGCTGAAGATGGGAGGATCACCTGAGCCCAGGGAGGTTGAGGTTGCAGTGAGCTTTGATTACACCACTGCACTCCACCCTGGCCAACAGAGTGAGACTTTGTCTCAAACAAAAACAAAAAAAAAAAAAAGAAAAAGAAAAGAAGTGGTCACCCTTAAAGATGGGAAGAGTTGAGGTATAAGTAGTAGATATGATTTAATAGTTATTCTTCTTGGAAAAAATTATTTTTTTAAAAGAAAGATTATACCAGTTTTTTACTAAGTTGTTGGATTGAGTAATATTTTTAAGAAGCTTTTTCCTGTTTACTACTCAGATTATTAGTGATCCTGTTTTTGGGTAGCATGATAGACCAAGTATTAAATAGTTTTAACTTGGAAGGCTGTAGAGATGAACATCAAAACACTGGGGGAAAAAAAGGTATATATATGTCACTTGATAGTCTGTATGCTAAGGTCTCTATGAACAGATTGGAAATTAATAGATTCACTTTTAACTTAAAATAGATCTCATAATTCCAAATAGAGCATTAATAGGAAGAAATTATAAAAGTCACAAAAAAAAAAAACACTGACAGTCAGGAAACCTGGGTTCTACTTCTGGCTCTGTTCCTTTCTTTCTGCGTGATTTTAGGTGTTTTCATTTTCTTTCTTTTTTTTCTCAGTTTTAAAACAAGAATATAAAATTCTGAGGCCTATTTTAGCTCTAAGCCAGACCATGTTATAACTTAACTGAATACTTCTTATCTATACTTTTTTCTATATCTTTCCATCTATCTGTAAGTAGCTTTTCCCATGATCTGACTTGTTTATATTTCCTATTAACTGACAAAGCATTTAAAAACAGTTAAAAATTGTCTCGACAGGCATTTTAAATGTCAAGACATTATAAAATACTTTAGATTTATACAGCAATTGTGAACACCTTTGACAAATGAACATGTCTGTTCAGCCTTTTTGGTACCCCTTTTTATTTTGCTTAGGTAGATCAAATTCTAAGTTGATCTTTTCTAGCAGCAGGGTCAGAGTCTAGTGATCGTTTTTAAAATGGCTTAGATGCTACCTTTCTTTTCTGAGAACTCAGTGTGATATAATCCTTATAAGATATTGACAGCTAATTTTATGGATTATCCCACCGGGACAGTGGAACCTAAGTAGTTTGAAGACGAGATCAAATTGTTTTGATTCAGAAGCAATGGGTTCACTAGTGAAAGGAAAGATCCCACGATCGTAAGTGGTAAATGTTTATATTTGTTGAATAACTTTCTGAAAAAAGGAAATAAAGTAGATTAGCCTTGGTAAGAGGTGGCTTAAGAGTGGTTTTATGATCTAAGTTTTATTTGAAAAATGTGTGAAACTTGTTTAAGGTAAATGTGAGAATTAATAAAGGAATTGAGAAGAAAGATATTTGATCGTTTTTTGGATAACATTTACCTAATTAAGAAGTTAACTACTTTTCTGAGGCATCTTTTTTATCCCTCTCCGTTTTCCTCCTCCCAAAAGAAGTTGTTCTTGATTTTAAAAGTTTGATAAATTAACAAGGTTGAAATTTGAATATGATATACATTGAATTAAGATTTGTTCAGGGCTTTCTTAATTCAATTCTCAAGTATGAATTTCTCAGGTCTGAATTTTTTAGGTAGAAAATTCTCAAGTATGAATTTCTTTTCTAGCAATTGCAGAGCCTGTTTTTGCTGTGGTCAAAGCTGACTGATAGACTGTGGTTTAAGTCAACTTATTCAAAAATGTCTTCAACCCTGCTGGTCGAGACAAGAAATCTTTATGGGGTAGTTGGAGCTGAAAGCAGGTTAGGCACCTATTAAAACATCACAGAACAGGTTAGATTGTGGTTTGAAGAACTGGATGTTCCCCAGTGTTTTAACTGAGTTTATGTGCCTAAGTCTTCAAAATGGGGTTTATAGTATCAAGTGAGGCTGTTTGGTTCTTCTGAAAACACACTCATTTTCTGACACATGGCTAGACTTTATGCCAGGTACATGCTATTTTTGAAAAGCTCTTTTTTAAGAGGTAACTGTTTATTAAAACAATCTGTTTCACCAAATATGTTAGCCCTGTAAAATTGACATTTACAAAGTTTGAAGAAAACAAATTTGGGAAAGTTAATAATTCGCCTTTCTATCTTCAAGGATTCAAATTGACCGTTTTTTCTCCTTTTTTTGTCTTTTAACTTAATGTAATTATGCCCCAATAGTTCGGGTGCAGTGGCTCACGCCTATAATCCCAGCACTTTGAGAGGCTGAGGTGGGAGGATTGTTTGAGTCCAGGAGTTTGAGACCAGCCTGGGCCTCATAGCAAGACCCCTGTCTTAAAAAAAAAAAAAAAGTCCCAATCATTTTAAGTGCAGTTTGGTGTACCTCTTGGCCATCAATTTTTTTAAAAACTCTGATTTTCCCAAAGTATTGGGAGAATATATACTGATAAGTAATATATGCTGTATATCTTCAATTAGAAGTGAAGAACTAAAAAGCCTCTTTAAAATTTAGTTATACTTTTTAATAACTACCGATTTTATCTTTTTTTATCACTTACTATTTTTGTTAGATGTTTTCCTAAAATGTTATCTTATTCTATCTTAACAAAATTTTCTAAGTTACATGTTGACAGGTTTCACATCTAGTAACTGAGTCACTCAACACAAAGCTTTTAATTGCTTAGAGATCTTCAGAGATATCTATCTAGATATGTTACTTCCGCAGATTTCCAAAATCTAGTAATTCAGGGAAAAAACTTGGTTCAGAATTATGAAATGCTGACATGAAATGATATTTGGGTGGGCTGTCCAGTCCCTCTTCCCTTTTTTTCTGTCTGTTTCTGCTTTTTTTCCTTAGGTCTGCACCTGTTCAGCATTTGGCAGGATGGCAAGCGGAGGAGCAGCAGGGTGAAACTGACACAGTTCTGGTGAGTTTCACTTTGCTGCTCCTCCTGATTCTCAGGGAAAGAATTTTGTTACTCCTATTGGAAAACATCCATCTCCAAATGAATCCTTAAGATAAGATGCGAATATTATTCCTTTAGGGTTGACTCAACTATTTGTATGTGTTCTAATTACTCCAGTCTGCAGCGGCTCTTTGTGTTGGAGTTGGGAGTTTCGCTGATCCAGATGACCTGCCGGGGCTGGCACACTTTTTGGAGCACAGTAAGAATTTGTAAAATATCATTCCTGGTGTGTTTTTTTTCCCCCCTCCAAACTTATATGAATTGATATCAAAGATTAGCAATTGATTTGACAGAAGTATGATATATTTAGCAAGAGAAAAGGCTAAGAAAAAATCCTTGATTTATGAATATCGTGGGGGAAACAATCTGAGTGTACTTATATTGAGAGTTAGAATGAAACCACACAGAAAACTTTTAAACTGTAGATGTCACTATTGTTGAGTTATGTTAAGGCCAACGGATCAGGAGATGATTGCCATTTTCTAGGAAATGACCAATCCTGGGGAAGGCAGTCCCTTCCAGGGTTAGCAAGGCCCCCAGCCAAACATCAGAAATACAGGAATTCCCTGGGTGAGGTGGCTCACGCCTGTAATCCCAGCACTCTGGGAGGCTGAAGTGGGTGGATCACTTGAAGTCAGGAGTTCGAGACCAGCCTGGCCAACATGGTGAAACCCCATCTCTACTAAAAATACAAAAATTAGTTGGGCGTGGTGGCATACACCTGTAGTCCCAGCTACTTGGGAATCTGAGGCAAGAGAATCATTTGAACCTGGGAGGTAGAGGTTGCAGTGAGCTGAGGCTGTGCCACTGTACTCCAGCTTGGGTGATAGAGCGAGACTCTGTCTCAAAAAAAAAAAAAACAAGAAACAAAAAAAAAACTAGAAATTCAAAAGGCATGATTAATATAAAAACAAAACAATAGAAGCTTTTCATTTAATTTGGAATGTACCTAAATAAAACTTACGTGGGGCCGGGCGCGGTGGCTCACTCCTGTAATCCCAGCACTTTGGGAAGCCAAGGCAGGTGGATCACCTGAGGTCAGGAGTTCGAGACCAGCCTGGCCAACATGGTGAAACTCCATCTCTACAAAAACACAAAAATTAGCCGGGCATGATGGCGCACGCCTAGAGTTCCAGCTGCTCTGGAGGCTGAGGCAGGAGAATCACTTGAATCCGAGAGGCAGAGGTTGCAGTGAGCCGAGATCACGCCATTGCACTCCAACCTGGGTGACAGAGCGAGACTCCAGCTCAAAAACAAACAAACAAACAAACAAAAAAACTCTATGTGGATGTTATATAGTTAAAAATATTTATTTTTATTTTACAAATATTTATTTTAAATTACTCTTTTTTTAATGGTCTGGTTTTCTAAAGTATTTGAGGGTATACTTCTTACTTTGTGAATTTTTATAGTAGCCATTAATCTGCATATGTTTGTACTTAAATTTTAATCTCCTTAAATTTAATTGAAGAGATTAAGTTGTAAAAGCAGTAGCAGTTAATCTGCATATATGTTTGAATTTGTTTGAATTTTAATCTAATTAATAAAAGGTGAATTTTAATCTATTTAGACTTAAATATATTTTTGATCTCTTTATAAGTTATATGTTCGTCTTATCTTTCTTTAAAGATGAAATTTTTTTTTTTTAGTATAAAAGTAACATGAGCATAATAGAAAGTTACAAAAACAAATGTAATGAAGAAAGTATTATTTAGGGTCAGGTGTGGTGGCTCACGCCTGTAATCCCAGCACTTTGGGAGGCCGAGGTGGGCGGATCACTTGAGGTCAGGAGTTGGAGACCAGCCTGGGCAACCTGGTGAAACCCCATCTCTACTAAAAATACAAAAATTAGCCAGGCATGGTGGCACGTGCCTGTAATCCAGCTACTTGGGAGGCTGAGACACAAGAATCACTTGAACCCAGGAGGCAGAGTTTGCAGTGAGCCAAGATTGCACCACTGTGCTCCATCCTGGGCAACAGAGTGAGACTCTGTCTCAAAGAAAAAAAAAAAGAATTCAGACATAACCATTTGATGTGTTGGTCTATTTTCTTTCAGTTTTTCTATGCATATAAGAAAGTTCATATGTGATAAAAATATTTTCTATATCTTTGTGTTGTGTGACTTTGTGTTCTTTCCATTTAGTGGTATTCATGGGTAGTTTGAAATATCCAGATGAGAATGGATTTGATGCCTTCCTGAAGAAGCATGGGGGTAGTGATAATGCCTCAACTGATTGTGAACGCACTGTCTTTCAGTTTGATGTCCAGAGGAAGTACTTCAAGGAAGCCCTTGATAGGTAACTAACTCTAAATATACTTTAATTTTAATGATCTAATGGCACTTTGCAAATGTAAATAGAGTGTTCTTGTACAGTAGAATTGTCACAATACTTTACTTGGACCAGTCATGGTGACTCATGCCTGTAACTCAAGTACTTTGGGAGGCTGAGGTAGAAGGCTCGCTTAAAGCCAGGAGTTTGAGACCAGCTTGGGCAAAATAGTAAGAACCTGTCTCTACAAAAATAAGTAAATAAAAAATTAGCCAAGCATGATGGTGAGTGCCTGTAGTCCTTGGTACTCAGGAGGCTGAGGTGGAAGGATTGCTTGGGTCCAGGAATTCGAGGCTGTAGTGAGCTAGTCACACCACTGCACTCCAGCCTGGGTGACAGAGTTTGTTTGAGACCCTGTCTCAAACAAAACTTTATTTGGAGAAAAAAGCTGTTAAACTGTTAAATACACTTTGACTCTTGTTCTATTATATATAGTCTTTGTATTAAAGATTAAAATAAAAGTCAACACCTTTTGGGTTTTATTAATTTTATTAATAATGTATTCTCTGTTGACTCATTATGACTTTTTTTTTTTTTTTTTAAAGAGATATGGTCTTGCCATGGTGCCTAGGCTGGAGTGCTGTGGTGCAGTTGGCCATCAATTGCATGAATGCATGGCTCAGTGCAACCTCAGCCTCCCAGGCTGAATGTGCCACCGCTCCCAGCTAATTTTTAAATTTTTTTGTAGAATTGGGAGTCTCTCTGTATTGCCCAGGCTGGTTTCAAACTCCTGGCCTCAAGTGATCCTCCTGCCTCAGCCTCTCAAAGTGCTGGGATTATAGGTGTTAGCCACTTTGCCCAGCCACTTAAAAAACAGAATTTAGTAGAAAAGATGGAGAAACAGAGAAGCAAAAAAGGGATAAGATTGCCTCCAATTTTATAATCTAGAGATAACCACCATTAATGTTTTGGTATAGACCCATCTATATTTTTTAAAGTATACTGATCATATTGTTCATACCCTTTTATAATTGTTAATTTTAAGCAAGATATATCATTTTAACTTACATAATTTATAAAACATGATTTTTAGTGATTGTATGTTATTTACATTGTATAGAAGTACCATAAGGTGTTTAATCAGTTACATATGATTGGACAGTTGAGTTGTTTCCAGTTTTCTAATACTGTGATGATTATCCTGATCTCTGTGAATATCCTTAATTATTTCTATTAAGTTCTAAGAAGTGAAATTGCTGAGTATATTTGCAAATATATTTTTAAGACTTTTTTTTTCTTTAAGCTTTTGAAATTCATTGCAAAATTGTTTTCCAGAAAGTTTGTCAGTACAATAGTAGAAGTTTGAGATTACAGGGTTGCAGACCAAAGTCTACCCCGGAAGAAAGTAGAAAAGTAGAAAAAAGTTATACCTAATTCTAGATAATATGCAAGATTGAAATGTAAAAGAAAAAAGAAACCTCACATTTGTCTAGTATAATGTAAGCTCCTTCAGAGCAGGAATTTTTATCTATTTTTTGTTGATACATCTGCAAATCAATAATTTGGTAGATACTCAGATTTGTTAAGTGAATTAATGCAGTTCCTTTATAGCAAAAATTACCATAAAATCAAAAGATAAATGACCAAAAAAAATTTTTTTAAAACATGACAGAGATCTAATATTTTTTTTAAAAATTGGCCTGGTGTGGTGGCTCACACCTGTAATCCCAGCACTTTGGGGGGCCGAGGCGGGCGGATAACTTGAGGCCAGGAGTTCAAGACCAGCCTGGCCAACACGGTGAAACCCTGTCTCTACTAAAAACACAAAAATTAGCTGGGCTCGGTAGCATGTGCGTGTAATCTCAGCTACTTGGGAGGCTGAGACAGGAGAATTGCTTGAACCCAGGAGGCGGAGGTTGCAGTGAGCTGAGATCATGCCATAGCACTCCAGCCTGAGTGACAGAGTGAGACTCTGTCTCAAAAACAAAATAAAATAAAAAAGATAAAATAAAAAGAAATTATCTCTTTTCTTAAGAGATTAATTTGATCTGGAAAAATCCTTTGGACATATTCCTATAAATTGGAAGCATATGCCACTATTTATTTATTTTTTTTGGAGACAGTCTCACTCTGTTGCCCAGGCTGGCGTGCAGTGGTGTGATCTCGGCTGACTGCAGCCTCATGCCTATAATTCCAGCACTTTGGGAGGCCAAGGTGTGTGGATCACTTGAGCCCAGGAATTCGAGACCAGCCTGGCCAACATGGTGAAACCCCATCTCTACTAAAAATACAAAAATTAGCTGGGTGTGGTGGCGCAGGCCTGTAATCCCAGCTGCTTGGGAGGCTGAGGCACGAGAATTGCTTGAACCTGGGAGACGGAGGTTGCAGTGAGCTGAGATCGCACCACTGTACTCCAGCCTGGGTGATGGACCGAGACCCTGTCTCAAAAAAAAAAAAGAAAGATAAATCAATGAAGGCAATGCAAATGATGCCTGAGATGATCTTTCCTATAAATTTAGACAGGATCAGCAATACCTTCAGAGGAGACTTTAACCATACAACTTTGAAGAAAACTGCATCTTTACTCTTGTTACAGAGTTCTCAGCTCTTAAGTTTTACAAAATCCAAACAGGTCTTTGTATGTGTGAAGAAATCTTAAGCAGAAGACAAGTTGAATTTTTACAACTTTATATTTAGCTTTGTCCATATACAAAGAAGGAAAAATAACTGATTTTATTGGGAAAAAGGATAGGCAAATGGTATGTATGATATGAATACATTCTGGCCATCTCAGAGATGATGAAATTTGGTATAAAATGTAGTTAAGAAATTTGTTTTGTTTCCTTTTAAAGAGTTGTTCTAAATATGTTTTGTACAAGGACTGCTTCAGCATCTAAGAATATCACCTTACACATTTATTTTTATTTAAAAAGAAAGCCACCCAATAAGAAAGCCACTGCATTAATAGGATAAATTAATGAGAATATCAAATCATAAATTTATGCCATAAGTAGAGCATTATAGGATGCAAATACTATAATAAATGCTATAATATTATACTTCTACAATGTATAAGGAAAAGCCTTTATACATGTGTAATATGCTCTTATATAACATGGATTAAGTACCTGTTTTTAATAGGTTAGCAAAATCTGATTCCCTCACACAGGCCACATTGTTTATAAGTATCTTGGATCGTTTAAATAAACAGCTGAGGAAATGACTAAATTTTTACTCCAGTTAAGTAAGTGAGCATGGAAGCCGTCTTTACCATGGTGGCGTCTTCTATTTTCAGTAAATTTGAACTTTAGTTTATCAGTATTTCATGGTAAGAGTGACAAATATCAAAGCTTAGGATATCCACTTCTAACAGGAGACCCTCCCCATTATAAGCGGGAATACAAAATCTTCACTTTCAGGTTGTGAAAAAGGATGAGGCGTCCTGAGTAGTTATAGCCTAGATTCCAAGTGCCTGAGTATTCTGGGGAACCCCAAGTCTTGATTGTAGCTTCATGGGCAGAACTGGTAGTGTTCCCAGGAGCCTGGGAGAAGCAAACATAAGGCATCTCAAAAGGAAGATGCCTTCCTTCTAGGCCCTAAATTGTTACAAATATTTTTTCAAGTAAAATAACCAACATTCAGTCAAAAATAAGCAGGTACTCAGGAAAATAATACAACATGATTGAGAACAGATAACACAAACAGATTCTGAGACATCTCAAGTACTGGCATAGTTACACACAATTTCTAAAATAATTATACTTTCTATTTTTTAAGAAATAAAGGCCAGACGCAGTGGCTCATGCCTGTAATCTCAGCACTTTGGGAGGCCGAGGCGGGTGGATCACGAGGTCAGGAGTTTGAAACCAGCCTGGCTAATATGGTGAAACCCCATATCTACTAAAAATACAAAAATTAGCCGGGTCCGGTGGCGGGTGCCTGTAGCCCCAGCTACTTGGGAGGCTGAGGCAGGAGAATCGCTTGAACATGGGAGGCAGAGCTTGCAGTGAGCCGAGATAGTGCCACTGCACTCTAGCCTGGGTGACAGAGCGAGACTCTGTCACAAAAAAAAAAAAAAAGAAAGAAATAAAAGACAAATTTGAATATACTTGCAAGGAATAAGAAACTGTCAAATATGACCTAGGAAATTTGTAAAATGAAAAGATACATCTTGAACTGAACTATGATAAAAAAAAAATTGAAAACGTCATGGACAAGTTTAAGAGTAAATAGAGTTGAAGATAGAATTAGTAAGCCAGAAGATAAGACAGAAGGAATTAACCCAAGTATAGCATAAAGAACATATATAACCCAAATATAGCATATAGCACAAAATTAAAAATACAAAGAATATGAAGCATAGAGGATAGAATGAAAACATCCCATGTATTTTACTTGTAGTTGCAGAAGGAGGAGAGAGAAAATTGAAGTAGAGACAACAGTTGAAGGGTTGATCACTGGAAAATTTTCAGAACCTGTTGTAAGACATCAAATCAGAGGTTAAAGTCTAATAACTTCCAAAAGGATACATTAGAAGAAATATGGAAAATTTTTGCCAGATAAATGAGAAAATTTTCTTCAAAGGAAGATGAGTTACACTTACAGATGACTACTCAACTTCGTGCTCTGAAGGAAAATAACTACCAACTAATAACTAGAATCATAAATTGTACACTAAATAAAAATATCTTTTAAGAATGTTAGTAGGCTGGGCATGGTGACTCATGCCTATAATCCCAGCACTTTGGAAGGCCAAGGCAGGTGGATCACTTGAGCCCAGCAGCTGGAGACCAGCCTGGGTAACATGGTGAGGGAAAAAAATTAGCAGGGCATGATGGTACATGCCTGTAGCCTCAGCTACTTGGGATGCTGAGGTGGGAGGATCACCTGAGCCTGGGGAGTTCAAGGCTCCAGTGAGCCGTGATGTGCCACTACACACTCCAGTCTGGGTGACAGAATTAAATAAAATTAGTTTCATTATTTAAGTCAACAGAAATTATCCAACCCATCATTAATCATACCAAGTACTGAAAAGAAAAAAAATGCCCCAATATATCTAGCAGGTAGTTAAGTTAAAAGTTACCTTATTGCAAGCAAAAGTTAAAAGTTTTTTAAAGAAGCCTGAGCAATATAGGGAGACCCTGTCTCTATAAAAAATTTAAAGATTTAAAAAAAAATGGTAGTGCACATCTCTAGTCTCAGCTACTTCGGAGGTTGAGGCAGGAGGATTGCTTGAACCCGGCAGTTTGAGGCCGCAGTGAGCAGTGATTGTGCCACTGCATTCTAGCCTGAGTGATAGAGTGAGACACTATATCCAAAAAAAAAAAAAAGTTTACTAAACATTTTAGGAAATTAATTTTTTAAATCATTCTATTTTGCTGGAAAAACACCAATACACCAATCTTTGAATAATTTTTAACAATTTAATTGCATTGCTATTATGTATTTATATAAGTGGTAATTTGTATATGTAATTTGATACATGACAGTTTATATAATTAAAAATTAATTTAAAAAGCAGATAAAATTATAAGATTAACTTAAATACCAAGTCTTTAAAATTCTAATTTAACTTTTAACTGAAACGTTTTTAGTCATCTGTAACCTTGCATTGAACTAAAAAAGTAAGCTTTATATAGTCTATAAAAACATGGATATACATAACATTACATAAATAGACTATCTGTGATATTACAATTTTACAAAGGAATGAATAGGAGAACATTTCCGAAAAGGCTCCTAAGGGTTGATAATGGAAATAAAAAGGGTTGATAAACATTGGGTTAGAAATAGGTATATAGGTAATAAAACTATAAAGAAAAGGAGAGAAATTACTACTATACATTCAGGATATTTCTTGAGGTAAGGGTAGGAGCTGGGTGCTTCTAGAGTGTTGACTATGGTCTGTTTCTTCACCTGGGTGGGCCACTCAGGTGTAGTTTATATGTTCATGTTTTGTTAACTTTTCTGTATGATTGTTATTAAATATATTTCAAAATGAAAAAGTTAAAGTAACATGTAGATATTAGTTTAATATATAGAAATGCAGATTATTTAGATTTTATATACTTAGGATTGTGAATTAAATCTCCAACTTAGTAAGTTTCTTAATTAAAATAATAGATGTTGATTGATGAAAGTGAACAAAAATGGAAATGCCAGTTTTGTTTTTTGTTCAGATGGGCCCAGTTCTTCATCCACCCACTAATGATCAGAGATGCAATTGACCGTGAAGTTGAAGCTGTTGATAGTGGTAAGAGGAGTACTTTATGTGTAACTACAGTTTTTTCCTTCATGAAACCAGTTACTTATTACATTTATCCTTCTTTATCTCTAGACCATTTTATCTTTATATTTTAAAGGACTAAATTGAAATATGTGTTATGTTTGTTCCTGAAGTCATTAAACATCTAATTCAGTGTAGATTTGAAGTAAATGAAAAGGATGGTGGATTTTAGTTTTTTCATCCTTTGTTTTTCGAAGGTTTTACCATAGGGGCTAATCTTTTGAGATTCAAAGATTGAAGACTATAAAGGAAAAGAATGTGCTTATACAGGGTGAGGCTTCATTATAGCTCTGTGCTATAAATATTCCTTAATTACATAGTACCAATAAATATCACCATTGTATATTATCCCTGCTTGATTTATTTAAGTATTAGAAGCATTTAATACTAGACTTGAGGGGACTTCCAGTTCATATAGGTTAGGCTTGGCTTATAGCACTGCAAGTCTCTGTATTTGTTCCACTTTTTGTAGTATTTTCCTCCTTGGTTTGATGCAGTGTCTAGTTCTAATAATGATGTAAAGCGTTTACTAGGCTGAGTAAACTACAGATGGCTAGAGTGATCTATCTGGAAGTCAGCAGACCCCTGTTTAACTTACAGAAGTGTCTAGCTGTGGCATTCAGTTTATTTGTAAAAAAGGATGGAATGGTTAAGCTCCTCCTAGCTGTAGTAGCTCCTTGGAAATCAAGGATTTATTTTCTTTATTTTTTTACTTGCCTACCACAGTGTCTGTTTTACCTTAAACCCAGTTAAATACCTGTTGAATGGATGAAAAAACAAAACAACTAAGGATAACTGTAAAAGCACTTTCCATATTTTGAGACTCAAGAACTGTTATCTGTGTCTTAAATGCTTTCTAGTATGTTTTTCTTTATACAGTTTCTAGAGTGGGTTGACACCAGTGTTTAAACAAGCAGACCTTCAATTAGATTTTACAATTTTAAGCCAGAATATATTTTATTGTGCTTTGAAAAATTATGCTGAAAGAAATATATATGTATATACACACACAGTATGGAGTTTTGGTTTATGCTGAACTAAAGTAAAAATTCTGTTGTGCTTTTGTTCATGATCTGCCTGCCTCGGCCTCCCAGAGTGCTGGGATTACAGGTGTGAGCCACTGCGCCCGGCCGAGAAATTATTTTTAATAATTGACTTTTTATTTTAGTGATGGTTTATACTCACATAAACATATATAATTGCCTGCATAGTATGTCTTAGTGATTGAGATGAAAGGCATGTCCAATGCCTTTTTAAATCTTAATTATGTGTCAAAGTGCAGTCTCTATTTTTATTTACTTACTTCTTTATTTTTAATGTTTGTTTCCTTTCCAAATATGGTCTCTAAGTGTTCAGATATTTATACTCTATTTTTATCAGTTGCAAGGGGTCTTAAATCACTTTTCGTAGATATGTTTACATGTCTGCTATATTACCTGTTATTGCAGAAACATGGTGGCTTAAAATAAAACATTTATTTTCTTACAGTTTTGGAGGAATGGAATCAGGTACGTTAGATAACTTCCTCAAGGTTGTTGAGCTTAGTGTCAGAACTGCAGTTCTAGCGGTTTTTAGTCCATTTGGGCTGCCATAACAGAATCCCACAGACCGGGTGGCTTATAAACCACAGAATTGTTTCTTACATTTTTGGAGGCTGAGAAGTCCAAGATCAAAGAACTGGCAGATTTGGTGTCTGGTGACAGCCTGCTCTCTGGTTCATAGAAAACTGCCTTCACTCTTTGTCCTCATACAGCAGAAGGGGCAAGGGAGCACTCTGAGGTCTCTTTTACAAGGGACTAATCCATTCATGAGGGCTCTGCCCTCATTACCTAATCATTTCTCATTGGCGCCTACCTCCAAATACCATCACATTGGGGATTAAGTTTCAACATAGAAATTTTGGGTGGGGGGACACAAACATTCAGTCTTCAGCGGTAGCTAAAGGTATTTCTGACTTCAAAGTGGATTGTTCTTAGCCATCATACTTTATTACCAACATAGTTGGTTTTGGAAGAAATTTAAACAATATATATGACCAAATTCCCAGATAAAAGGATTAATATTTTATTAGCATTTTCATCAGTAAAATCTTGTACATAGCATCCTAGAGCTGAAACTTTCAGATTATTAACTACCTTGTGTTTCATTTGAAAAATAAGAGTAAGACTCTGGTAAGCTGAATTGATTTACCCAAAATTACAGGTCATATTAAGTCATAGAGCTAGGCCTGGATCATTGAGTTTCCCACTTCAGTCTTATAACACGTGATTCATGAAGTTAATTTTGTTAATTCCTTGCTTTCTGTTCTGTAAGTTTGAATTTCCATATAATAAAGGAGATACTGAATTTTGTTTTATTATGTGTTTATTTAAAATTGACAGAATATCAACTTGCAAGGCCTTCTGATGCAAACAGAAAGGAAATGTTGTTTGGAAGCCTTGCTAGACCTGGACATCCTATGGGAAAATTTTTTTGGGGTAAGATACTAAATACATCATCTTATTTCATATTTTCTAGTTAAGATTTGGAATAAGAAAAGTTGATAAAGAATTGAAAATTATAAAGCTAGAGTCCCTAGGTACCTTTTACCTTTTAGGATAGCTAGTTAGCCTTTCAAACACAAAGTTGTTAAATATGCCTCTATTTCGTTCTCTAACAGTGAATATAGCAAGAGTAACACCTAACATTTTGTGAATGCTTTTTAAGTGCCAGATACTGTGCTAACACTACATGAATTATTTCATTTGATCATTATCACAATGTTCAGAGATAGGTACCATTATCATCTCCATTTAAAGATAAACAGGTTTAGGCCAGGCGTGGTGGTTCACACCTGTAATCCCAATGCTTTGGGAGGCTGAGGTGGGAGAATCACTTGAGACCAGTTCAAAACCAGCCTTGGCAACATAGTGAGACCCCATCTCTATTTTAAATTTCAGTCAAGTTATCTCATTTGTTTAAATCACACAGATAGTAAGTGGTGGATGTGAGATTTGAACATCTATTTATCTGATTATAAAGTCTGTGCTCTACCTCAGCCTGACATTTCCATTTGTCAACAGAGTTAGCAATAGTTTCTGTAAGAGTTTTTGAACTGCGACTTAATTTTGTTCATCTAGTAAACTGTTTAACTGGTGTCTGTTTTTCATAATGACATTTTCTTAGTGGGAGGATTTAGTTACAGCCTCATATTAATACTATTGACTATAGAGTAAAATTTAGGATGAGATGATCTGAATTATTCTTTAAAGGGTGTTTTGTTTCCCTGTATATTTCTGTACAGTTATATACATTTTATAGGGCATTCTTGCTTCATGTGTTTTATTTTTAAGAATTAAATAGCTGGGCGCGATGGCTCACGCCTGTAATCCCAGCACTTTGGGAGGCCGAGGCGGATCATGAGGTCAGGAGTTCGAGACCAGCCTGGCCAAGATGGTGAAACCCCGTCTCTACTGAAAATACAAAAATTAGCTGGGTGTGGTGGCTCATGCCTGTAGTCCCAGCTACTTGGGATGCTGAGGCAGGAGAATTGCTTGAACCCAGGAGGTGGAGGTTGCTGTGAGCTAAGATCGTGCTATTGCACTCCAGCCTGGGCGACAAGAGCAAAACTCCGTCTTTAAAAAAAAAAAAAAAAAAAGAATTAGGCAAAAATATTATTAAAATAATTAGAAAGAACCTGGATTGAATACTGCTAGACTAATTATTAAGCAAGGAAGCTTAGGGAGTTATTGTCTGTTTTTTTAAGGTTTTCCCAGAGATTAATTCCTTGGATATTAAAATATACTTCAGAATTGTTTCTTATGCATTTTTGTCTTATTAATATTAATACATTATTGCACACTGGTTCAATATTCTTGAGTCCCTTGGGTTATTTCATTAATCATGTATGGTAGCAAAATATGCATTGATGATGTAGAAGACTTTTAACACAGTTAACTTAGTTATATCTATAATTTTTTTCATTCTTTTATAGGAAATGCTGAGACGCTCAAGCATGAGCCAAAAAAGAATAATATTGATACACATGCTAGATTGAGAGAATTCTGGATGCGTTACTACTCTTCTCATTACATGACTTTAGTGGTTCAATCCAAAGGTAACTATTTATTATGGCTCTTAGAGTTACCTTGAAGTAGTGCTTTCTTAGGATTTGTTTGCCTGTATCAGTGTTGTAGTGTACTATTAATTACTTCAGTGCTTGACCTTAATACAAAGTAAAGGAAATCAGAACTTGGAGATGTCATGTAGCTAGTGGCAAAGCTCAGGGAAACACAAGATGATGAGATTCTCAGGCAAATTTTTTTCTGTTACAGAAATAGGTCTTATCTGTAAGATAAGATATGTAGGCTGGTCTGTGAATGTACTAATATTCTAATAGGTCATGAATTGATCTTTTAAGCCACCTTCAGCTGCAATTGTATCTGTGGTTTTACATTTACTCTATATTGATTACAAACTCTTACAGGGCAAAGTGTTGGTTTGTTCATTCTTACATAAGGTCCTGTAAAAATGGCATGATTAATTGAGATTGACATGGTGACAATTTAAGAATTATCTTAAATATAAAATACTGATGAATACCTCTATGGCAGAACTATCTTAAATGTAAAGACTGATGAATATCTCTATTTTCCTTCTTTTATCATTGGCTTCAGTAACTCACATTCACTTTTTCTCATTAAGGAAATCATGGAAGCTTTCTTTTGTTTTCTTTACATTTCAACCTACTTGTTTTTCAAAGTTAGTAAATTGCTAAATTATTCCTTTTAACATACCTTATAGTTTGCACATTTCTATTTGAAATGCTAATCCTCTCACCCTAATGTGATTCCCCTTTTTATAAAGTTTTGCTTTTTACATTGTCAAAATTAAGATCAAATCTGACTTGGCTCTTAGATGTAAAACATTTTCGCATTTATGATCAAAATGAGTTCACTAAAGTTGACTTGAAGGTAAAGTTTCGTGGTATGGTAGATTCTTTTGTTTAAATTGCTTCTAGGTTCCTTTTACATTTGCTAAATTAGGCAATTCCATATTTGGTATTCCCCAAGTTAATTCAGAATTTTTGATTATTGTGTTTGCAAATAATTCCATGTGTTTTTCTTGAACTAGTTATTCTGTTTCTTTTGTATTCTCTTCCTCTGTGATGGCAGATATAAGAGCTTATTAATGCTTATTTCAAAATTTTAAAACAAGTCCTAGAGTTTTTGTTTTTTAGCAAGACAGGGTTTTGCTCTGTCATTCAGGCTACAGTGCAGTGGCACAATCATAGCTCATTGTAACCTCAAATGCCTGGGCTCAGGTGATCCTCCTGCCTCTGCCTCTGAGATAGCTGGGATTACAGGCCCCAGCCACTGTGCCTAGGCTAGAGTTTTGATGAAAACTATGTACAATGTAGATTTCATAGGATTTAGATTTTTAGCATTAATTATACCATTTAAGAGTCAAACATCTATATAAATAATATAAATTCAGAAATTGATTAGTCTGAATCCCATGTTTTATATAATGGGGTTCTCTATTGAGAATTAGTGAAATTCATGTGCCTGGTAGAACTAACAAATACTCTTCAATGATGGTCACTCAGATAAAGCAAAAAGTTTCCTTTTTCATTTAGATCTGTTTTTTACTATAAATTTCAAAAGAATTTCTTACTAAATATAAGAAGTGAATCAAAGGAAAACATAAATCATATATATGTATGATTTATATATATATAAAGCCTAAAAAGAAGACCTATGAGTTAAAACCTCAGCAAGTGTACATTAATGTAAAACAAGTGGAATATAAAAGTACTGATGAGATGGCAAAAAGGAGAGGTTAATGTAATATGGGTTAGTATGGAAAACCCTTCCAAGAGGATGTAAGTTTTAGAATGGGCGTAGGATGGTTGGCATAATCTTATCTCTTGGTCCTTCACACTAGCCTAATGCTAAAGATATATTTTTTTGTTAAACTTGTGTGCCTTTTCTGACTTTACCAGGGAGAAATAAAGGAGTCTCACAAAATTCTGTGTGTCGTAAGGTTTTCTTTTCTACTGTTATTTTTCCTGTTCATCCATTACTGGTTCAGGAGTGGCAAGTAATGGCCAAATTAAAATATCCCTTTGTTTTTTAGCTAAAGATCTCTGAGAAATCTAATTGCATTTCTACCTTGAATAATGTCATTGCATTTTCCTGTCTCTTCCCTGCCCTCCCCTCTCAAGAAACACTGGATACTTTGGAAAAGTGGGTGACTGAAATCTTCTCTCAGATACCAAACAAGTAAGATATTTATTTTCATACATCATACACCTTCAGAGTTAAAGAGACCATTATCTTGTATGAGTCCCAAAGGTTTTTTGCTTTTTTATTTTTACACAGGTGATAGAATTAAGACCTAAACAAACTTAATGACTGTCAAGATCACACAGCTTTTGAGTGGGTAAACTAAGATGACAAGCCAAGTTTCCATAGTTCAAAATTTACAGGCTTGTAAATGTATATAGTAAGCAATAATTCTGAAAAATTTATGCCTCCTTTTACATTTATTTAGAGCTTTTCTGTGATACGAAAGAAAATACTATATGAGAGGCAGAAGAATATGCACACTTACATCCCCCGTATTGGGACAAATTGTGTTCTGAAAATTTGTTTTTTTTAAGTCAGTTGTTTGGATATTGCACTGGTTTTCCCCATAAAAGAAGTAATCTTTTAGATGATGGCTGACTTTCCATACTGCCTGAAAAACTTACTTCATATAGTCAAACCAGATGTTCTTTTATAAGAAATTGTATGTAGAGTTTCAGTTCAGGATGATTTAAACATTTTTTCTCCACCTCAAATTCATCAAAATAGTACAAATATTTAAAAGATACATTACTGCTACCTTTTTGTTACAAAGTTTACAAAAAATTTAATTCTGAAGCAATGAAATCTTTCTTCCTGTACTTAGTAGTTTGCATTTTAACAAAATTAATGAAAACAGATATTTTTTCTTGCATCAGATGGGTAACCTGTGGATTTTCCCAATTAGTCTTCTAATACATAATTAGAAACCAGCATAAAATGTTAGAATAACTTATAATGACAACTGATTGGTTATTATTAATTTGGCTTTATATGAATTTCCATTGATAATTAGCAGTGCTTTTTGGTATGTAAAGGTAATCAAGAGCATGACAAATTTGTGGGGCTGTTTTTTCTGATTAGAAGTCTTGAGTGTGAACTATGGAAATGTCAAATGTGAAACTTTAATAAAATCAGAGGTGTGTTTAATAGAGGAATTCATTAGGTTCTGTCAATCCCTGATGAGCATTAAAAAAAATCTCATATATTATTCACTAATAACTTTGGTTCCTTAATTAGACAGGTTAAAAATTCTTTGAGGCATTTAATACTAATTTGCATCAACTGTGTTTTGGAAGAAATATTAAAGTTACAATATCTTCAACCAGAGTAGAAGCCCCTAGGAGGGACCAAGTCTTCTAAATACCACAGTGCCTAATATAGTGCTTTATACCTAATATTCACTTCATGTATAATCGTTGATTTTAAAAAAGTATTATCTCTAGTTTGTTTCTTTCTGGAATGGCTTTGTCTAGGAGGAGAACTGAAATTAAATGAGGCTGATAGAGTCAGTAAATATTGGGGTGAGAGGGGATCCTTTAAATTCATTCTCTATCTCTTGAGTTGTAAAGACTTTTGAGTTATTGGGCTGAGGCTAAGAACAGATTGTGTAACTGAAGATTTTGTGGCTGTGTTGCCATCTATTTGTTCATGCCTGGGATGCTTTCCAAGAAGGAGTATGTAGAATAGATTATAAATATCTCTCAGTTAGATATCCCTAAAGATATTGCTTATAAAGGCTTTTGCCAGTTAAATTTGTATGTATTTGTTTTATTTTCAGTGGGTTACCCAGACCAAACTTTGGCCATTTAACGGATCCATTTGACACACCAGCATTTAACAAACTTTATAGAGGTTTGTGAACCAAAAGTTTAAAACTGTTTGAAATAATGTTAGCACATTCTCTATAACCTAATTGAAGCTGCCAATTTTCATTGAAAATGAGAACACAACAGAAAATACAGCTGGGTTGGAAAGGAAGTAGATGGGCAATGGAGATCTAATTAATAATAGATAGCAGACCACTGACTAGCTGCAGATCGATTGATTCTGGTGCCCTGCTGCTACTTCAGTCTATTTCATGCTTTCTCCTTGTTTTACCTTTCTTCCCTTTTGTTCTCTGTTTTGTTAAATTTTCATTCATGTTCTCTGCTCTTTTGCCTTTAAATGAATAAAAATAGACGAGAGGGAAAACACTTTGGAAATCGTTTCCTTTTAAATTCATTGTGAAAGTAATATTTGCTAAATAAAAATATAAAATGTCAAGAAATGGGAGAGAAATCACCCTTAAATCTTACCATGAAGAGAAGTCGTTTGTATCGGATTTCTTTTTTTTTTTTTTTTGGAGACAGAGTCTCGCTCTGTTGCCCAGGCTGGAGTACAACGGCATGGTCTCAGCTCACTGCTTCGCCTCCCAGGTTCAAGCGATTCTCCTGCCTCAGCCTGCTGAGTGGCAGTGATTACAGGCACTCACCACTATGCCCAGCTAATTTTTGTATTTTTAGTAGAGACAGGGTTTCACCATGTTGGCCAGGCTGGTCTCGAACTCCTGGCCTCAAGTGATCCGCCTGCCTTCGCCTCCCACAGTGTTGGTATTACAGGCATGAGCCACCACGCCCAGCCTCCAGATTTCTTTCTGATTTTCTAATAGGTATATTTTCTTAACAAAGTCAAGATTATAAAGTATATATATAATTCTGTCTCCTGCTTTGTTTCATTTAATAGTATACCTGTAATAACTACATAATGAGTTGTGTGATTACATTATAATTTACTTAACAATTTGCCTACAGTGAATATTGCAGAAACATTCTTAATTCACCATCTCTCTTTATTCTATCACGGCAGATTTTTTTTTCTGTTTTTACTAATTGCCTTAGGTATTCCCTCCTTCTTCACCCCATTACCAGTCTCTTTCTTTTGCTTTCCCCTAATCAATGACTGTTTTGTTACACGCTTCTGCTGCTGGCTCCATTCTGTTAATATTAAGCCAACTCTTTCCAGAGACAACTTACTTTTTATTGTATTCTTTCTGGTTTTAGGTTTCCTGTTCATAGAATAATAGCATTGGGAAGAATCCTAGAGATACTTTAACCCAACTCACTCATTTTACTATGAGTAAACAGATTCAAAAAGATTTAAATGCAAGTGATTTTCTCAGGTCATGTAAGCACATATAGCAAGATAGTGGTAGGACTGAATTTCAGCCATGGGTCTCCTGACTCCTAGTTTTGTATCCTCTCTTGCAAGAAGAGATCCATACACAGCAGCATTTCATATCCTCATAGTTCTTTTATCCCTGCTTTCTCTACCTCTGAAACCAAATAAAAAAGAAATGTACAAAAATTGCATTATTCGAGTTGGAAAATTGGCAAGTTGAAACAATAACTGCATTGTACTTAACCTTCCCTTGTTTATTGGAGGATAAATATATTGAATTTTAAACATTCTTGTAGTAAAAGTCATAGAGAAACACTTACATCTGTTCTTCTGGAAAATATTTTTGTTTAGTTGTTCCAATCAGAAAAATTCATGCTCTGACCATCACATGGGCACTTCCTCCTCAACAGCAACATTACAGGTAAGAGTTTAAGGGAAAATTTACTTCATTAGAACCAAGTGAGAATAATTTTTAAAGCATGCTAAATGGTTTAAGTTTGGGGGTTCTGAATTTATAAACATAGCAATACAGTAACCTGGAACTTGATTACTCCGGGAGCTTTCAAGCCTTGCTATGTATTTTACTATTTTTTGGATATAAAAACTAGAGCTTTCTCAGTTATAGTGGCCTTTCTTAAGTCTTTGAAATTAAGTGTTTAGTGTGAATGCTAACTTTTGTAATTTGTTTCGATCTTGTCAAAAATAAAGTTAAATAATTTGGGCCTGGCAGACTGGCCAACATAGCAAAACCCTGTCTCGACTAAAAATATCAAAAAACTAGCCAAGGCGTGGTGGCACACACCTGTAATCCCAGCTACTCAGGTGGCTGAGGCACGAGAATTGTTTGAAGCTGAGAGGTGGAGGTTGCAGTGAGTTCATATTGCGCCACTGCACTCCAGCCTGGGCGACAAAGCAAGACTCTTGTCTCAAAATAATAATAATTTGGATTGGTAATGTGACTAGGGTACATAAATCCCAAGGATTTACTTCTCTGAATTAGGGCAGGTTTATGCAAATTGGGAAAGGAGTTCTACTTGTCTGTATAGTTATCTTATATGAGCAGTGTAGCATGGGCCAGAGAATTATTTAAGTTAAGGATCAGTCAATGCCTACAAATGCTTTTCCAATTAGAAATAAATGCTAATCAACTGATAAAAATTTAACTTTTTTGGGAGGGGGGGTGGGGCTCAAGCAGTCCACTCACCCTGGCCTCCCAAAGTGCTGTGATTACAGACATGAGCCACTGTGCCCAGCCAAATTCATATTTTAAACAAGGTTGTATGGGCTTTAAGGATTGCTTAACATAGTTGAAAATCATATCTTGACTTTCAAGAATTTACTGAATTTAACTGTGTAACCTAATTAAATTTTCTCATATATACAGAAATATACAGAAAACTCAATTTTTTTCTGTATGTCTTTGTGGTAGGAATACTTTAACAAAATTACAGTAGAGGCCAGGGGGAAAGACAATTTGAACAGCATGTGCACAATTACTCGGACTATTACATTATTAGTATGTGATAAAGCATTTTTATACTTGTTATTGCATTTTCATGAAAACTCAGTAAGTAGTTGGGCAAGTGAAGAGAAAAAGAAGAATACGGTTAAGTATCTTGCTCAAGGTCATGATTTACTTAAAGGAAAAACTAAAACTAGAATCAAGATTTTCTGACCCTCTGAACAACACATTTCACTTTACCACAGAACCCAATGTGGTACCAAAAGCTTTTACAGACAGTAATTCATACCTATATTAGGTTCTAGACTGATAAGGAATCTACATTTCATATTGGGTGAAGCAAAAAGATTTATCATGAGAGCAGATAAGTTTGGTGTCCAAGAGAAAAAGTAGTGCCCTTAAATTTTGGGATGATTGTACTCTTCAGTAATCTCAAATGAAAGAGTTAATTTTACTATATTTTCTGTTTTTATCTTCCTGCTACTAAATTAATTACAATTTCATGTTTAGTGGACATATGTGAGAATAAGTTTGTGATTATATTTTCAATTATTGTAGCTTTAGAGGTAATATTTTCTGGTGTATTTATACCTTTTATTTTTTTCTTCTGACCATTAAATTTTTTTAAAAGGGTGAAGCCACTTCATTATATATCCTGGCTGGTTGGACATGAAGGCAAAGGCAGCATTCTTTCTTTCCTTAGGAAAAAGCAAGTATTCAATTAATAAGTATTTTCAGTATAGCAATCTCTGAAAAATAATAGACAATAAGTATTATATAATGCATTCTTTTACTTTAGCTGCCAGGAAGCCTAGAATAAAATTTAATGCTTAATTATAGTCATTTTAATAACTTACATTATTTTAATGGCCATATTATATTTGTGTATTTCCTTGTAAGCCACCTTTTAGCCCATTGTTGGAAGTTATTTGTACACAAAATTTTAAAAAATCATAAATGAAATTAATAGATTCCAGAATTACATAAAAGAATTAGCTCTAATCAAGAATTTATATTTGACTGAATGGTAAAGAAATCAATTATTTAAATGCTATGGATCTCCAGGCTTTCCTAACCCCCAAGGCTAGACTTTAATGAAAACTTCATTGGGTAGGTAAATCATAATTAATAGGTGAGACTGCAAATGGTATATGCAGCCATGTTAGCAGAATGTTTCCTAAGCATTAAAGCACCTGTTTAAGTCACCTATAGCCAAATAATAGAAATACAATTTTAGAATCAAGACTAATATATTAAAGTAATTCCTTGTTTGATTTTTCTATAAATGAATAGTATGAGAATGGAAGGATAGATGAGACATTTAAATAAGTATTTTTAAGACACTTTCGTGTACTAGAACATTCAAAGAAAACTAAGAGGGGAGAGTTAACTATAAAATAATAAACTAATGATATTGGGTTCATATGTACCTTACACAATATATGTTATATGCTTTGAGCTGTGCACAACCTTTCTACCTTACTGAGCTTTATTAGAATTTCAGACTCTATTCTGGTGTCCTCTCTTTTTAATTTTTCAGAATTAATCTAGTCAGGGAAAGGTATAGTCTCATTATTTCTTTCTTAGACAACCTATGTAGGTTAGCTGACAGCCTCAAAGAACTCACTTGACATTCAGTTTAAGTATGTTTTAGAAGTGTCTTAAGGCTTCTCCTAGGAGACAGGTTCAAAAATGGTGAGGCCAGGCGCGGTGGCTCACACCTGTAATTCCAGCACTTGGGAGGCCGAGGTGGAGGATTGCTTGAGCCCAGGAGTTCGAGACCAGCCTGGGCAACATTGTAAGACCCTGTCTTTATTTAAAAAAAAAAAAAAGAAAAAAAAAGGTAAGCAAAATGCTTTCCAGCAGCCATCATTTGAATATTTTGTGCTGTTCTCTTCAAAAGGAATGGTTTTGGCTTAATAAAACTGTTAATGTTTTACTATGTTGCCATATCTGTCCGTATTTGCATTAAACAAAGACTGTTATTTCCTTCTGGTGATTCCTAAATGTACCACAATTCCTTGGGAGGCCTTGTGCTTTTAAAATTCGCACTTTTAGATTTACTGTTGGAAAGTATATGTTTACATCAAAGGCTCAGGTTTCCACATTTTATATAGAAAGCCTCTATATTTTGTTAATTTGAATGTCTGTAGACTGTCAATCCAGGAACATTGATTGGGTTAATTTTTTCCCCACCTGTAGATGCTGGGCTCTTGCACTGTTTGGTGGAAATGGTGAGACAGGATTTGAGCAAAATTCTACTTATTCAGTGTTCAGCATTTCTATTACATTGACTGATGAGGGTTATGAACATTTTTATGAGGTAAATAATTCAAATTCAGTTGTTTTTTCCTTTTACATAGATATCATTTTATGCAAAAGACTAATTGGATGTTTTGTTTTCAGGTTGCTTACGCTGTCTTTCAGTATTTAAAAATGCTGCAGAAGCTAGGCCCAGAAAAAAGGTAATAAACACTTCCTGGAATGAGGCCAGGAGCCAGTCCTGGTACATTTGAGGCTTCAGGCTGCCGGTAGACATGCTTTAGTCTTGCCTTGATGGTTTTTCAGGCATTTTCTGCTCTGTTTCCTTTATTGACTCCATATCCTTATCCCTCTACATGTGATTGTATACTAAGGCTTTACACATATGTGGGCAGTCCCTTTATTTTCACGCTTCTCTTTTATTGTTGATGCTTCTATTGAGGATTTTTTAAACTTTTATTCTAGGTTCAGGGGTATATGTGCAGGTTTGTTATGTAGGTAAACTTGTGTCACGGTGGTTTGTTGTACAGATTATTTTGTCACCCAGGTACTAAGCCTACTACCCAATAGTTAACCTTGTCTGATCATCTCCCTCCTCCCGCCCTTCTCCCTCAAGTAGGCAGAAATTTTAATGTATCTTCTAATTATAGTTTTCTCCTTCACAGAATTTTTGAAGAGATTCGGAAAATTGAGGATAATGAATTTCATTACCAAGAACAGGTACTGGAAGTCAAATTCTTTTTGCATGTTATCTGCGACTGAGTTGAAACTGGTGTCGACATTGTTCTTCTATTTGAAAGTGTCGGTGAAGTTTTAATTCTGTCATTCTGTGTCATGTGAGTCTCCAGGTGGCCTTGAAGCTATCTGAAAATTAACTATTGGGTTTTTGAGTATTTATATTGAGTAAGATAAGGCAGTGAGAGGATTAAGCAGATGACACAGATGATGTTGTGTGGTAATCATTTATCTACATAGTCATCCATCTATCCCTTCAATAAACATTCATGGAGACTTGTTATGGTATTTAATATTTTGGGAATTCAAATATTGTGAAGACATTCTATAAGGTAATTTATATTTACCATGTATAATGTTAGAAACACTGTGCTTTGGAATTCAGGGGAAGGAGAGCATTTTCCTTGATTGAAATAGGCTCACAGGCTGGGCACTGTGGCTCATGCCTGTAATCCAAGCATTTTGGGAGGTCGAGCAGGCAGGTTGCTTGAGCCCAGGCGTCTAGTAAAGGACTGGGCAGTGTGGTGTTTTGGGAAGCATATGGGATATGTTATGAGGTCAGAGTTCTGATGTCCGCTCTGCCTGTCATTTACTCACTGTGTGACCTTAGGCAAGCCATCTAGCCATCTAGTCAGGAAAAATCCGACTATGTTTCCTCATTGTAAAACACGGGACTGGAACCACTTGGTATCTGAAGGACCTGTCAGTTTTAAGAGTCTGTGTACCTGGGTGCTCGGTAAATACTTGAATTGACTACGTTCCTCTGGAAAAATATTTCCATTTCATGTATCAGTGAACCAGTGGTCATTCTTTCAGTTTTAAATTAAAATAATATTTTTATTAATATAACTTCTTATCGCAAGACTTTTATCTGACACTCACATTTTAATTTTTTTAAAATTTTAATTAGAGACAGGGTCTTGCTATGTTGCCCAGGCTTACCTCAAACTGGGCTCAAGTTATCCTCCCGCATTGGCCTCCCAAAGTTGTAGGATCACAGGCATGAGCCACCATGCCCAGTCAACACATTTTGATTTTTTTTTTTTTTTTTTGAGACAGAGTCTTGCTCTGTCATCTGGGCAGGAGTGCGGTGGCATGATCTTGGCTCACTGCAACCTCCGCCTCCCAGGTTCAAGCTATTCTCCTGCCTCAGCCTCCCAAATAGCTGGAACTACAGGCATGAGCCACTGTGCCCGGCCCAACACATTTTGATTTCTACATTGATTTGATTCATGCTTACAAATAGTTTTTAGACGATAGTGCTGTAGTGATAGGTTGCCTGTCTTTATTGCTCACATAATCATGTGGGGCACTTGACTGGTAAACAGGCATTCATAGTCCAGTGTGGTAATTGCTCTCATGAAGAGGCTGTGATATGACTAGAACCTAATGGGTTATAGGGCTCAGAGTGATGCATGAGGGGTATGAGTTTAAGCTCCCTAAGGGAGTAGCTATGGCTATATTTTCTTAGAATTTTTTTTTTGGAGATAGGGTCTTGCTTTGTTGCCCATGCTGGAGTATGGTGGCACGATCTCAGCTCACTGCAGCTTCAACCTCCTGGGCTCAAGCATCCCTCCCACCTCAGCTCCCCAAGGAGCCGACACTACAGGCGTGTACTGCCACACCTGGCTTATTTTTGCATTTTTTGTAAAGACAGGGTTTCGCCATGTTGCCCAGGCTGGTCTCAAGTAATCTAACCACCTCTGCCTCCCAAATGCTGGGATTACAGGCGTGAGCCACTATGTCCAGCCTACTGAGCATCAGATTCTTAAGCTGCAATTATATCTCGTTGTATCTGTTCAGAAGCTTTTGGTTTTATTGTTAATAAGGAAGGGAGAAAGTATTTGTATGTTGTGGTAAATCAAATATAATAATGGAGAAGTTCTGGTGTGAAATAATTTACCTCTTTACAGACAGATCCAGTTGAGTATGTGGAAAACATGTGTGAGAACATGCAGCTGTACCCATTGCAGGACATTCTCACTGGAGATCAGCTTCTTTTTGAATACAAGCCAGAAGTAAGGAGGTTTATACGTCTAAAACTTACTTTTAGGGGAAGAGGAGGGTGAGAAAGTACGAAGATGTATTTAAGAACCATGGGAACGAAGAAAACTTAGTTATATTTAGTCAGGATTTTTGTTTGTTTAAACAGAAGTATCAACAGTTTTGTGAATAATTTCTCATGGTTCTTTTACATAATTAAGTTTTAATATAAGGAGAAAATCAAAATCAGTACTTGTTAGGTCCTATTTTAATAATTTTCAAATGTTGAAACATCTACTGAAATAGATGAAGTGATTCCTAAGAATTATGTGGTTTCCCTGTGAAAAATACGTAGTTGTTTAGCTTACCTTTTAATTCAGTTGGAGAGTCAGGACAATTAAATTTTTAATCATTTTGAAAATATTTATTAAAAAAATGTAAGGTTCCCGAATTAGAAACATTTGACTTAGGGATAATGTTACATGCCAATACATTGTTGGTCAGGGTCATTCCTTCACTAGTGGAGAATAAGTCATTTTGTTTCATACAGGATAGCACGCGTCAACCAGAGGTGACTTTTGACTTCCAGGGGATATTTATCACTGTCTGGAGACATTTTGGTTGTCACAACTCAGGGTGGGGCGTGGGGTGCTCCTGGGATCCAGTGGGTAGAAGCCAGGGATGCTGCTAAATGTCCTATAATGCAGAAGACAGGATCCTACCATAGTTATTTGACACAAGATGTTAATAGTGCTGAGATTAAGAAATTATAGGGCATTCCTTGAGATATTTTAGCATAGACGTTCCTAAACTATTAATTTTAAAGAGGACAGGAAAGGTAAAGGAGGAAGGAACAACCACACATTCTTGCCATGTCACTAGGATGGTTGTGCCTGGTAGTGGCTGGTTGTGTTTTTTTCTGAACCACCATTTGTTGTTTTAGACTTAAATAAATGGTGTTTAAGTAGTAGTTAGGGCTCCAAACCAAGCCACAAAATTCTGTTTAGTCCTTATTGTAGCTGGAGGATTACTGAAGGAGGCCCTACCTTGGCAGTGTTTTACTGATTGCTGGATATGAAGTGATACAAAACATAGCTGTTAGGAGCATAGTCCTTGGTAGCATGTACAAATTTAGTTAGAACTCCACTTTTGCCACTTCTAGCTGTATTATTCTGTACAAGTTACATAATCTTTAACCTGAGCAAATTACTTAACCATCACCCAAAGCTGACTGTTATTTTGTGTAAATAAGTGTATCTTAGGATTGTTTTTAGGAATAAATGAAATAATGTATGTTAAATACTTCCTGGCTCACAGTAGAAGCTTAGTAGTAAAGGATAGCTATTTTTACTGCTAATGCAGTTAATATGTAGGATTTAAGATAAACACTGTTTAAAGCATTATCAAGAATATACTTGATATTTGTCAACTATACCTCAATAAAGTAGGAAAAAAGTTTTCGAAACACTGTTGAGACTTTGTAAATTAGGGTGTTCATGAACTGTAGGTATTTTTATGAGCATAGATCTTGGAGGTGCCTAACAATGTGATTTTTGCCTTTTTAACAGAGATGTATTAGGTTAAAATTGTGTGTATCTCTTTCCCCTCTTCCCACTTTACTAGGTCATTGGTGAAGCCTTGAATCAGCTAGTTCCTCAAAAAGCAAATCTTGTTTTACTGTCTGGTGCTAATGAGGGAAAATGTGACCTCAAGGAGAAATGGTTTG
Organism: Pan troglodytes; assembly: GCF_028858775.2. NCBI lineage: Eukaryota > Metazoa > Chordata > Mammalia > Primates > Hominidae > Pan > Pan troglodytes. The sequence goes on from NC_072398.2 coordinate 179,200,594, forward strand.
GAACTCAATATAGTATAGAAGGTAAAATATTTTAACAATTGTCTTACATTTAGGTATATTTAACTTACCTGGAAATGTTTATTCTTTAATAATTTAATGGTTCTAGAGGGGGAAAAAGTATAATTTTTTAAAAAGTTCACTTTGAAATGAAAATTACTTATAGTACTGCACAGGAAGTTATTTTCTGCTATGTTTATATTTACTAACTAGTGAAAAAATTCTGTTATCTTGGTATTTTGGGGGCAGAGTTTTGACTTAGTTTTAGAAGAATGCTTCTCAAATGTAGTGTGCATTTTTGTCACTTGGAGATCTTACTAAAATGCAGATTCTGAGTCAGAGGGTCTGGGTAGGGCCTGAGATTCTGCATTTCTCTTTTTTCTTTTCTTTTTTTTTTTTTTTGAGACGGAGTTTTGCTCTTGTTGCTCAGGCTGGAGTGCAGTGGTGCGATCTTGGCTCACTGCAACTTCTTTTGCCCCCTGGGTTCAAGCAATTCTCCTGTCCCTGCTTCCCAAGTAGCTGGGATTACAGGCATATGCCACCACGCCTGGCTAATTTTGTATTTTTAGTAGAAATCTGTCTGGGGTTTCACCATGTTGGTCAGTCTGGTCTTGAACTCCTGATCTTAGGTGATCCACCCACCTCAGCCTCCCAACGTGTTGAGCTTACAGGTGTGAGCCACCGTGCCCGGCCAGATTCTGCATTTCTGACGATCTCCCAGGTGATGCCAGTGCTGCTAGGACCACACTTTGAGTAGCACGATTCTAGAATGCTTGGATATGTGTCAGTCACAGTTTTCCTGAGAAAGGATAATTGATTTGTAGGCCAGTTGATAACTAGTTTATTATTAAGAGAATGTTGAACATTGCATTGTTTATTGGGTCAGTTTATTTTTATCCTTTACAGATATTGAAAACTCTTGGGCTGAACTGTGGAATAGTAATTTCGAATTAAATCCAGATCTTCATCTTCCAGCTGAAAACAAGTACATAGGTCAGTAAAATAGCAATTTTTATACATAATCCATCCATGTGCTAACAGGCACCTGTATAGCACATTGTATTTTATAAAGTATCATAGGAATTTATATTTGAGATTCCCAGTAACATTCTGAGGTTGGCATTAGTATTTTCTTACTTTTCCAAATGAGAAAACTGGGGGTCAAAAAAGCAAAGTGACTGGTACAAGACTATTCAGTTGGTGAATGAGAAACCAGGATTTAAACACAGATCTTGGGACTCTGAAGTTTATGCTTTATCTTGTATAGAGTAGCTGATCCTTTCATACCAGTCTCCTTAGGGATTGCCATTATCTTGCCAGATTTTTCTATTGCTTTTCAAACTGCAGGTGGCAGCCCATTAGAAGGTTGTGAAGTCAATGTAATAGATTGTAAGGTCAGTGTAATGAGCCATGAAAGCATTAAAAAATCAGTTAGAATAGAAAATAGCAAAGTGTTTCATTGCATGTAGAAAGAATGTTATTTTAAGAACTTTTGTTTCAGATATCTGCCTGTCTACTAGCTTGCAGTGGAAAACATATTTCTAAGTGAGTTGCAGAAAAAACTCATTGAAAGCTACCAATCCTAGGTCCAAGGTTTTAGAGTTGCTTATAACTGTAATTTACTCAGAACACTGTATTTCCAAGCCATTCATTACATGTCTAAGTATATACCCAAAATAATTGAAAACAGGTACTCAAACAAATACATGGACCTTCATGTTCACAGAGCACTGTTCACAATACTCAAAAGATGGAAACAGCCCAAATGTCCATCAGTGGATGAATGTATAAACAAATTGTGATGTATACATACTTTACAATATTACTCATAAAAAGTGTAGTACTGATACATACTATAATGGGGAAGAACCTTGCAAACATCATGCTAAGTGAAAGAAGCTAGACACAAAAGGTCACAGATAAGTCCATGTATACGAAATATTCAGAATAGATAAATCCAGAGACAGAACATAGATTGATGATTGCTAGGGGCTGAGGTGAGTGGGTAATGAGGAGCAGTCTCTTAAGGAGTAGGGGGTTTCCTTTTGGGTTGATGAAAACGATTTGGAACTAGCTAGAAGTGGTAGTTGCACAACATCGTGAATGTATTAATGCTTCTGAATTGTTCACTTTAAAATAGCTAAGTTTATGTTATGTGAATCTCCCTTTCATTAGGGAAAAAAAGCCTTTTAAAAAAGTATTGGCCAGGTGCCATGGCTCATACCTGTAATCCCAGCACTTTGGGAGGCCAAGGCAGGCACATCACCTGAGGTCAGGAGTTTGAGACCAGCCTGAGGAACATGGAGAAACCCCATCTCTCCAAAAAAATACAAAATTAGCCAGGCGTGGTGGCGCATGCCTGTAATCCCAGCTATTTGGGAGGCTAAGGCAGGAGAATCACTTGAACCCAGGAGGCCGAGGTTGCGGTGAGCTGAGATCGCACCATTGCACTCCAGCCTGGGCAACAAGAGTGAAACTCCATCACACACGCCAAAAAAAAAAAAAAGTATTAATTATCTATATTAGACACTTCAGTTTCATATCTTGAACTGTAAATAATCTAAACAACCCAGTTAGCTTATTATTTTGGTTTTCTGAGTTAGGGTTTTACTCTGTTGCCCAGGTTGGAGTGCAGTGGCATGATCATGGCTCACTGCAGCCTTGACCTGCTGAACTCAAGCAGTCCTCCTGTGTCAGCCTCTTGAGTAGCTGGGATTACAGGTGCGCACCACAATGCCCAGCTAATTTTTAATTTGTTTCTAGAGATGTGGTCTCTCTATGTTGCCCAGGCTGGTCTCAAACTCCTGGCTTCAAGTGATCCTCCTGCTTCAGCCTTCTAAAGTGTTGGGATTACAGGCATGAGCCACCATGCCTACCAAATCCAGCTCTTTTACCTAAATATAGCAAGTACTCAAATTTTAAAAATTAGCTATTTTTCATCTATGTGATAATGAAACTGTTGTTTTCATTAACCAAAAGGACAAGTTTGACTTTGAGCAGAACTATTTTGTAACTTTTCAAATGTATAGCATAAGGTTGGTAAAAGGCATTCTCATGAATTAATGGATTGTTTAATAAATTGGTTTATGAAACTATCCTGACTAAAGGCTCCTCTCTCAGTTAAAATTGTCTGTAAGAAAGGGAATGAAGCAGAATGTGTAGCAACCAGAATCAGTTCTTGGGAAATTCCAGATCTTTAGAATTTATTTACTTTAAGACCAACATAGTTTTCCCTTCGGTATTGGTCTACTAATTTAATGTATTCCAACATTTGAATTTGGCTTATTTTTGCCACAGAGAAAAGTTACTTAGACTTCTGAAGCCAATAACAGATTACTGGGGCTCCTGCTGAAATACTTGAGTGAATTATTATTATCTTCTTTTATTAGCCACGGACTTTACGTTGAAGGCTTTCGATTGCCCGGAAACAGAATACCCAGTTAAAATTGTGAATACTCCACAAGGTTGCCTGTGGTATAAGAAAGACAACAAATTCAAAATCCCCAAAGGTAAAATGTTGCCCTCCTGTTACTTCCCTGCTGAATTCCAGTGTTCTCTTTAGATGCTCTGTTTCACATGTGATTATCTACTTGCTATTTTGATCTTCCTTTGTGGAGGAGGCTGGGGCTGGGTGCCTCTGTCAGCCACCTTGATGCCCTCTCACCCTCCCTAAAAGGAGTAAAATAAGTAAAACAAATATTTCTTCACTTTGCTGTAACTTGCTTCCCCTGTGTATATCACCTACTTCTCTTTCCTTTTCCCCTTCCGTTTGAAGACTTTTTCTAGGCTTATCTACCAGATTTATACTGTCCTCCTATGCTGTCACAGAAATCCTTATGGACACTCCAGTGTCCGGGAAATGAAAATTTAAGGCTAGAATGAAATTGTTTTTAGATTTTTTTCTTTCAGTTAAATGAAAGCAGAGCCAGGTATTTGGCCATCTTAAGGAACTCGTGTTATTTGAACATTGTTGTTTTTAAAAAGAGATAAGAATACACAAAGGAATTATTCATAGACAGCCTAGTCCAGCATTACAAATGTGAAAGCCCCACTGCCTCCTTCTACCATTTTGTTTTCAGCATAAAGGAAGCATAGTATAGAGTTAAGTAGACTCTAAAGTCCTTATCTTTAATGTTGTGGCCCTAACTGTGCTGCTTTTTACCATTCTGTTCTTCAACATGGCATAAGGAACTTATTGAAGGCACATGGAATCATAGGCTGGGTGCTCTTCTATGTCATTTAACCCATATCCCCAACCTCAAAACACAACTATATTGTAGCTCTGTGGGATTATTGAGTTTATTGGGAAGTTATTTTCATAATTTTTTTTGAATAGCTTATGAGTTTCTAAAAATCTCCTCAAATTCAGTTTCCTTGGAAAGCCTCTGCTGTAAATTTGTGTGAATGCTGGGGTTGTTCTCTTAATGTTCTTAGCATCTGTCCTTTAAAAATTTTTCCTGACTGAAGCTATTAATAAATAAGAGTATTTATAGGCCTCTCTAAGTATCTGCCCTTATGTCTGGTCTTCCCATAGATTAAAGAGTGCCTTTTGGAACTCTTTATTTGGAATGGTAAATACTACTTTTTAAAGACCCTTAAGAATAAAGATGTAATGAGGATTTAAGGATTAGTAGTTTACTTCAGAATTAAAAAAATATATATATTAGGGGAAAATAACAGATGTATAAAATATCTGAGGCCCCTAACCTTTTTTATCTATGGTCTTTTTTCTTTTAGCATATATACGTTTCCATCTAATTTCACCCTTGATACAGAAATCTGCAGCAAAGTAAGCAATTGTCTTTTTTTCTGGAAAATACATTTTTTAGTTATTGAAAAACTTTTGTTTCATTCTAAATCATTCTGTCATTTTCTCTATCCATATTTGAGCTATGTTGCTGATTTATGTATTTTTTTCTGTACTCCAAACAAGTTATTTGTATTATTACCAAACATTAAAATGGAACTGTGGCTGCTCCATTACCAGCACCCATTGGTAAAACATGCTGATAGTGTAGACTAGAGCAATTAGTTCCCAGTTACTGGATGGGGAAAAGTCCTTAAAGATCAGTTTGGGTGAGTGCCCAGTCTATAATGAGACTGATGGATCTGTTGATTCTGTATTTATAGACTACCAAGGAATGTGATTGTTCCTGTTCTTAGCAAATCCCTTATATATTTATGTAGATAGCTTTCATTGTGGGTGGTCGGAGACCCTAAAGTGTATCTGAACATAGGAGATATTTGGGAAATGTGTCTGAATATAGGAGATACTTGGGAAATGTGTCTGAACGTAGTTGATACTTCGGAAATGTGTCTGAACCTAGGAGATACTTGGGAAATGTGTCTGAACATAGGAGATACTTGGGAAATGTGTCTGAACGTAGGAGATACTTGGGAAATGTGTCTGAACCTAGGAGATACTTGGGAAATGTGTCTGAACCTAGGAGATACTTGGGAAATGTGTCTGAACCTAGGAGATACTTGGGAAATGTGTCTGAATGTAGCAGATACTTGGGAAATGTATCTGAACTTAGGAGATACTTGGGAAATGTGTCTGAACCTAGGAGATACTTGGGAAATGTGTCTGAACGTAGGAGATACTTGGGAAATGTGTCTGAACGTAGGAGATACTTGGGAAATGTATCTGAACGTAGGAGATATTTGGGAAATGTATCTGAACATAGGAGATACTTGGGAAATGTGTCTGAACGTAGCAGATACTTGGGAAATGTGTCTGAACCTAGGAGATACTTGGGAAATGTGTCTGAACGTAGGAGATATTTGGGAAATGTGTCTGAACGTAAGAGATACTTGGGAAATGTGTCTGAACCTAGGAGATACTTGGGAAATGTATCTGAACGTAGGAGATACTTGGGAAATGTGTCTGAACCTAGGAGATACTTGGGAAATGTGTCTGAACGTAGGAGATATTTGGGAAATGTGTCTGAACGTAGGAGATACTTGGGAAATGTGTCTGAACCTAGGAGATACTTGGGAAATGTGTCTGAACGTAGGAGATACTTGGGAAATGTGTCTGAACGTAGGAGATACTTGGGAAGTGTGTCTGAATATAGGAGATACTTGGGAAATGTGTCTGAACGTAGCAGATACTTGGGAAATGTATCTGAACGTAGGAGATACTTGGGAAATGTGTCTGAACCTAGGAGATACTTGGGAAATGTGTCTGAATATAGGAGATACTTGGGAAATGTGTGTGAACGTAGGAGATACTTGGGAAATGTGTCTGAACCTAGGAGATACTTGGGAAATGTGTCTGAACGTAGGAGATACTTCGGAAATGTGTCTGAACATAGGAGATACTTGGGAAATGTGTCTGAACCTAGGAGATACTTGGGAAATGTGTCTGAACCTAGGAGATACTTGGGAAATGTGTCTGAACCTAGGAGATACTTGGGAAATGTGTCTGAACCTAGGAGATACTTGGGAAATGTGTCTGAACCTAGGAGATACTTGGGAAATGTATCTGAACGTAGGAGATACTTGGGAAATGTGTCTGAACGTAGCGGATACTTGGGAAATGTGTCTGAACCTAGGAGATACTTGGGAAATGTGTCTGAACGTAACAGATACTTGGGAAATGTGTCTGAACCTAGGAGATACTTGGGAAATGTGTCTGAACCTAGGAGATACTTGGGAAATGTTGGTGCGGTTCTTCTTTCTTTTCCTACTTAACTGTAAAATCCAAACTTAAAATGACAAGCAGCACTAGAATTTGTTAATATTCACTCTAAAAAATGCATTCCCAAACTCATATTTTTAATTAGTCAGAATGCCTAGACTTGGAGGGTAGACAGAGCCTTCAGGCCAGTGCTGCTGATGCCTATTCCATTTACCTCATTGTACAATATAAATATTATCATTTTGCATGTGTACATGACATGAAAAAGATTGGGAAACACTGCTGAAGGTAGGAATTCTGTAATACACCTCTGAAACTGAATCCTGAGTAAGCTGTATTACCTTTTACATTCTGGAGTAGAGAATTTATACTTTCTAAAAATGAAGCTGCTTACTCTAAATTGAAGCAAATCTATTTCATGTGTCTTTCTTACCAATTAAAGATGCCATTTGCATTTTGTACTTCTTAGTGTGGTCCTCTTTGATATCTTTGTCAATATCCTTACGCATAACCTTGCGGAACCAGCTTATGAAGCAGATGTGGCACAGCTGGAGTATAAACTGGTAGCTGGAGAACATGGTTTAATTATTCGAGTGAAAGGATTTAACCACAAACTACCTGTAAGTACAAGTACTCTGTTTTCCTTATAGAGAGCATTAAAATACCATATTTATTTAGAGGTTTGTGCATGGGATGCTGTATAGAGAAATAAATGTTTATTAATGTGGATTATCTTGAATATTCTTGGCTGATGACAGCTATTCTAACTGTGACTGACTATACATAAGAACAACATATGTTTCATTAATTACTGGCAGTGCATGGGATTATAGCCCATGCTTTAGGATTGATTTCATTTCCCTTTGCTGTCAGTTTCTCCACAACCAACACTGGCATTTAGGATTGGTTCTAGCTAAATTTTTTACCATACAGGAATAACCTTTTTTTTTTTTTTTTTTGAGACAGATACTCACTCCATCACCCAGACTGGAATGCAGTGGTGTGATCTTGGTTCACTGCAACCTCCGCCTCCCGGGTTCAATCAGTTCTCATGCCTCAGCCTGCTGAGTAGCTGGGACTACAGGCACGCACCACCACACCCAGCTAATTTTTGTATTTTTAGTAGAGATGGGGTTTCTCCATGTTGGCCAGGCTGATCTCGAACTCCTGACCTCAAGTGATCTGCCTGCCTCAGCCTCTGAAAGTGCTGGGATTATAGGCGTGAGCCACCATGCCGGCTGTGGAATAACAAATTTGACTGGTGTTTTGCCTGAAATAGAGTAGAACTCAAATGCTTGTGCCCTTACTTCCTCATCTTATGCTCCTCATTGTTTCAAGTATGTGTGTCTTGTTTCCCTTCTAAGTTTATGAACCTTTCCGAAACAGGGTCTGTATCATGTCAGTTATTAATCTCTTAGTGAGAAATATGTTCCAGTATTGCTTCATCAAAAACTTCATAAGAGGAGGAAAAAATAATGGGTTGTTAGCTAAGAGAGTTAGATTACTGAATACCAGGTAAAGCAATATAATATACTCAATAATAAATTTTATATCTAGGTTTCTTGGGTAGAATATATATTATATTAAGATTTAGAGAAATAGGGTTATACAAGAAAAATTTTAGAGGAAAGGACCTGCCAGAAAGACCTGTGCTAGGTGTTAATAGCCTTCATCTGGGCAAAAACCCAAGAGAAGAGTATAGCTCTCACCTTTTTATGCCTTTTCCCTTCTCCATCTCCCCACGGAACAAAGATTGGTCTCAGAAGGAGACGCCATCAGTAAAGAACTATCAGCAGACATTACATTAACTGATAAAATGATGAACACTGACATCAGCAACAAGCCAAGAATAATTTTACTTTGTCAGCCTCTGAGGCCTAAATATAATGTAGCTTAAGTTTCAAGCAGATTAAAGCCTAATTCAGTGGTTGTCATTTGGAAAATATGTTTTAGAATTACCTGGAGAGCTCATTAAAAATACAAACCATGGAAAAGTATTTGATATTCTTGAATTTGTGAGACTTAGTTAGCCTTAATATTAAAACCTAATATAGAACATATATATATGTATGTATGTATGTATGTATGTATGTATAGAAAACTAGAGATCAATTTTATCTGTAGAATATAGATGTAAACTTTCTAAAAATTAAATCCAGTTTAGCAAAAAGAATAATTCAAGTACCAGGAATGCTAGGGTTGTGGAATATTAGGAAATTGATGATCATAAGTCACCACAAGTCAAAGGAGAGCCACTGTATGAATATAGTGATAAATGCTGATAAATCATTTGATAAATTTGAGTTGGCATTCCTAATACATAGGAATGGAAGGAAATTAATTAAGTATAAAAACCTCAGCCTGGCATGGTGGCTCACGCCTGTAATCCCAGTGCTTTGAGAGGCTGAGGTGGGCGGATCACGAGGTCAGGAGATCGAGATCATCCTGGCTAACACAGTGAAACCCCGTCTCTACTAAAGATACAAAAAATTTGCCAGGCGTGGTGGCAGGCGCCTGTAGTCTCAGCTACTCGGGAGGCTGAGGCAGGAGAATGGTGTGACCCTGGGAGGCGGAGCTTGAAGTGAGCCGAGATCGCACCACTGCATTCCAGCCTGGGCAATAGAGCAAGACTCCATCTCAAAAAAAAAAAAATCAAAAAGCCTCAAGTAAAGAACTATCAGTGGACATTACATTAACTGATAAAACGATGAACACTGACATCAGCAACAAGCCAAGAATAATCCACAATCATCTCTATTATTCTGTTATTGTTTTAGAGGTTCTGGCTATTAGAGTAAGATGAAAAAATAAAAACTTTTTTGGAAAAAATATTTTTCCTTGCAGATGATATGATTGTATTCTTAGAAAACCTCATATACCACTAAAATTAAAAAAAAAATTAGGTGTGATATGGCTGGTCAAAAGACTAGTATATCAGAATCAATGGCTTTTTCTCCCCCATAGTACCAGTAACCACTTAGAAATGGAAGCCAGGCACAGTGGGATGTGCCGGTGGTCCCAACTCCTCTGGAGTTTGAGGCAGGAGAAATACTTGAGTTTGAGGATACTTAGCTATGATCGTGTCATTAGCCTGTGCGATATAGCAAGGCTCTGTCTCTTAAAAAAAGAAAGAAACAAATGGATGGAAACAATCTTACATTTATTTACAATATTGAGAAAAAAAGCCAATAAAATGGCTAAGAATAAACAGGAAAAGTATAGGATCTATCTAAAGACAAACTACAAATCTTATTGAGAACACCCATGAAATGATAAAAAAAGGAAGAATTGTTCCAAATTTGACAATTATTTAGAATTTTGGACCCTTAAGATTCTTTGAGGCTAGGAGGCTGAGGCAGGAGGATCACTTGAGGCCACGAGTTTGAGACCAGCCTGGCAACATAAGAAGACCTTGTCTGTACAAAAGCAAAAAATTAGCCAGGCATGGTGGCCCCTGTCTGTAGTCCCAGCTACTCAGGAGGCTGAGGCGGGAGTATGGCTAGAGCCCAGGCATTCGAGGTTACAATGAATTACGGTTGATAGTACCACACTCCAGCCTGGGTGACCAGAGTGATATCCTGTCTCCAGGTAACACCCAAACAAACAAACGAACAAATTGAGTTGTTAGTAATTTTCTTATGTCCCCCCACAATGCCTAGTTCCATGCTGGGTACCTGGTAAAAACCAAAGAGAAACATTTCCCTCCCTAATGCCTAGTGGATTTCCATGCTTCTTAAAGTGCTTCCTTCTTTTTCTTTTAGCTACTGTTTCAGCTCATTATTGACTACTTAGCTGAGTTCAATTCCACACCAGCTGTCTTTACAATGATAACTGAGCAGTTGAAGAAGACCTACTTTAACATCCTCATCAAGCCCGAGACTTTGGCCAAGTGGGTATAAATGAGATGAGCTTATATTTTGAGGACCTGAAAGTATTAGTCTCCCTAGTGGGTAGGTGTGGGGGTTAAGGCTGTAGTTTCAGTGCTAATTTTCATCCATGTTTGAATTGTGCTCTAGTTTAGGAGACCCGTCCATAGTGTTATGGTATTTCTAAACCCAGCTTATGTAGCTAGCTGTGAATGGGACTGAAAGCAGCTTACTGTAGAGACTAAAAGTAAAAAAGGGTGTTTTCACCAATCATTATACCTAAATGTTAAAGAAGTGCTAGTTTTGGGCCGGGCATGGTAGCTTATATCTGTAATCCCAGCACTTTGAGAAGCTGAGGTGGGAGGATCACAAGCCTAGAAGTTCAAGACTAGCCTGGGCAATATAGCAAGACTTCATCTCTACAAAAAATTAAAAAATTAGCTGGGTATGGTGGCACATGCCTGTAGTCCCAGCTACTTGGCAGACTGAGGTGGGAGGATTGCTTGAGCCCAGGAGGTTGAGGCTGCAGTGAACCATGATCATGCCACCACACACCAACCTGCATGACAGAGATAGACCCTGTCTCATAAAAAAACAAACAAAAAACAAACCAGAAGAAGTATTTACTGGTGATTTTAGTATGTTGGTGATTAGTAGCTGAGTTAAATTGCTAAACATGTCACTTATCTAGCAATCTTAACTATCCAGAATTCAGCCAAGCTTCCAGAAGAGAGCAGAAAGGCAGCTACACAGTCTGTATGCTAATACTTAAACCCTCTGCTCACAGGCAACCCCCTTGGGCCTGTTCTTACTACTTTAGTCCAGGGCTAATTGTAGCCTGTAGGATACTTTTGCGTGAATCAGAAAAAAGTATCCCTCTGGGGTACCCTCTATTAGCAGGTAGAGCCTTTGTGGGAGGGAGAGAAAAGTCCTCTGAACAGACCTACCCCTTTGTGCACATGACTGGCTAGCCCCTACTTGACAGTTTTGCCCTGGGCATCTATAAATAGTGAACAGCGTAAAGGTTCTGCTTTTGACACAGCTGTAATGAACCCATCAGTTTCCAGAATTAGAAAGAAGGGGTTAGGAGTCAGTCATGTAATAACTGATATTCTGATCACAGAAAGTTACAAAAACTATTAACTAGATATATGTTAGAAAGGACATGGACACAGGGAGGGAACATCACACACCAGGGCCTGTTGGGGGGTGGGGGGGCTGGGGGAGGGATAGTGTTAGGAGAAATACCTAATGTAAATGACGAGTTGATGGGTGCAGCAAAACTAACATGGTACATGTATACCTATGTAACAAACCTGCACATTGTGCACAGGTACCCTAGAATTTAAAGTATAATAATAAAAAAAGGAGAGTTATCTGCAACCATTAATACAGTGAATAGCCCTGCCAATAACTCATGAATACTACTTTATTTATTTATAAAAATACATTATTAAACACAACCTTCTATTTTATTAAAATTCAACTCCTGAAATTTACTTTATAAAATAATAATAATAAACCTGTTTGTTGAAGATTTTTGTGCTAGATCTAAGAACTTTTATATAAATTCATTAATTCAATTCTATCCAAAACGGTTACCTCTCACGAATACTTCCCCTATTTTACAAATGAAGAAATTGAATCATAGATGTTAGTAGATTTGTCAAATTCAAACAGCTTATTTGGGGTGGGGTTGTGGAAATGGGGGATGAAGTTAATCTGATTCTGGACCAGAGCCGTTACCTGTATTATATTGTCACTGCAGTAATAGATATCCCAAATGGTGGCTTCTAGTAATTAATGAAATATTAGTGAGATTTCAAACCAAAATAGTAATAATTTTAAATCAGTGTACAACTAAGTAAACTTGACTCATCTGGCAGCTTTACTTTTATGTGAAATATTTCACCCTGCAACTGAGACAGGTAAGTGCATTTTTGTACTGCTAAGTAAATTTGTTTAAAAGTTTGTGTATGTGATTTTCAGTACTTTTTTGGTTGATCTGATACTGTTTTCCCATCTTACATTGTGATAAAAATGGTCTCTCTTTAGAAACACATCCTTTATAGAACTTTGACCAAACATTTCTTTATTCTGAAGATTCATTTCTGATAACAAAACTTTGAGTGTTTTTTTTTCTGCCCTCTGTACAGAGATGTACGGCTTTTAATCCTGGAATATGCCCGTTGGTCTATGATTGACAAGTACCAGGCTTTGATGGACGGCCTTTCCCTTGAGTCTCTGCTGAGCTTCGTCAAAGAATTCAAATCCCAGCTCTTTGTGGAGGGCCTGGTACAAGGGAATGTCACAAGCACAGTGAGTGTGAGATGCTCTGTAGGCCAGGTCTGAATGCAGTTGTGAACTCTGGAATTGCAATAGTTCTTCCCTAAAGGGGAAGCTGTAGTTTTGGCAGGCCAGCATTATCATATTCTGTTTAGAAGGGAACCTGACCCCTCTGATGCTGGGCAGCTTTCTTCTTAAGATGAAGACTGCTGGGCTGGGAATGATGGCTCACGCCTGTAATTTCAGCATTTTGGGAGGCCAAGGCAGAAGCATTACTTAAGGTCAGGATTTCGAGACCAGTCCAGGCAACACAGTGAGAATTCATCCCTACAAAAAATAAAAAATTAGCCAGGCATGGTGGCACATGCCTATAGTCTCTGCTACTTGGGAGGCTGAGATGGAAGGATCATTTGAGCCCAGGAGTTTGGGGCTACAGCACGCTATGATTGCACCACAGTATTCCAGCCTGGGCAACAGAGTAAGACCCTGTCTCAAAAGAAAAGAAATAAAGAAAGAGAGAAAAATAGATTGCTGGTAATAGACTAGGATTTTGAGTGAAATGGGTTTGGCGTATCTATACTGTTAGTTACCTTTGTTGAAGATTGTATGTGGAAACCATGAACAGTTTAGTATAGAGGCTAAAATGGGAGAAAGGAAATGGTGAGGGATGTGTGTGCATACATACGGATACATACATAGATACATACATACATAGCCAGAACTAGTATGTCAAGCCTCTTTGTGAAGCTAAGGTGCTGGGCTTTATCCTGTAGAAATGGAGAACCATTAAAGGATTTAAGAAGATTTGTGGTTAAGAAATATCCAGAGAGACAAGTTGTGAAGCTGTTTTAAAGTATAGATATGATTTCACTCATAGGAGTTACCTAAAGTAGTCAAATTCATAGAAGCAGAAAATATAATGGTGGTTTCCAGTAGTTGGGGAGAAGAGGGAAGAGACAAGTTATTTTATGGGGACAGAATTTTGGTTTTGCAAGATGAAAAAGTTCTGAAAATCTAATCTACTGCACAACAGTGTGAATATAGTTAACATTATTGAACTGTACCCCTTTTTTTTCTGAGACAGAGTCTCGCTCTGTCACCCAGGCTGGAGTCCAGTGGCGTGATCTTGGCCCAACTGCAACCTCCGCCTCGCCAGTTCACGCCATTCTCCTGCCTCAGCCACCCAAGTAGCTGGGACTACAGGCACCTGCCACCTCACACAGCTAATTTTTTGTAGTTTTAGCAGAGACTGGATTTCACTGTGTTGGCCAGGATGGTCTCGATCTCCTGACCTCGTGATCTGCCCGCCTTGGCCTCCCAAAGTGCTGGGATTACAGGTGTGAGCCACCGTGCCTGGCCCTGAACTGCACACTTTTAAAAATGGTTGAGATTGGCCGGGCGTGGTGGCTCACGCCTGTAATCCCAGCACTTTGGGAGGCCGAGGTGGGCGGATCACAAGGTCAAGAGATCGAGACCAACCTGGCCAACATGGTGAAACCCCGTCTCTACTAAAAATACAAAAATTAGCCGGGCTTGGTGGCACGTGCCTGTAGTTCCAGCTACTTGGGAGGCTGAGGCAGGAGAATTGCTTGAATCCGGGAGGCGGAGGTTGCACTAAACTGAGATTGTGCCACTGCACTCCAGCCTGGGCGACAGAGTGAGATTCCTCGTCTAAAAAAAAAAAAAGTTGAGATTATAAACTTTATATTATCAAAATAAAAAGCTGGAGTGAAGGCTGTGCAAGGCGGCCCACGCCTGTAATCCCAGCACTTTGGGAGGCTGAGGCAGGCGGATTGCTTGAGGCCAGGGATTCAAGACCAGCCTGGCCAACATGGTGAAAACCTGTCTCTATTAAAAATGCAAAACTTAGCCAGGTGTGGTGGTGGGCGTCTGTAATCCCAGCTTCTTGGGAGGCTGAGGCAGAAGAATCACTTGAGCCTGGGAGGCAGAGGTTGCAGTGAGCCGAGATCACGCCACTGCACTCCAGCCTGGGTGACAGAGTGAGAGTCTGTCTCAAAAAAAAAAAAGAGTTGGGAGTGAAAAATATTGAAGCCTGATGTTAGGCCAAATAAATGAAAAATAATTGCTTAAGGCTGGACATGGTGGCTTATGCCTGTCATCCCAGTACTTTGGGAGGCTAAGGTGGCAGAATCGCTTCAGCTCAGTAGTTTGAGACCCGCTTGGGCAACATAGTGAGACACCACTTCCAAAAAAATTTAGAAAAATTAGCTGGGTGTAGCAATGCACACCTGTAATCTCAGCTACTTGGGGGCTGAGGTGGGAGGATTGCTTGACCCCAGGAAGTGGAGGCTGCAGTGAGCTGAGATCATGCCACTGCCCTCCAGCCTGGGCAATAAAGCAAGACCCTGGTTTTTTTTTTGTTTGTTTAAAGAAGTGCTTAAGAAATAGAAGATGATGGAAATTCACTCAGTGGGAGTGAGAGAGAAGGCAGTCTAGAATGATGCCCAGATTTCTTTCTTGAAGCAGTGGGTTGGTGGAACAGGAACAGTAGTAAGAGTGGGAGCATATGAGGAGTTTGTTCTGATACATATTGAGTTGGAAATGTCTGTGGGGCCTTGTACCTGACTAAGGCCTTTTCCTCAGTCAGATGCTTGTTCAAGATTCTCTCCCTGAACTGTTTTGTTATTAACCATCCTCCTCCATGCCTTCCCAGTTTCTCAGGGCTGGCCCTTTGATTGGAATATATAAATGGCCACTCTTGAAATTGTGGCTGCTATCCTCCCCTTTCTATCTTCATTCTGCAACCCCAAAACCAGCCTTAGTTTCTGTCTTGGCCAGCAAAAGAATTTTAAGTCTCAGTCCACAAAGGGAAGAGAAGAAATAGGCTGCCTGTTTTTCCGAGCACCGTTGAAGTACCAGGCAAGGGCTTTTGGTACAGAGTCCTTAGTACCATGAATTTCCTCCAGTAGAAATCACTTTAGAGAAGAGCTAATCCCTCCACTTATCCCTTATTTTATAGATAAGAAAACAGAATTCTTAAGAAGGGAAGAGGATGTATTCACTCAGTATTAAATGTTATTTTCTTTGCTTTATCCAGGTTCTATGTCAATGGGCCCAGGATTCTGAAACATAGTCCATGTTGTCATAAAGGCCACAGCCTAGTTGGGTAAACCAACACTGAACAATTAAGTTTGATCCAGTTGGGAAACTGTATTATGGGTAAACAGATTGCCAGGAGAGCCAGAACAGTTAAGAGCTGCTTAGTGTTCCACAAACACAATCAATCTTGAATCAGTCAATGAATAACTTGCCAGCATTTAGGTCACCAACTATATCTGCTTTCCTAAAGCTATGCAGGGCTCCCCAAGCAATTGGAACATTGATATTAGCTGATTCTGGGTGAAATGAATGTCTAGAGAGCTTAATGTAGTTATTCTCTTTTGCCTCTTAGGAATCTATGGATTTCCTGAAATATGTTGTTGAGTAAGTATTTGAATTTTCTCTTTGGGGTTATGTGTTCTTACCAGCGAGAGGGCATGGAGCCACAATTCAGTTAATTGTTACTAAAAACCCAATTGAAATACTACTTGTAGTAGATTTTTTTGAGGCTGGTGTACAAGGCAATTGAAAAGTTAGAAGGCCTAGCTTCTTATAGTTTTTGGGTGCCTCAGTGACCCATACTGATTCTCTTGCAGCAAACTAAACTTCAAGCCTCTAGAGCAGGAGATGCCTGTGCAGTTCCAGGTGGTAGAGCTGCCCAGTGGCCACCATCTATGCAAAGTGAAAGCTCTGAACAAGGGTGATGCCAACTCTGAAGTCACTGTGTACTACCAGGTCAGTTGGGTGTACTAAAGACTGGCGGAAGGCCCAGTGCCTGGGGATCAGGGACCCCGTGACCTTCAAGGCCCTTTTATAGTTACTTCTGTAGTTTCATGCTTGGGGCCATTTGTCCTCTTGAAGCAACTACATTTAAAAATTGCTCCTGTTGGTAAAATGGATCCTTTTTCAATCACAGTGAGGTATTGCTTCATTAATCACCTAAGTACTAATCTAGAGGGCCAGAAACCGAGGTGTGGGTGGAAATCCCTACATGTGCCCCTGATAGAACTCCCAAGTAGCAGAAGGACATTTGTTAAGGGGCAGTTTTGAAAAGAAGACAGAAGTAAACATAGCCAAACAATTAAGACACAGCAAAGAGAACGACTACTAGAGTCATAAATGTTTAAAGCACCTGAGAGGAAGGATTTATCACCTCTGTTTTAGGGTGACAACTCCATGATCCAGAGCCCCTTACTTCTTGAGGTCATACCAGCTGGGTCTCAAATTTATTCCTTTTGTCTTCAGATTCTGTGTTCTTTCCACACCATTCTACTGGGGTGTGTGGTGCTTAAAGTAAGGAAGCACTTGGCAGTAATCACAGTTAGCTCTAGCCTATAGCCTGCTTTAACCTGTGGTTGGTCCCACTCGCTTCTAGAACCATGGGGATCTTCCTTAAACCTTGCCTGTCTAGTCTGATTACTGACTCCCCAAATTCTGGGGCTCCTGTAGCCGCTGCTGTTATCTTGGGTTCCCTGCATCAGGAATTCACTTCTTTGTCAGGTCTTGTGAAGATCCCTGACTGGGCTTTGGGTGGGATGGACTGATTATCATTTCTTTGTCTTGTATCTCTGCCCCTGGGCCTCAGCCTTATTCTGACATTATCCTGGTCTGGCTGTCAGGAGCAAATTCACTTGCCCGATGTCACGGTCATCTCTTGTTAGTGAAGTTGTGTCTTGTCCTAGTCTTCTTAATGAGTACTTTGATTCAGGAGCAACAGCACTTTTGGAGCTAGGTTGATAATATTTTTGTCCTTCCGTAGAGGCCCTGCTTCTCTCTGGAGCCTCTGTGGCTGTAGCATTCCAACCTGCAGCCTCTTCTAGGTTATGACTACCAGGTCCCAAACTCCACAAATGGTACAGCCTAGCCTTTCTTAACCTAGTCTACATTTTCAGTGCCTCTTGACTGCTTACAACCCTGGTACAGGAGTACTCATTTTCGGCAGGATTTCACATTGTAAGACTATGTTTATAGAAATGCTTTCCATCAGTCACCTCTTAGCACTAGCTTCTAATACAAACTGTTCCCTTTTGGAAACCATATCCTTTCTCAGAGAGCATTGGTTTTGTTGTGGTCTGTTTAGAGGGAAACAGAAAATCTCAATGCTGACTAATCAGGTCTTGCAAGGGCACATAGGCATTAGCCTCTTCCTCTGGTGAGTGGGAAGCAAATGAGTCTGTGTGAGAGGAACCTGCAAGATCCTGACTCTGGGAGGCACTAGCAACATCCTTGTTTATTGGCCTCCTGTCCTTTCATTCTGAATGCATTATTTTGCCAGTCTTGGGCAGCTAGCATGTGGTCCCAAAGCGTGGCTTCTTTCTCTGAAGTATTTTTCTTATCAACTGGTTTTGGTCCTTGTATGTGGCGCCCGTTCTTGTTGTGTGGCACTATTCATTTTCTCTCCTCTTGAGGAATAGATCCAGATACATTTCAGGATCCCCAAACATTTCCTGCTGTCTTCCTTAGGGCTTTGAGTTGCAAGTACTTAATTTTAGAATGTGTCCTTTGACAGGATCTGGCAGGTCAGGGATTATTAATCTCACCTTTGTTTGCACCTGCAATTCTGTGCTAGTGCCGGGAGTACAAATGGTCAAGCATGACTCCTGTCCTCATAGACCTTCAGTCTGGTGGGAAGGCAGATATGTAAACAACATCAAAGTATGATTAACTCTCTTGGGGGAGAGGGATTGGTGGTGATACCTAAGTGGTTGCCTAGAATAGCTGGATTATTTAAAAGCCCTATAAACCACTGGATATTCAGTTGGCCTGACAACCTTCTCTTTTCAGTCAGGTACCAGGAGTCTAAGAGAATATACGCTTATGGAGCTGCTTGTGGTAAGTGCATAAAGGAGATGCTGAGGTTTTCAGCAGCCCCTGTCCCAATATGAGGCCCGGCCTTTTCTGCCTGGGTTAGGGACATGGGGTAGTCAGAGATCTGTGATTTGAAGGTGAGATGGTCATTTACTGTTCTCACCCAGTATAAGCCTGGGCCAATTAGGAAAAAGGCACTAAGGGAGGCTGGACTTGGGAGGTATGTGAAACACTCTGGGGAGAGAAATGGAGGTTTCTCTGCTGGGAGGAGTTGGGCTGATGGGCAGTATGTTGAATTACAGATGCACATGGAAGAACCTTGTTTTGACTTTCTTCGAACCAAGCAGACCCTTGGGTAAGTCTGCTGGCAGGGCCACTGAGCTCAAATAAGGGCCTAGGGCTTACTTTGCAGGCTGTTCATCAGATATCCTTACTGAGCAGCCTGTTAGAGCTTCCTTCCATCTCATAGGGTGATACTTACTCATCCAAACTTTTGGAATTTGTATCTTTGACTGTAATCAGGTTTTCAGTTTGGTCAAGTTTCAAGATAAGAAAAAAGGCTAGTTTGTGGTCCCCAATTCAGGAGAGGTATGGACACCTTAACATTTTTGGGTCCTGTTTCAGGACTTCCAGTTCCAATAAGGATGGGCAGAAACTTTTCCCACTCCTATCTAGTGCCTCCAAGGCCAGGGCCCAGATGATCACCTGAGCTCATATAACTTTTCTCTCTGGCTTGTAGGTACCATGTCTACCCTACCTGTAGGAACACATCCGGGATTCTAGGATTTTCTGTCACTGTGGGGACTCAGGCAACCAAATACAAGTGAGTGAGTGAGTGAGTGAGTGAGTGAGTGAATAGATGAGTGTAACCTATTATGGGCATGGAGAGTAGGGGCTCCATGTGTTTCCTTAAACCTTGGGCAGCGCTGACCAAGCAGGTTTGCTCTATTTAGTCAGTGGAAGCTGGGAAGATGGGGGTGGTTATAGATGGTCTGTTCCAGGACTGATCAATAGTTCCAGTGGCCCTTTCGGACTTGATTCAAGTCCTGTGGTCATTGTGTGGGGCTTGCCAGTGTTTCTTCTCTTCAGGCAGACCTGAGGACAAGAAGGGAAAGGATGCCTCATCTGACAGGCATGCTGAAACCTGTTAGTTTTCAGCTTTGGAATGGTCATACATGGTTGTGACTGCTTCATTATGAGGATACCAGGAAACTGGGCTGGAGGTGGGGTGAGGGGGAGGGTTCTTTCTCTTTCTGTCCTCAAAGTCAGGTGGAATACTGAGGCCTGGGAAAACACTTTAGCTTTTTTTCCTGGAAATATGTCTTAGTCTTAATTCCTTCTTTTACCTTCTGCCTGAGATCGGGTTTCTGATGACTTAATTGAAGATGTTTTGTTTTAGTTCTGATTGAAGATGTTTTGTTTCAGTTCTGAAGTTGTTGATAAGAAGATAGAAGAGTTTCTTTCTAGCTTTGAGGAGAAGATTGAGAACCTCACTGAAGAGGCATTCAACACCCAGGTGACTGTGACAGCCTGGTCTTTTGGCCTTTGGCCCACACAAGCCCCCAGATACAAATCTTAACAGGGCTTCGCCGGCCAGTTTTTGAGCTTTGCAGCCCCACCTTCCTCTTACAATAGTGTCTCCCTAGCTTCATCCGTGCCTCTTGTACTGGCATGTCCATCACAAGCCAGGCTGGACAGGGCCCAGTGTGTTCTGTGGGAAGTGGTATGTTGCCTCACCTAAGCGTCTTTCTTTTTGGTGGGAACAGGTCACAGCTCTCATCAAGCTGAAGGAGTGTGAGGATACCCACCTTGGGGAGGAGGTGGATAGGAACTGGAATGAAGTGGTGACACAGCAGTACCTCTTTGACCGCCTTGCCCACGAGGTAAAATGGTTTTCAGAGTAAGACAGCTCAAACTGGTCAAGGTTCCTGATTCTACAGGAATCACAGGTCTGTGCACACCAGCATTGTGTGGAAGAGAAACTCGAAACACTAGTCTTGGCCTGATTACTCGCTCACTTCCTGAGTTTTCAGACTGGCCTCTCTAGCACTTAGGTGGCCACGTGAGCTGGGTGCTAATCCTTACCACACCACCACCAATTTCAATCAGAGCAGCTCTATTTTTGTGCTATATATTGAGGTCTACAAGATTTTGTGGAGAAAAAGAGTTTTGCCATTTAAAGAAAATTGAGGACTCTTTGTCTTTATGGAGTTCATTATTCCAAGTGCATGTCTTTTGACAACTTCTATTCCAAAGTAGTAAAACCTATGAAAAAGATCTGGATCTTGTACTCCAGTGTGACTTTGGTTAATACATAGCCCCTATATGGTGAATTACCATAGGACATCATTGCTCTGTGATGTAAAGAGGTTATTTAGTAAGAGGCTTCATCTTAACACATTTTAGTTTTCTTAATAGAAGCAAGGTAGATTTCCTCAAGCCGTGGTATGCAGCTACCATGTAATTGGGAGGTGACACTAAGGAGATGTGGGTGTTGGGCTCAGTGTATGGTATTTAGCTCTAATTATAGCATCTGCTAACCTCTCTTGCCATTGTAGATGATTGGTATAAAATGTGAAGGCATGCCAGAGAGCTTCATCATCGTTTTGGTCTGGAAGGTTAGGGGTAACCTGAGAATAGGAAGAATAAAATGAGGTCTTCAGATGCTAAGCAGGTCCAGGGACATCTGCCTAGGGGTTAGGTTTAAGAGCTATCTTTCTTCTTGAATTTCTTTCCTATCTTCCCTTCCCTTGTAAGATTGAAGCACTGAAGTCATTCTCAAAATCAGACCTGGTCAACTGGTTCAAGGCCCATAGAGGGCCAGGAAGTAAAATGCTCAGCGTTCATGTGAGTATGTTTAACTCCATCCATTCTAGGGTTGTCATTTACTGAGTTTGGGTGGTTATCATCAGAACTCTTAAACCCCTAAATCTGGTCAGCATATTTTTCACTTTTGTCTTTGTCCTCTTTCAGGTTGTTGGATATGGGAAGTATGAACTGGAAGAGGATGGTACCCCTTCTAGTGAGGATTCAAATTCTTCTTGTGAAGTGATGCAGCTGACCTACCTGCCAA
The DNA here is from genome assembly GCF_028858775.2 of Pan troglodytes. Classification (NCBI taxonomy): domain Eukaryota; kingdom Metazoa; phylum Chordata; class Mammalia; order Primates; family Hominidae; genus Pan; species Pan troglodytes. Next base: position 179,222,327 of record NC_072398.2, read on the forward strand.
CCTCTCCTCTGCTGGCAGATTGTATCATCCCCATTACTGATATCAGGGCTTTCACAACAACACTCAACCTTCTCCCCTACCATAAAATAGTCAAATAAACTGCAGTCGCGTTGGCCTGAAGCAATGTGTATTTTAAAATGTGTTTGTTTGTATTTTATGGAGTTATACTACTGCCTTAGGGCTTCCATTGAAGTTTTGCACTGGCATCATAGCATTTGATTTACTTCTTTTTATCCTTTGTTGAGACTAATAAACCCAGGGTTACTGTAGGAGCTGGCAAAGGAAAATTAGCAGAATGGGCCAAGCGAGACCAGAAAGCCTGCAGCAGCACTTTGAGAAGCCCTGGCCTGTGTCCTCTCAGACTGAGAATCTACTTCTTGAAAGGCCTTATGTAACCAGTATATTGAATAACTAAATGCTAGGTACTAATACCTGTTTTTTTTTTTTTTTAATGTATTTTTAAATAAAGATAGTTCTGTATTTCCCTTCAGAATGAGCCATCTGCTGCTGTGGCATTCATTTTATTCTATATCTATTTTTGTTCACTGTGGGGTGGGGATCTATAAATACATACTCTTCCCAAACCCTCTAAGGCAATAAAACATTTTTGGATAAAATGTTGGTAGGCAGCCCTACATGTGCAATATGAGTTAAGTGAAGATTCTGGGGAATTGCCTGGCAGGGGCTAAAGACAGAACATACAATCTGACAGAGGAAAAGAATGGATCCTCCATTATTTCAAGTGTCTTTTTGAAAAGCTAGCTCTTGTATTGAAGGTTGCCAAATAATTGGCTTCCAAGTTTAACCATAAAAGATAATAAAAGATGCACATTTTTTAAAAAAAGGTTGGAAAAATTACTTTATGAAGCCTTAAGCACTAAGGATAATTAATTAAACTGTACTCCAGGATTAGATACAATTTAATAATAGTTCAATTCCAAAATAAAAGTTATTGTAGGTAAGACCATGAAATTTCCTAACACTTGATTTTAATACATTGCGCTAATTTTCTAAAACAACTCAGAGGAACCCATATTTACAGTAGGCAGAATATTTATGAAAAAAATCTGGCATCAGGTATATTTATATATATGTATGTGTGTGTATATGTATGTGTGTATATGTATGTGTGTGTATATATGTGTGTGTGTGTGCGTATATGTGTGTGTGTGTGTGTGTGTATGTATCCCGAGATTATATGAACTAAGAAACAAGTTGTATATCTTAATAGCAGTACTAGAGCACAGAGTTTCAGACTTGGATTTATAAATGCTTTCAACGTGTGGTGTTTGGAAAAGGAGAAGACATCATCTGATTTTCAAAACCTGAAGTTTTTCTCAGGACTGAAGTCAAAATCGTAACTGCCACAGAGGGAAAAGGGAAGCTTTTCCCCTTAATTGTTGATCTGCGTCAGAAAGTCCAGTATCCCTGAGATAGGAACCACTGTAATTAGAAGGGAATGAACAGGTTTCTCCCAAAGGAAGATTGTTTGTTGCTGAATTATGCCTACTGCCCTGATCATCAGGTATAAACTTTGCATCTTCCAACCTAATGCTTGGCAGCACCAAGACGTTTCAGTAATGGTTCATCATAAACCCAGCATTCTCCATCTTCATGAAATAACTGTAAGACAAAGAGGAAGAATTTAGTTACATATTTGCTTTGTACTTCTGTAATATACTTACTATTTCATATCTGCTCCCCACCCTGCCATTAGACTGAAATGAGTTTCAAGTAGGGACCAGCGATCATCTTGTTTATAAACAGTGTTTGGCACATCACTTCTTCAACATTCACTGAAATAAATTAGGAGGAACAGCACTTAGGAGGGTGGGGCAGGCAAGCTTACCCTTGTCTCCCACTGAATTTCCTTCTCCTTCCTTTCTCGGGCTTCTGCTCTTTGTCTTTCTTCAAGCCTGTGCTTTGCTTCAGTTGCTGCATCAATGTCTCTGATTTTTAAGTTGAAAGTGACATCCTTCCAAAGGCTAAAACAAAGAGGTAAGAGGAGCTGCCAATGTTGAGAATGAAAGCCTGCAGCCATCCTGAATATAGTATAATACAAGTCAAATGGCTTTAAGTGCTGTAGGTCACAGACTAAATCTCCTTATGCTGGCACCAGGGCACTGGAGTAAGGAACAGAGATATGGGCTCAGAAGACTCCACTACTAGTTGTCAAAGAAGGAAATAAGGGCTGCCTGATAGTATGATAAGGTCAACAGAAGAAAAAGAATAGTGGAAACTGAGACCTGGGATTCTACTTCTGGCTCTATGTCTAACTTACTGTGCAACTCTGGGTCAATCAGTTTACCTCTGTAGGGCTTGAGTGTCCCTTAATATATACCTGTAAGTGTTAGAGGAACTGAGAAGTTCCATTTCAGAAAAACTCCCTTGGATTTAACAATATGATGGAGAAAATAGTATGAATGGAGAGAATAAGGGTCAAGAAGTAAATTACAGAGGCTTTAAAGTTAGTTAAGATGTGGCTTCCTCTCAAGGCCTTTATTCTCATTTCAGGAAAGAAGGTAAAGAGAAGTTAGCTGACTGAGCCATCCATGGTCACAAAGGTAGTAAAAGTGGTGGTTCTGACATACGAACCCAGGAATTCAAACTTGGTCTATACTATTATGCTCTGCCCTACTGTCTCTCAAACCCAGCCCTGTGCCTACGCCTAGGCAAGGTTTAAGCACTGCAGCAATAGTTCGACTTAACAATGTCGGCTTACCTGCGGGATTCATACTCGTTCTGATCTTCCAACTTCCTCACTTTCTTCTTGATTATAGGCAACTTCTTGGTATCTACAAAGACTGTATTTTCCTAGAAAACAATAGAGGTGGATGGGAACTAGACCCATAAACCCCTAACCTAATGTTAGATGCATTGTAGTGCTTTTGACGCTTCAAATTCTCTAGGTCCAAAATGCAGTTCACTGGCTCCTCCTGTTAATTTCATAACGTCTTTCCTCTGTTTAAGAACACTGAGTGGGCAGTAGTACAGAGTGCAAGTTCCTTGAAGGAAAGGTCTATCTTAACTCATTTTGGTATCTCTGGTGCCAGGCAGTCAGTAAATTTTATTATACAAAATCTTCAACTGTGTGTGTATGGAAACACACAGTTTAGTGCTTCATTTTATAAACATACCCCACATACCTAACATTTACTGGGTTCTTACTATGTGCCAGGCATTGTTTTACATATATTATTCTCAAGTGTTTTGAGAGCAGAGAGAAAAGTAAAAATGACTATAATTACCTATATTGCTGGGAGAAGGGGGAAGGAAAGAAAAAGCTTGCCCTGAAGAGATGACATACATTGGAGCTGTCCTAAAGTTCCAGCTCTAATATACTGTAGAAGGAAGTGCATTATGAAGGAAGTACTAATGAAGGAAGCCAGAAAAAGGGATAGAGTACAATCTAATGTAGCCTAAAACAAGTGGCAAAATAGAGGATCTTACCCCTGTTGCATATTTTGCATACATCACACCATTCCATTCCCCTTCAATTGAGCAAAAAGACTTCTTGTCATTTGGAGAACTGAACAGAAAAGGAAATACTTGTGTTAGTCTCAAGTTGAAAATTCTACCAAACAATCTGTTCAGTGTGGCCCAACTACAGAGCAGAGCACAGAAGAGCAACTGTGAAGTTTTTGATGAAAGCATCTTAACAGAACTGGACTCCCCAGGGCTAACTATAAGAACGAGGGCCTTCAACAGGACACTTACGAACTTGAGATCCCAAGAATGGTGGGTTTGGGCAAGAACGTCCTATTCTGGGTGCAAGGACCATAACAGAGTTGGCAAATTCCCTATCCTCAAGCTGTTCACAGCCTAGTGGAGAGAGACATAACCACCATTGAGATTCTAGGTGGTAAGTGCTGTGGTGAGCTTACATGGGCACTGGGGGTCAGGGAAGGCTTTGCTTAAGAATATAATGCAGGCTTTCATCCTCAGGTTGAAAGGGACCTCTGTGCCAGATGGTGTGAATACTTTCCCTGAGCAAGGATCCATTCTGCAAAAGCCGTAACAGACCTCTACTTGGACACATAACTATGGAATGTGAGAAGATAAGCAACACAGCAAAGGCCTGGTTAGGAAGGGCAAGGCATAAACAGGATTGAAAGAGGCCAGAAAAGGGAGAAATGACCAGGGCAGAGGGAGGAGAGCTGCTATCAACGCCTGAAACTTTCTTTCCCACTGTCCCCTTCCCCCCAGTTAAGGGTTCCAGAGGCAGAGAAAGTCATGGTGCCATCACTGTAGACTTTCCACTGACTGGCACAGTCATCTGCATGTGACCCAAGAGTGTCAAGTGGAAGCAAGCCAGATGCGTGCAAAATGTGATGGTTACTGTTTTTCCCCAGCAAAGGCACAGAAAAAGGGATAGCTGTGAGGACCAGGAGGCAGTGCTGCAGGGGTCACAAAGTCTGCTGTAAGGACCAGCTCATCATTCAATCTGGCAAGAATAAATTAGGGATCCGTAATCTGGTTTAGCTAGGCAACCTAGGAAGGCCTCTTTTAGTTCAACATTGCAAGTCAGGTTTTTAGGAAGGAAACCTATCAATGACCTCTGACTGCTCTGAATATATGTTTTAGGTCTTCTTCTGATATGGGACTTCAGCAAAAGACATGACACATAAAATGTGAAACACGCTTACAAAGACAGAACCATTCTTTCACACTCCTAATCCAGAAGCTGTAGTTCAAGACAAAAGGCAGTTATTTCAGAAAAGCATAAGAGCTCTAAGGCAGAAAAAATACCTACAAAATCTCGGCAGTAATTCTGTGCTTCTTGCCCCCATAAAAGGGTTTAGTGTGGAAGATGATATTTGCACTATAGCCTGTTTTGGAACAATTAATATTGCATTCTCCTCCTAATTCCACCCAGGGCACTGTGAGGATAGACCTGCAAAATCAAAAGTTTTTGGGTAAGGTTGACAGTTAAGAGGAAGAGGGGGAAGGGGCATGTCTCAAGGAACAGCAGAGTCTACTGCTGATCAGAGGAAATGGACACACTTGCCTTCCATAGCCATTGGGGAATGTGAGAATATAATGTTCATCATAGTCTAGACATGAGACACAGCCTGTGGAGAGAAGGGACAGAATCTCTGATGAGTAGTGCCAAGTGGCCACAAGGCTTTCTTGTCAAGCTGATGGTTACTCCAGGATACTCCATTCAATTTAGGGATAACCTATCTAGTTCCCCACCCTTTGCTCTCACCCCCAATACCAATGCTTAGTTGCTAACAATGACATCTAGTCTAGCCATTTTCATAAAATTCTCCTATAACATTGTAGTCCACCCAATGCCAACACACTTACCCTGCCCTATGTTGTGCACCCCAATTGACATCCCAAGGAATTTTGATTTGGTCCAGATATGAGCATTGAATTGTATCTTCTTGTTAAAACACTCAGCATAAAAGGCTGAAACTGAATAGAAATTTTCAATTAGTAGATTTTATATACCTACAGCCACCTCTCCAAAATCACATAACCTGGGGAAATAATTGGCTTCATGGGGAAATCCTTTACCCTTCAAACAGCCTCCAATTACGCCAGGAGGTACCTACCTGCCTTTTATACCCTTTTCCCCAATGCAAGCATTCATTCAGAGCCACGTGGGCAGGATCATCCCTGAAATGATGCTGTGGCCAACCCAGGAAGCTTAAAACCAAAAGGGCTATCTGTTCTGGTCTGCAAGTACACCTAGGCCCAGCCAGTGTTTCCAGTTTTAATACTGCACTAAACAAACAGGATGTTGAGGGTATGTACAGTTGACCCTCCATATCCATGGGTTTTGTACCCACAGATTCAGCCAACTGTGGATCTAAAATATACAGAGGCTGGGCTCAGTGGCTAACGCCTGCAATCCCAGTACTTTGGGAGGCCAAGACGGGAGGATCACTTGGGGCCAGGAATTTGAGACCAGCCTGGGCAACATAGTGATACACTGACTCTAAAAAAAAAAAATAAGAAAATGAGTTGGGTGTGGTGGCACATGTCCATAGTCCCAGCTAACTGGGAGGCTGAGGTGGGAGGATCATGTGAGCCCAGGAGGCTGCAGTGAGCTATGATTGTGCCACTGCACTCCACCTTGGGGGACAGAGCAAGACCCTGTCTCAAAAGAAAAAATTAAAAAATACAAAATAAAAATAATACAAATAAATAGTGAAACAACTATTTACATAGCATTTACATTGTATTAGGTATTATAAGTAATCTAGAGATGACTCAAGTATACAGGAGGGTGTGCATAGGTTATATGAATATAAAAGACACCATTTTATGTAAGAGACTTCAGCATCCTCGGTTTTGGTATCTGCAGTATGCCAGGAATATACTGTGTAGAAACTACGTATCACTTATATAAACTGTCTCACAGTTGCTGAGGTCTCTACAGCACAAATTACTATATATAAGATGACTCTGGAAGCATTAAAAGTTGGTTTCCTAAATCCCTTCTTTTTATACGCACTTAATTTGTGAAGCTAAGAGTCTGGAGCTTACAAAAGGAAAAGATATGAGGAACCAATCAACTTGAGTTTCCACTTCAGGGAATAAGAAACACACAGCTAGTCACACAACTGACAGTAACCTCAGCTATGGCGCTTTTAATGACCCTCTTTAGACAGGATAGTTTTGAGAGCAGAGGTTGCAGAGGAGCTCTGTAACTTACTGGGTGGATGATGGGAAACCTGCTCAGCCACAAATGTTACACTGTTTTTGGAAACCCAGGGAACTGGTCCTTCTGAAACTAGTTCCTGCAAGCAAATATAACATAATTTTCTTTTGATGAGAAAACACAAATGACATTTCAGAGAATCTGGTAATTGGGGTCTCTGCTCGCTCTACACACACCAAGCACCCTATATATATATTTCTATTGTAGAACTACAATATTTTAATTGCTTTGTGTCAGTCTCCCTGACTAGACTAAGACATTCTTAAAGGCAAGGATTGTGTGCCTCACTCAGGGCTGACAAGAGTAGGCACTTATCAATGTCTGCCAAATGAATAAGAACAGACACATACTTGTCTGTCTTCAGTATGGACTATACGTAATGCATCACTTGGAGAGGGAAATATATGGAGAATCATGTTTACTGACAGATTATTATGTGTCAGGTGCTGTGGGCTATGGTTTTGTTTTTTTCACTTCTTAAAGCCTTTTTACATGCATTTGAGTCTCCCCTGCTGGTCATTTTCTTCAACCACTAAATTTGTTGGCGCCTCAGAGCCAGTTCTGGGTTACCTACTCTTCTGTAGCTATGCTGTCTTCCTAAATAATTTTATCCAATCCTAGAGCTTTAAAATGTCATCTAAATACACTATAATCTTTGAAAGCCCCATCCCCATCTCAGACCTCTCCCTAAACTCCACACTCTTAAATTCCATCTCCCTACTTGACAGCTTCACAGACCTCTAAAACTTTATATTTTATATTAGCTTTTGATTTTTCCCTCCCCAAATCCAATCTTTTCCTTATCAGTAAATGACACTGCCACTGCTTACGTCCACATGCAAGGATTCATCTCTGATGTCTCCTTTCCCTTACCTCCCCCAATCCATCAATCAGTTCTACCTCCAAAATAAAGCTTGAATCACCATGTCTCTCTTGGAATAATGTCAAAACCTCCACAATGGTCTCCATGCTTCTATATTTGCCCCTTCTCAATTTATTTTTCACAAAATCATTCTATTGATCTTCTCAAAACAAAAATGAGATCCTGAAAAGCCATAAAATTATGGTCTACAAGACCTTGCAAGATCTGATTTCTACATCCCCATCCTCATCTCATCCTACTCTTTTTCCTCCTTCTCACTACATTCAAACTATGCTGCTCTAACAACAATTTCTTCTATGGGTGGTGACCATCTTTTGATCATTGCTTTCATCATTATTATTTGCCCCTAAATAAAATCTTGAATCAGTATACAATTAAGATAATTTTAAAATGTCAATGCAGAACTCACTGTGTTCTCTTCAGTATCATTTGGTAATGTCCAATGACACTGAAAAATCTCGCCCAAAATGGGATTGTATGGCTTTTTGGCAACTGATCCTTTCCTTCCCGCATGGAAGGCTGAGAGGTACCATTTCACAACCTGAACCATTCGATCCTTGGGATCCTTCTGGTCACTAATGCTGCAAGGGAGAAAGACAAAATTTAACGTCCTGCTTTCTGGTACAAGACAAGATGATGCAACAACCCCCAGCATGGTCCACCTAAGTCAGGCTGAGAGGACTGAGGACCTAGGACCAGGAGTTAGCTTACAGTTTCATTTTAAAATTGAGTATAATATATATAATTAAATGCATTGGTCTTAGTGGTTTTTTCTTTTTTTTAAATTTCAACAGGTTTTTGGGGAACAGGTGGTGTGTTTGGTTACATGGATAACTTCTTCAGTGGTGATTTCTGAGATTTTGGTGCACCCATCACCCAAGCAGTGTACACTATATCCAATGTGTAGTCTTTTATCCTTCACAGCCCTCCCACCCTTCCCCTTGAAGCCCCAAAGTCCACTGTATCATTCTTTTTTTTTGAGACGGAGTCTCGCTCTGTCACCCAGGCTGGAGTGCAGTGGCGTGATCTCGGCTCACTGTAACCTCACCTCCCAGGTTCAAGCAATTCTCTGCCTCAGCCTCCCGAGTAGCTGGGATTACAGGTGCTCGCCACCAGCTTGGTTTCTCATTCCTGAGTCTCTTCACTTAGAATAATGGTTTCCAACTCCATCTAGATTGCTGTGAATGCCATTATTTCGTTCCTTTTTATGGCTGAGTAGCATTCCACAGTATATATATGCCACATTTTCTTTATTTGCTTGTTGATTGATGGGCATTTGGGCTAGTTCCATTTTTGCAATTGCAAATTGTGCTGCTATAAACATGTGTGTGCATGTGTCTTTTTCATATAATGACTTCTTTTCCTCTGAGTAAATACCCAGGAGTGGGACTGCTGAATCAAATGGTGGATCTACTTTCAGTTCTTTAAGGCATCTCTATTCTGTTTTCCATAGTGGTTGTACTAGTTTACATTCCCACCAGCAGTGTAAAAGTATTCCCTTTTCACCATATCCACATCAACATCTATTTTTTTTTTTTGAATATGGCCATTCTTGCAGGAGTAAGGTGGTATTATTGCATTGTGGTTTTGATTTGCATTTCCCTGATAATTAGTGATGTTGAGCATTTTTTCATGTTTGTTGGCCTTTTTTTTTTTTTTTCTTTTTGAGATGGAGTCTCGCTCTGTTGCCCAGGCTGGAGTGCAGTGGCGCGATCTTGGCTCACTGCAAGCTCCACCTGCCGGGTTCACGCCATTCTCCTGCCTCAGCCTCCCCAGTAGCTGGGACTACAGGCACCTGCCACCACGCCCAGCTAATTTTTTTGTATTTTTAGTAGAGACGGGGTTTCACTGTGTTAGCCAGGATGGTCTCACTCTCCTGACCTCGTGATCCACCTGCCTTGGCCTCCCAAAGTGCTGGGATTACAGGTGTGAGCCACCGCGCCCGGCCAACCATTTATTTTATTATCATTATCTTCTTTTGATAATTGTCTATTCATGTCCTTAGCCCACTTTTTGATGGGATTATTTGTTTTTTGTTTTCTTCCTGATCTGTTTGAGTTCCTTGTAGATTCTGGATATTAGTCCTTTGCCAGATGCATAGTTTGCGAATATTTTCTCCTACTCTCTAGGTTGTCTGTTTACTCTGTTATTTCTTTTGCTGTGCAGAAACTTTTTAATTTGACTAAGTTCCATCTATTTATCTTTGTTGCATTCACTTTTGGATTATTGGTCATAAAGTCTTTGCCTAGGCCAATGTCCAGAAGTTTTTCCAATGTTATCTTCTAGAATTTTTATGGTTTTAGGTCTTAGATTTAAGTCTCCGATATATGTTGAGTTGATTTTTGTATAAGGTGAGTGATGTGGATCCAATTTCATTCTTCTACATGTGGCTTGTTAGTTATCCCAGCACCATTTGTTGAGAAGGGTGTCCTTTTCCCACTTTATGTTTTTGTTTGCTTTGTCAAAGATCAGTTGGCTGTATTTGGCTTTATTTCTGGGTTCTCTATTCTATTCCATTGGTCTATGTGCCTTGGTCTTAGTGTTTTGCTTGAGGATTTGACAAACGCATATATCTATTTAATTAATCATCACTTAATCAAAAAACAGAATATTTCCATTAATCCAGAAAGTTTTCATATCTCCCTTTCCAAACAATCGCCACATCTTACTTACTCTGAGGCAAACACTGCTTCTGGTTTCTAGTATCATAGATTAAGTCCATGTAAGTGCATTGCTTAATTGCCAAATAATTGGAGATTTTCTGTATGTTATCAATTACTAATTTAATTCATGGGTGTAGAATATACACCCTGTATGATTCCAATTATTTTAAATTTATTAAGACTTCCCTATATATGTTCTATCTTGATAAACATTTCACATGCACCTGGAAAAGACTCTGTGTTATACAATTGTTGGGTAGTGTTTAGAAAGGCCAATTGGGTCAAGTTGATTTGATAATGCTGTTTAAATCTTCTATAGCCTTCCTGATTTTTTGGGGGGGGCGGGGAGGTGGTGAAGGCAGAGGCTACTTGCTTCATGAGACCCTGACGGATGAATTTGTGGACTTGGCTATTTCTCTTTTTAGTCAATTTTTGTTGCTGCATGTATTTTGAAGCTGTGTTATTAGGTACATACATATTTAGGAGTATTATTTATTCTTGATAAATAGATGCTTTTATCATTACAAAATATTCCTATTTGTCTCTAATAATATTTCTTGTCTTAAAAGTCTCCTTTGATACTTATACAGATACACCAGTTTTTGCTATGCTTAGTGTTTTGCATAGTATATCATTTTCCATCCTTTTACTTTTAACCAGTGTCTTTAAAGTTTCTCTCTTGAAAATATCATATAGATAAATCCTGCTTTTTTAATCCAGTCTGACATTAAATGGAGTGGTAACTGTTGATATAGTTGGGATTAACTCTACCATCTTAATAGGTTTTCTATATGCCCCCTTTGTTCCTTGTTCATGCCATTATTTCTCCTTTTCTCCTTTCTTAGAATTAATGGAGTATTTGTATGATTCCGTTTAATCTTATCTACTGGCTTTTGAACTGTACTTTTTTTTTTTTAAGACAGGGTCTTGCTCTGTCACCCAAGCTGCAGTGGTGTGATTATAGCTCACAGTCCCAGCCTCAAATTGCTGGGACTGCATGACCCTCCTGCCTTAGCCTCCCAAGTAGCTGGAACTACAGGTGCACACCACCAAGCCTGGCTTATTATTTAAAAAATTTTTTTGTAGGGACAGGGTTGTGCTATGTTGCCCTGGCTGGTCTCAAACTCCTGGCTTCAAGCAATCCTTCTACTTTGGCCTCCCAAAGTGCTGGGATTACAGGCATGAGCCACTGTAACTGGCCTGTAAATAGTTCTGGGGGCCTCAAAGTTTAAATTCTCACACATAAAAACTACCCTTAAATCTCAAATCTATACCCAATGAACAACTGGTACGTTCCATTTTTGCTTACACGTTACTAATAAATGCTTAAATTTTACTTCTTAAATTATCTGTTAAACACTGCCATATTTATTTAAATTTCTGCCTTTGGGGAATTGGTTATTCTTTTAAATCTTCATCAAGAAAAAAATATATATATATACTTATCAATGTCAGCCAGTGTATTCACCCAGCAAGAAACTTCAGTGATATGTATCTAGCTTCAGTAAATCACAGTCTGAGACTAAGGAATGCAAAGAAGACAAACTAACAACATTCCCCATTACAAAAAAATTTCCTGCTACCAGCGAAAGGCAATGTGAACTCACCTCCTTGTAAATCAATTTCACCTTTACATTACTTCTATCTCATACATATACACATATATAATATTGCAAGCTTTATATTTAAAATTTATAAATCATCTATAATTTGGATACTATATTGTAAGCTCAAGGGCAGACATGACTTTTCCTTTCTCCAACTTGTAAGAAAGTGCCTAGCAAACAACAGGTGCTTTGGAAAGGTTTGCTGAACTCAGAAAATTAAGCTTCATTAGGATATAGTACAAATAATTTGACAGTGATTGCCAGTGCCTGGATTAAATAAACTTATACCATTGGCCTTGTGAATATTAGCTACCTATTAACGGGCTCTTGAGAATTTTTTAAAGTATTAAACTTGGTTGCCTAACATCACCACCATATAACTTTAAGCAAACAGGCAACCAGTGTAAACACATTATTCAATACCACAGAATACCCAGAAATGTTTGAAAGGTGACAAGGAATCCATCTATCCTGCAAAAAAAAAAGGCAGAAAGCTGCTGAGTAACATCTGTAAACGTTGGAAACTACCATGTTCAGTCAAATACCTCACAAACAGGTCCGGATGTGCAAAAAAGTCTGCATACATTTCTAAAAGAGATCTTCTTTCAAGAATAAACGTTGGAAGAACTACCTGAAAAACATACACATTTGACCCTTGAAGATCAAATTTCTCTTCAGATAAACAGACTAAAAAAAAAAAAGAAAACAAAACAAAACACCACCTCATTCAAATCATGGTAACATCCACCACATATTGCCCAGGCATGCTCCAAAAACCAATTCTCAACCTGTCAGATTCAGAAATGACCATTAACCTGCCTAGCAGATCAAAAACAGAGAAAGAGTTTTGAATGTTCAAATGTCACTTCCTCTGTGAAACTTCCTTTTTCTCCCTAAGTATAGTAACAACAACAAACTACTCAACAAACTCACTCAGAGGAATCCTTTGATGCCTCCTATCTGCTGGACATTACATATACATTATTTTATTATTTGTATATTACATACATATTATCTTACAATAGCCCTATGATGAAGAAATTATTACAGTGAAGAAATATGAAGCTCAGCGTCCCACTATTAATTGTCCCATTATTAATGTGGAATTCAAACTGGATCTGAGTTTGGGGCGTGTGTGCACTTTCCTCTCTACTGCTGTTGCTCTATCATCATTAGACAAGTGTATAGGAAATACATGATGAGCACCTACAATCCAAGAATTAAGTTTTATTCACACTCGCGCTCTCACTACTATTTACACAGTAAGAAACTTTTAAATGAGCAATTAAAGGAATAAACAAAAAGAAGAAAACAGACTGGGAACCAACAAACTGTAATACGGGAAGACATGAGAAAGATGATTAACCAATTTAAAAAAGAGAAGAATTTCATTAGAGAATGGGAATGGAAGAAGAGTTTTTGAAATGAGTATCAGATTATCAATTATTCATTACGAAGTAGAACACCCCAGAGTAAGCAAAAATTTCTTAACATTTAGTAATAACTACATATCCACTATATTCAAGGTCCTGTGTTAAAAGCTATGGTGGAGGCTGGGCAGACTGGCTTGTGCCTATAATCCCTGCACTTTGGGAGGCTGAGGTGGGTGGATCACCCGAGGTCAGGAGTTCGAGACCAGCCTGGCCAACACAGTGAAACCCCGTCTCTACTAAAAATACAAAAATTACCTGAGTGTGGTGGCGCACACCCGTAGTCCCAGCTACTCGAGAGGCTGAGGCAGGAGAATCACTTGAACCCAGGAGGCAGAGGTTGCCGTGAGCCAAGATTGCACCACTATACTCCAGCCTGGGTGACAGAGCAAGACCCCATCTCTAAATAAATAAATAAATAAATAAATGCAAGCAATGGTGGAGACAAAGGTAAGTATGAGAGAATAACAAGAGCATTTAAATTGTAGGTGGAATGTGACAAGCATCATACAAGAATGCTCTAAGCACCTTGGAAGTTCAGTTCAAGGAAAGATCATGCTCTGTTTGGGGGAACAGAATGAGGGCAGAGCTGGGAAACAATTTATTGAGGTGGCACTAGAGAAAAGCCTTAAAGAAGAGTAAGGCTGTGATAAAAGAACAAGACATGGAGACGGGAGAAAAAAAAAAGACAAGGAAAGGATAGGAAGAGGGGTGTGACAGGGATTAATCAGTGAACCAGTGTGGCTGGACATATAATGAAAATATAAAGTGGGCTGATGAACACAAGCTTGGAAAGGGACACTAAGACTGTAACACTTAGAATCTCTATTATCAGACTCTCAGCATTTAAATTTTAGGTAAACATTTTTCTTCCACAGAACATGTAAATTCATAATCCAAATAGGGTTAGATTAGCAGGGAAGCTTATATACTGCCTTGGTACAACTTCTTACCACTTTAGATAACGCAGAATTATAAACCACAGAGTAAAAATGCTGAAGAAGAAAACACGGATAAATACCTTTAATGTATAAACAGCTCTTACAACTCAAGATGAAGATCACTACTCCAGTAGATAAATGGACAAAGGAACTGAACAGTCAAAAAACATTTTTAAAAAGTTTAATTTCACACGTAATTAAAAAAATAAATATTTTTTTCTTCTACTTAGGATTTTTCTAAGAACTCTTATTTAACAGATTTTCTGCAACGTTTGTAGTGCTATACTGATACATGCTATTAAGTCAAACTGCTGTAACAGTGATGAAGAGAGCTGGGTTTAGCTGTCTTCAACCTGGGTTCAAGAGCTTGTTTAGCCTCTTCTTAGCTGTGAGGAGGCCCTGAAAAATTAACTCAATTTCTCTAAGTACCTGAAAAGGAAGATAATTACATGCCCTGCTTATATGTTAGGGTTGTTTTATTTTAAAGACTGAGTGAGGTTAAATGGGATGTGACTGTGTAGTATTTTTAAAAACTACAAAGTATTTGGAAAACAAACTCTTTTTGGAAAGTATCTGAAGTGAGAAAACATTCTTATAAAAGACACAAATTTAAGGCATTATTGTAACAATACTTTGGAATGCATAAAAGGAACCAAGATTTCAGAATCTGTTGGCAATCACAGCCATTTGTGCCAATAAAAATTTCAAAAATGACTTATTTTAAACACATTCAGTAAAAAATAATTATGATAATATCATTTATAATATAACAAGCTTTTAGCAGCTATGGACTCAAATATGGTTTATTTGGCAGAGAAAATTATGTGAGGCAAGAATTACAAACTTGATTGTGGCAAATACATCTGGTTGCCTCTCCCCATCCATGCTTCACCCCCAAGAACTCTGATTCAGTTCAGGTTCAGCTGTGGGCTGCCATGGCCTTCTCTTCCACGTCTCAAGGGGTGAATGTGGATTCATTTAAACCAATCATTTAGCCTCCCCCTTGCCAGTGGCAGGTTTAGGCACGAGCATATGCCTGATACTGGCCAATGAGATTCAACAGGAAGCCTAATGAGCCACTCCTGGAAAACAACGTCCTTCCTAACAACAACAACAACAACAACAACAACAACAACAACAACAACAACAACAAAGCCAGCAGCTGTACAATCTAATGATTACTGAAGCAATTCCGGGGACAAACTCCTGCAAATGTTCTCCTACCTAGAACATTCCTAGTAAGTGTGTTGGGCTCCACAAATAAAAGTTGTCCTTGTGTTTCTGTTCTCACTTAGATTAGGGGTAAAAGGTTTTATTACAGACACTTACTTGAAGGTATTATGAATTAGTCTTTTTCTTAATGGCCCTCTAAATCCAAAACAAAAAGGAGTTCACTACTGACAAAGACTATAACACTGGAATTGATTTTGCCCTAACAAAAGTGAGAACTCTAAATTTAATCAACTCCCCAAAGCTCGGCAGAACAATAATCAATATGAAAGTTAATACAGTTCAAGCCTTCAAGACAAAGGCAGTAGTGGAAAGATTACAGGTTTTAAAATCATGGAGCAGATTAGAATCTCAGTCTGCCACTTAATATGACTTAACACGACTCAGCCACATTACTTAACTTCTGAGTTTTAGTTTCCTGATGAAATGAAGTTAATAACACCTACTCTGTGGTACTGTGGTGAGAATTAAGTGAAAGGAGGGGGTTTCTAGCACAGTGGCAGGAATATACAAAGGCACCCATACACCAGTCTCCTAATTCAAGCATGCATTCTGTTGAGAGCTCCAAGTTTAAATTCAAATTCAAATCCAGACTATGGTAATTTTGCATGACTCAATATGTGTCATTTTGCGTGCCTGTAGTCCCAGCTACCAAGGAGGCTGAGGCAGGAGAATAGCTTGAACCTGGGAGACAGAGGTCACAAATATGTCACAATTTTACATTTACTACCTCTTCCAATCCATACAATAACCCTCTGAAACAGGTTACTATGTGTCCAATTTGCATAGAGAACCCTGAAGTCCACAGAGGAAGAAACAGAAGAAGAAACTCACTGAAGACCGTGCGTAGTTTGCTAATATTAGAGGTAGGACGAAAACACAGATCCTCTGACCCTAAGATTAGAACTCTACCAAATCTTAATCCATACAACTCATACACACTGTTCTCTATGAAATTATCCTAGCTTGACTTATTTCATCATTTATAAAATTTTGTTTACTTATCTACATCTATATTAAATCACAAGACGACACAGGTATAAAAAGAAATTATGTCATTTTACTACATTTGCAGGCACACTCACCACGCAATCACTGAGAATCCATACATACCCATACAGACTTACAGCAAATTTGGTCTTACCTTAGTAAGATCCATTCCAAGTCTAACCTGTGACAAGAGATGCATGATAACGCTCTTGTGCTCCTCTACAGACCCTGCCTCCGCATCATCATCTCTGTCATCATGTGAATCAAAAAGGTCTAAAATAAAGCAGATCTTATTAGAATGGTGCTAAATTGGGCCAATCTGTCCTGATACTAGAATTACAATTTTGTTTGTTTGTTTGTTTGAGATGGAGTCTCATTCTTTCGCCCAGGCTGGAGTGCAATGGCACGATCTTGGCTCACTGTAAACCTCCATCTCCCAGGTTCAAGCGATTCTGCTGACTCAGCCTCCTTGGCAGCTGGGATTACAGGCACGCACCACCATGCCCAGCTAATTTTTTGTATTTTTTTAGTAGAGATGGGGTTTCACCATGTTGGTCAGGCTGGTCTTGAACTCCGGACCTCAAGTGATCTGCCCACCTCGGTCTCCCAAAGTGCTGGGATTACGGCATGAGCCACCACATCTGGCCACAAATATTTTTAAAGAAAAAAAAGTTAAATTATCAAAGGTCACTTACCAGCATCACTTGTTCCATTGGACAAGGAAGAATTAAGTGATTCTGTGGTATCTGGGCGTTTTAGACTATTTCCCGAGCTGCTGTGTGTCAGGACTGAGGCAGATCCAGAAGAACTATAAAAACATTAATTACCTTATTTAAGCTAAAGAAAGCAATTTAGAATCATAGTAAGCTAGACTCGTACAGTTAGCTGGTTACATGCATGCATATATATGCTTTAGAATTCTCTTGATGACAAGGTCTCTTGTCTTATCCTTTATGCACAGGATGTGCTCAACAAAGCCATGTTGATAGTCAAGACCTAGAAGTCATCAAAAATTAGTGAGATCTTTGCCTCTGCATTTAAGTTTAAAACTAGAGTTCCTTTTATGATTTTGTTACTGGGTATAAATCTAAATATGTCACAATTCTTGGCAACAATTCCAGAAACGGCAAGTCTCAGAAACATGTCCTGTCTTTATGTTTGAGATCCTTTAATAAAAGCCCACATTGGTATTATCACTCTTCCTAATCATTAAAAAACTGTACTTGAAATTATAAAATAAAAAAACATCTTATTTATGCAAGTAAATTTATGCTAACTGGCTTTTATGAGCCAGTTAACAGGTCTAAAGAAAGATTATTCTATTATTAATAGATTATCATACCTGTGATCATAATTTACCCATGGAAGTGTGTGTGTGTGTGCACGCACACATGTATATTTATATTTTTCTTAAGAGACAAGGTCTCCTTATGTTGCCCAGCATGGACTCGAACTCCTGGCCTCAAGTGATCCTCCCACCTCAGCCACCCAAGTCACTGGGTTTACAGGTGTGAGCCACCACACCCAGTTGGTATTTGTATATAAATAAACGAAAAATAAAAAAGGCACACAATTTACTTATTAAATGTAAAAATTGAAATCAAATTTCTTACACTTTAGATATTTATAAAACAGTACACGAGTCTTATTACAACTCTACACTTGCGAAAACATATTATGTATTCTAATCTAATCATAATTTGCCCTTGTTACTTCTTTTAATTTTTTTAAATTAATAAACTTTATTTTTAGAGCAGTTTTAGGTTCATGGCAAAACTGAACAGAAAATATAGACAGCACGCATACATTCCCTGTCTCCACACCTGCAAACCTCCCTCATGATCAACATCCCATACCAGAGAGGTATATTTCTTACAACCAATGAGCCTACATTGACACATCATTATCACTCAAAGTCTACAGTTTATATTAGGGTTCACTCTTGGAGTTGCCTGTTCTATCGGTTTTGATAAATATATGACAACATGTATCCACCATTGTATCATACAGAATAGTTTCACTGCTGTAAAAATCCTCTGGGCTCTGCCTGTATTAGAACACTAGAATATTAGGATATTCTAAAATTAGAATATATTATGTTATTCTAGTTTGCCCTGGTTACTTACCTATTTTTCAAAATTTCTTGAGTAACTAAGTATTACTTCTTTGATTATTTAGTAGTATATATCACAAGGTATTATAACTAATGTCCACCTCACCAGTTTTGAGAGGCAATGGAAAATATGTCTAAAAGATACAGGTAAGAAAAACCAAATGATCATTAAATGACAGAACTGGGGCCAGGCATGATGGCTCACGCCTGTAATTCCAACACTTTGGGAGGCCAAGGCAAGAGGATCACTTGAGCCCAGGAGTTTGAGTCTAGCCTGGGTAACATGGTGAGACCCCATCTCTACAAAAAATAAAAAATTAGGCTGGGCATGGTGGCTCAGGCTTGTAATCCCAGCACTTTGTAAAGCCAAGGTGGGCAGATCACTTGAGGTGAGGAGTTCAAGACCAGCCTGGTTAACATGGTGAAGCCCCATCTCTACTAAAAATACAAAAAGTTAGCCGAGCGTGGTGGCATGCGCCTGTAGTCCCAGCTACTTTGGAGACTGAGACATGAGAATCGTTTGAACCTGGGAGGTGGAGGTTGCAATAAGCCGACATCGCACCTCTGCACTCCAGCTCCAGTTTGGGCGACAGAGTGAGATTCTGTCTCAAAAAAAAAAAAAAAAAAAATTAGCTGGGCATGGTGGTGTGTGTCTGTGGTTCCAGCTACCGGGGCGGCTGAGGTGGGAGGATCACTTGAGCCCATGAGGTTGAGGCTATAGTGAGCTGTGTTCGTGCCACTGCACTCTAGCCTGAGTGATAGAGTGAGACCCTCTGTCTCAAAAAAAAAGCATGAAAGTTACCTTTAAAATGCTTTGTGCCTCTGTGATGTATCTCAAAATAGAGTCAATCTTTTAAATCAATTGACCTAAAAACCCCAAATCCTATAACATATGAATCTTATTTTAGATGTAATTTCAAAGGTCCTATTTATGCTGTTTTTTCTCCTTACCCATGATTAGAAACCATGTCTGAGCCAAGTGAAATACTTAGTAAGACTGTAAATTGAAAAAAAATGGGATAAATTTTCAGCCATTTCATAATTTACCTTGTTCAGAACAAATGATATAAAGAAAACAGTTAAAAACAACACCTATGTATACAGGAAAGTTTTATCTGCAATGGGCTAAGTTGTCTAGAATTTAGGCATAAAATCATAAAGTATGCAAAAACAATTTAAAGCTATGAATTATAATAACAATTTATCGAGTACCTTGTATGCACCATACACGGTATGTCTACATCTACATTACAACCCTAAGGAAAACACAATGACGCTCATAATACACAGACGCTCGGAGGTTCAATGACTGGTCTGAAGTCATACAGCTGGTGAGTAGTGGAGCCATTTCAAATACGTCTGGCTCCAAAGTACAAGTTCTTTCCAACATGTACTTTTATCTAATTTATAAATGTGTGAACTACAGTGCTCAGTGCCATAGTTACACAGAAGCTATCATTAGTATAGGTCTTTAGAAAAACAACAGTGAAAGGACTTAAGCTTTCAAGTTCTCTTCCTTCAGAAAGAGAAAAACAAAAAATAGTAAAAAGAAATTTGACCTCAGAGTTAGAAAATCAGCAGTAGCAGCTGATGACCAGCAGGTGTCACAAGCTCAAATAGCTACAGATGCCAGGCAGAGAATATGTGGATAGGACCAAGACATAAGATATATATGGAACTGGGGAGTCAGCATACCCAACCTGAAAGAATCTAAAGCCTTGTTAAAACAAAACAAAAAACAAGTCAACAGAACACTGTGCTGCCCAAATAAAACATCTGCAGTCCTTACTGGTTTGGGCTTCTAGATTAGAATATACAAACAAGGAAGAGTGAAATTGAGGGAGAAAAGGAACACAGAGTGGGTTAGTTGGACATAAAAACTTAACTCTGGACCCTTTCAAAGAGATGTTCATGAACTGTGTGTTTATTATGGGACAGGGTACTGGGAGAGCATAGAAGGAACCTTAACAGCAGGAATAGAAGAAGCCCATGAGCCTGTGCATGACTTTGCAGACCTGCCTATTACAGGTACAACAGGTGTTTTAAATGTTTCGATTTCATAGAAATTTTGGGAGAATCCCTTAAACTGGAGCCAGAGAGTGTCTATCAGTGATGTTACCAAGAGCTAACCACATATTATCAAGCTTTTACTGAATACAGTCATATGCTTTTAAAGGATGGATACATGAGTGATTTACTAGCAAGTGACATTCAGTTGCACTTTTTTAGAACAACAGCTAATGTATTGTCTTTAGGCCAGGTGCAGTGGCTCATGCCTGTGATCCCAGCACTTTGGGAGGCCGAGGCAGGCGGACAGCCTGAGGTCAGGAGTTCGACACCAGCCTGGCCAACATGGCAAAACCCCTCCTCTACTAAAAGTACAAAAATTAGCTGGGCATGGTGGTGGGCACCTGTAATCCCAGCTATTCAGGAGGCTGAGGCAGGAGAATTGCTTGAACCCAGGAGGTCGAGATTGCGCCACTGCACTCCAGCCTGGGCAACAAGAGCAAAACTCCGTCTCAAAAAAGGCTGGGCGCGGTGGCTCATGCCTGTAATCCCAGCACTTTGGGAGGCCGAGGCGGGCTGATCATGAGGTCAGGAGATCGAGACCATCCTGGCTAACACGGTGAAACCCTGTCTCTACTAAAAATACAAAAAACTAGCCAGGCGTGGTGGCGGGCACCTGTAGTCCCAGCTACTCGGGAGGCTGAGGCAGGAAAATGGCGTGAACCCGGGAGGCGGAGCTTGCAGTGAGCCAACATGGCGCCACTGCACTCCAGCCTGGGCGACAAAGACTGTGTCTCAAAAAAAAAAAAAAAAAAAAAAAAAGATGGTCTTTAATTCTCTTTTAAATAAAATAATGATTGAACCCTTCAAAAATTAATAATAATCTTTCATTTTCGAATTTTCTTCCAAATGCTTATTTTCTTTTAACCCCATTATTATAAAAACTTTTTTTCCAAAATTAAATTTCTATTGGCAAACTGCTAACAATGGTTTCTCAATAGTTTATGTTTTAACATTCAAAATAAAAAAAAGAAACCAATATGCTAAACTAAGCCCTTTCTGCTACACTGGCCTTCTTTAGTTGTAGATTTAAACCTCCCTTCCACGTCTTAACTATATATATTCACCTAGACCATATATATTTCACTTTTTCCCACATTCAACAGCTGAATTCGTCGTAAGACAAAAAACTTGATGAAGCAATACAGTCATTTTCCATATACATGCTAACATTTTGAGCAGTTATGATACAGTCATAATACAAATGCTGTATTTCTCAATTCGTGTGCATACTTAAGAGAGCTAGAGTCTTAACGCAACATTTCTTATTTAAAGAAAACAGCATTCAAGGTCTAAGGACTGGCTGAAGGTAATTGGCTTGCAAATTTACATTTAATTATTTCCAAATTTGTACTGTCTTAAAAAGCAAAAACCCTAGCTATAGTAACAGTACAAACCCCTGAGAAAGCAGAATTAGAAGTAATTCCCAACAAAAACTAAGCTATTAATACATCTACAACAAACACAAGTAAAATGAAAGTAAATCAGTAATTCTACTTCTTTTTTTTTTTTTTTTTTAAGACAGAGTCTCACTCTTGTCACCCAGGCTGGAGTGCAGCAGCCCAATCTCGGCTCACTGCAACCTACACCTCCTGTGTTCAAGAGATTCTCCCATCTTAGCCTCCCGAGTAGCTAGGACGACAGGCGTGTGCCACCACACTCGGCTAATTTTTGTATTTTTTTAGAGACAGGGTTTTACCATGTTGCCCAAGCTGGTCTCAAACTCTTGGGCTCAACTGATCCTCCCGCCTCAGCCTCCCAGATTGCTGAGATTAGGGGCATAAGCCACCACACCTGGCTCCCTAAACTGTTTTTGTTGTTGTTGTTTGTTTGGAAACAGAGTCTTGCTCTGTTGCCCAGGCTAGAGTGCAGTGGTGTGATCTCAGCTCACTGCAACCTCCGCCTCCCAGGTTCAAGTGATTCTCCTGCCTCAGCCTCCTGAGTAGCTGGAATTTATAGGCATGCACCACCATGCCTGGCTAATTTTTTTTTTTTTTTTTTTTTTGTATTTTTAGTAGAGATGGTTTCACCATGTTGGTCAGGCTGGTCTCGAACTCCTGACCTCGTGATCTGCCAGCCTCGGCCTCCCAAAGTGCTGGGATTACAGGCGTGAGCCACCACACTTGGCCTCCCTAAACGTTTTTAAATAAAATTAGTGCCTTAAAGCCAGTGCAGACAGACAGATTTGAGGTGGACTTCCATTTCCCTGTAAGTAGACTTGCAATAAAAAGCTTTTCTTTCCTCAAAAACCTGGGACTTAGTAATGGCTTCTAGCACATTGGGCAGCAAGCCCCTTTTGCTCCGTAACACTGTAGGAAATAAATTTCTGTTGTTTATAAGCTACCTAGATTACTGTATTTTGTTATGGCAGCTTAAAGGGACTAAGATACCATACCACGTATTCCATTAGATTATAAATGTCTGCCTATTCCCCCAAAAATTCCCTGTGGGCAGGGCCTGGATCTTTGTAACCTTGATATCAACCTAGCACAGTGCCTGGCTGATAGGTGTTGAATATTTCCACTCTAATTAAAAAAAGAAAAAAGTAATAGAAACCTCTTATTTGTATAATGCTTCATAGCTTATTCACTCTCATTGGACCCTCTCCTAATGTTGGTACTGTAGAAACGGCCAGGGTTCAACTAATAACACTGGCACATTACTATAGGTGATGCTATTTATTCCATTTGGATTAACTTAGGACTAAAATCAAAACTCTCACAGAACTGGCTTTGCTCAATAAGCCAACCAAAAACAAGTTGTCCATACAACTATTATACATCAATAAAAAAAATTCTATTAAAAAGGTTGCCCTTTTAATTTTCCCAAATAATAACTGATGAGGCAAGTCTGTCATTAACACTAGTCTCAAAATCAAATTAGATTTTTAAAAATCAGGAGAATCATTTAAATACATATTCTGTTCATCTACTCACTCTATTAAGCGCTTTGGGGATGAGCCACTTTGATGGAATTCATCAGCATCATAAAATTCATCTTCACTGCTGGAGTAAGAGAACTCTGGGACTGTATTTGGAGACAAGTTCACGTGGCTTGGAGAAGTGAGACTGCTACTCGGTGGTGAATGGCCACTGCCTAGGAAGTTAAAAGGGTTTTAGAGAAAAATATTGGTGAAAGAGAAGAAATTAGGGAGATGGAGTCAAAGCAGACTTTTCTAAAATCAAAAAAGAGTTTGGTTAAGTTTGTAAAAGTCGCTACACTATTTATAAAGAAAATCAACATTTAAACTCCACACAGAAAATGGCAAATCATGATATAAAATGAGGACACAGCCTTTTAAATAAATGAAACAAAAAGCTATGTCCTCATTCTATAATTAAAGATTATCATTAATACTAGGAAGGGGGCCCTTTTGATTATATGAGTTGTGGAGTTGCAAGTCCAACAACAGATATGATTACCAATGGGATGCCGGGACTCTTATTTTACACTGCAGATCCAGATATCTAAAAATGCAGCAGTGAGCCACTGGGAATGCAAAATGGAAAGAATATTAAGACCACATAAACATTAAAATATTGCAGGATATCACATTCCTATCATTCAATATTTTTTGGCAATCACATGGAAAATACACACACCATCCAAATTCCTCTCCTCTTTTCCACCTAAGTCAGGGGCTCAGAGGTGGAGATAAAAATAGAGGACTACGATGAGAAGAATGCAGAAAATGAAAAGATTCAGAAGAACATTTTTCTATTCCTAAACAGTCTAACTAAAGAAATGGAAATTAATGAAGACCCAGAGAAAGAAGCCTGCCATCTAATCTCTGAGATGATCATCTGGTACCTTATCTAGTAGTAAAGCAAGAACAAAAAAGTATCAAACCAATAGACAAATGGAGTATTAAGATCAATTTAACTTACTGAGCATTTAAGGGCTGTCAGTCAGGCAATTTATACTAATCTACAGATGTCTGGTGAAGACTAAAGTTTATTAAGACACTGATGGCAATCTGAAAGCCAGGGCCACAGTTCTGGAAGAAATTGAAGACAGCAATAAAAGTGAATCCAGGCTAGGCACAATGGCTCATGCCTATAATTCCAGCACTTTGGGAGGACCAGTTGGGAGGACTGCTTGAGGCCAGGAGTTCAAGACCAGCCTGTGCAACAAAGTGAGAGCCCCATCTCTTAAAAAAATAGATAAATAAATTAGCTGGGCATGGTGGCATGTGCCTGTGGTCTCAGCTACACGACAGGCTGGGGCAGGATCACTTGATCTGAGGAGGTCGAGGCTGCAGTGAGTTGTGTTTGTGCCACTGCATTCCAGCCTGAGTAAACAGAGTGAGAACTTGTCTCAAAAAAAGAATCCAGAGTCACTTACGGATTTTTTGCCCATTCCTACATGTATGGTTCAATAGTTGTGAAAAAAAGCACATCAGTTTGCCACATTTAGTCATCATATTCACAAAGGTATTTTAAAAAGATAACACAAAAAGTTTAACCCCTAAAAGGTAATGCTTATTTTGGAAATTCCAAAGGTAGCTCACCTTATTAGTAAATAACTTCATATTCTTTTTATTACCCAACAGAAAAAGTAAGAGAGAAAAGCAGCTTTTTCTTACTGGAATCAAAAAAAATTGATCAAGAATTGCAAATGATTAAGTAGCATGCAAATATTCCAGGTGATCACACAAGTGAAACTGTATCTTGCAAACAAAAGATCTGAGATTTACTTAGGAGAGCAAACATTTTCTCTTATTCCTTTATTTCTTTTTTGTATTAACAAGAGAAGTAAGGGAAAGAAAAGTGGAGAAAATGAAGTTAGGATGAAAAATCAAATAAGATATAAATCACAGGAATTTAATTTTAAATTTTTCTTTAAATCTACTCTAAAGTGTTAGATTTTTGAAATACCTTCAACTGAAATAGTTTTCAGAAGATTATCTTCTGGAAGTAATTTTTACAAAAATTAATATACATAAGAAGAGCTTCTCACTTTCTCAAAGTCTGTTGCTAGTTTTACGTATTTCCAAACAGAAAAATTTTGGAATTTTGGTTGTTTCAAAATTCCAACATAAAAATACGAACAACAACAAACAGGTACTATTTTTTAAATGAAGAAGAGGTGACACAGCTCAGGAAATACAGAAGTCAGCCAAAATATTTCAATTTCATTATTCAAATTGCTTATCAGCCTTTTCCCAAGAGCTTCAAGTAAGAGAGCTATTTTTTTTCTTTCAAAATTCAAAGGCAACTGCCCATGCTGTTAAATAGTAAAGATCAAAGTACTAGCATCAGTACTTTTACTAATTCGAATTTTTTAAATCACAGGGTAATTATTCATCATTACACAGGAAAAATCCTACCCGGGAAAAAAATCTGAGGATGAACAAAAGGGGCTGATCTCCCACTTCTTCAAGAGTGGTTTTGGTTTTGGTTTCCAGGTTTAACAGTGTGAAAAGTGCTAGATGCTTCCTTGAGTTTGGTTCTACAAGTTATTCAACATATATTTAATTAATTTTAAAACAAGATAAATCTAGTATCTAACACTGATAGTATCCCTGTAAAACAGAGAAAAAATAAAGACCCTAAGCCTAAACGAATTAAGAAAATGCAGGCTGGGCGCGGTGGCTCACACCTGTAATCCCAGCACTTTGGGAGGTGGAGGTGGACAGATCACCTGAGGTCAGAAGCTCGAGACCAGCCTGGCCAACATAGTGAAATGCCGTCTCTACTAAAAATACAAAAATTAGTGGGGCGTGGTGGCGCACATCTTTAATCCCAGCTACTCAGGAGGCTGAGGCAGGAGAATCACCTCAACCCAGGAAGTGGAGGGTGCAGTGAGTCGAGACAGTGCCACTGGACTCCAGCCTGGGCAACAGAGTGAGACTCCATCTCAAAAACAAAAAACAAAACGTTTAAACAAACAAAAAGAAAATGCAAATTAAAATGAAGTATCTTTTTTCTAACTATAAAACTGGCAAAAAGGTGAAAGATTGATAAATGTTTTCTAAAAAAATATACATATGCCAAAGGTGCTGTACAAGGATATCACTGAAGTATTGCTTATAGCGGAAGAACACTGGAAAAAACTTAAATGTCCATCAGTGGAAAAAACAAGCAATACCTGCCCAGGCAGCTGTAAAAAGAATGCTGTCGACCTAATTTTACAAACATGGAAAGTGCTCTAAGTGTTCTCTGTTAAAGGAAAAACGCAAGTCACAGAAACACATAACCTAAGTTAGGTTTAAACAAAAACAATAAAAATACACGACATAAGTGTATATGCACATGTATGCAAATTACTGGGGGGAGAGTAAAGAGGACTTGTAGTTTTTATTCTGTGCACTTCTGTGTCAGCTTCATAATAAGAAAGTATGCAAGTCTAGCTGGAGTCAATTTTTCAAAAAGTCAACATAGATCACCAAATAAATGTTAAGGTAACAAACAAACAAAACTCTGTAATATTTTATTTTATTTAAATTATTCCAGGCATGGTGCCTCATGCCTGTATAATCCCAGCACACTGGGAGGCTGAGGCAGGAAGACTGCTTGAGCCCAAGAGTTTGAGACCAGCCTGAGCAACATAGGGAGACTCCTCTCTACAAAAATTAAAAATCAGCCAAGTGTGGTGTGTGTGCCTGTGGTCCCAGCTACCTGGGAGCCTGAGGCCTGGGAGGTCAAAACTACAGTGAGCCCTGATCGTACCACTGCACTCCAGCCTGAATGACAGAGTGAGACCCTGTCTCAAAAATAAAAATTTTAAAAATTTAAAAATAAATAATACTTACTAAAGCTTCTCTTTCAAACACAAAGCTAACCACTTCATGTATGGAACTATAATGTTAAAACTAACATATCTCCAACAGAAAATATACAACATATTTCTTCAACTTTCCCCCTCCTCATCAGAGGTCACAAACAAACCTCAAATGTTAATAGAGTTATGAGACATAAAGAAATTATGCAAATCTGTACCTGTACTATTTGGTGTAGGAGTCTGATGATGTCCCAAGGTAGCCAACACAGGTCCAACTGGTAGGGAAGATGGACGCTGCTCTGACTTACACAACTGAACAGGTTCTAGGAGATTTGAACGTATAAAATAAGGTACAGAAACAGCCAAACACACATTCTATTGACTGTAATTGTCTGGGATTCAAAATCCTAAAGGCCAGTAATTTTTGAAACTTTATTTCATTAAGTCTAGTTCCATGCTACTCCTTCCTTTTGACTTCCTAGCCTCTTAAACTCAATGATGATAGGCTACAGAGTACTAAGATACCAGGCAGGATATCAAAAAACCAGCCACAGTAGGCCAATACTGCAGTATAACTATGCTGTAAAACCAACAAATGCTTCTGATGATAATGTGTTTCTAAGCCTCAAACCACAAAAAATCTGAAGTGGAGTACAGTACCTGTTCCTCTTTAGCCCCAAGAGGTAGTTTAAGCTAATTCACTTAAGAAGTAAAAACTCACAAAAGGATTTCACATACTTACTAGTACTTTTAAAAAGAGTTTTCCCTTTTACAGTACAATTTCTGACTTCACTATGTCATCGAGAACATAGAAATGTTGGATATAACAAAAGGGCAAAAGGAATCAGGCAGTGTAGCTAGGTATTGGCCCTGAGCCCTTCTTTGCCAGTTTTTTAAAAATTGCATGTATTGCTTTTTACAAAAAAAAAAAAAAAAAAAAAAAACCCAGATGTCATGTGATCAGTAGGCATCATAAATTTCCCTCTTCACTTTCTCATTATCTTAAAATCTACCATGAACATACCATTTGTATTGTTCAGAGCTACACAGAATACCCCAAAACAGAACATCCCTGGATTATCCAGAATAAGGTATAGTAATTTTTCCTCGCTAGCCATGAATTCTGAGTCATAGAATCCTGTTCTACCAGTGAATCCAAATCGTAGTAACCAAGTTTGTTTCTATCTCACTTTGAATAACAAAACCACTTTCATCACACTTCAGTAAAGCCCCAATATCAAAACATTATCATCTTTTTTCAGTTCACTTTCGGCTGTATTATTTTTTGAGTCCTTTTATTTGTTAAAAACAAGGAAAACCAAAAATAAACAGTAATAGCTAAGACTGCTATGACAGCCACACAAATTATTTTTTTCTCATCAATGAATCTAAGAAACATTTTCCCAAATTACCTGGAGGTAACACAGTCTGGGAAGGCATTGTGCTGATCACAGGTTCCAAAGGACTAGGTTGATATATTGCATCTACGGGATTAATAGTACTCTAAAATAAAGAAACACAATATAGCT
Organism: Pan troglodytes; assembly: GCF_028858775.2. NCBI lineage: Eukaryota > Metazoa > Chordata > Mammalia > Primates > Hominidae > Pan > Pan troglodytes. The sequence continues at coordinate 179,251,176 of NC_072398.2, forward strand.
ATTTTTAATTAAATGCTCTTCTCATGTTACCCTCCCAAATGCCCACATTTATGACTGCAAAATCCTGAGGGTAGCTATATAGATATGTTGATCAAAATGAAAAAAGGAAATGAAACACCTTTTCTATACAGAAGTGTAAGAGTTGCTTAAAACATAGTAAGGAAAGAAAATGAATGAATCTCTGTCACAGAGGAAGGTAAAGCTAAATGGAAAAACTGAGGAGTTATAAAATGGTGTGGGGAGATTTCAGGAAGTCAAAACCACCTCTCAATTCAATTCGGTGCTTCTCAATTTCTTAATTCACCACAAATATTGTTTCCCTGTTTTTTTCACTTTTGGTGAGTTACACCAAATGTCCAACTAATGTACCTGCACCACTAGGATCTCATCTTTCCATCCCATACTGCTGCTATCACACAGTACAGTCACTCCTCAGGTATCCAGGGGGACTGGTTCCAAGCACCCCCCGAGGATGCCAAAATCCACAGACACTCAAGTCCCTGATAAAATATCATGTAGTATTTGCATACAACCTACACATACGCTCCCATATAAGTTAAATCATCTCTAAATTACTTATGACACCTAATATTATGTAAACATTATATAAATCACCATTATACTGTATTGTTTAGGAAATCATGACAAGGAAAACAGTATATACATATTCAGTAAAGAGGTACTTTTTTTTTCCTCAAATATTTTTAATCCATGGTTGGTTGAATCCACAGATGCAGAAGGCTGACTGTGTGTCTAGTTTTATGGTCACTAAAGAGAAAGAGATGCATCTTCTAATTGGGGTGTGTAGAGAAGAGGGCTTGCTTTCTGAGGATTCAGAAGAGAGGGAGAAAAATTCAGACATGTAGTTAATTTTAGAGGGGAGAAAAGTCTAGGATTCTCTGATTCTAAGTCAAGAAATTATTCTGACAGCATAAAGGCATTTTAAAAAGAAAACTCCATAGGGCAGCAGGGGGGTGCGAGTGTGTACATGTTAAACCAAAGTCTTTGCCACAGCAAAGTTTACATTTACCATTTAGAAGACTAAACTGGGCAAACCCAAGAAATAAAAATGTAAGTTCTTTACCTTTAATTGATCTGGAAAACTGAACTTCACATATATATTAAGTAGTGCTTATAACAGAAGATACTAAAACAGAAATATAAGGGAAATACTTTGCCAATAAATAAGCCCAAAAAAGCAGTTGTAAAAACTTAAAATCACCTAATAATAGAAACTGAGGTAATGGTAAAGTTTTTGTAGCATTCTCACGTAATATCTAAGTTAAAAATTTTTTTCCAGGCCATGTGAAAAACAAACAAACATACACTGTGTTCAGGACTGTTAAAGAAAATTTAAAACCAAAAAAACCCAGCCCTCTTTCTGCATGAATATCTAAAACTCATTAAATAAGGTCTTTTCAATCAAGTGACTTGAACACAGGAATTCTGATTCTTGTCACTAAAATAGTTTATCTGCCATAAATACTTTAACTGAAAAATGAAGGACACTTAGAGAAAACACCCCCAAAACAATCAGTAATAATTAAAAAAAAAAAACAACTAAGAAACTGAAGTGGGGAATGTTTTGAAGCACTGAGAAAAGCAAAGAAACAGAGACTTGGAGTTTTTAATAGCTTAGAATCTTTAAGTCTCTTATCCTCTATGGGCCTCAGTTTCCTGGTCTGCAAAATAAAAAGTCTGTATTTACATGGGTGCTAAGGGTTTTCTGGTTATTACTTTGATTCTATTTTCAGATACTAGACCAAGCCATAATAACTAAACAAGTATCTCAACAAACATGGAGTTGTTCTTAAAATAAATTCCTTGTTTACACAGCGCTTTTCTCGAAAATAACTCCAAATGCTTTACAAAGACAAAATTCCACCATTAACGCTTTGATATATAGCAGTGAGAATATGTCACACCTCCTTACCCCTCCCACTGAAGGGAATAAGAAATAAAATAACTTTGGAACAAGGGACCAGAATTCTCTTTTGGATGTAATCTTTTATTTTCCAGATGAAACGTTCTTACAATTAGGCTGGTCAACCAAAGAAAACACTTAAAAACTTTGTGCACTGTTAAACAGAAATTATGAGAGGCCACTGTTTTGGATTGAGCTCTTGTACTAGGGCCCAACAGATTAGACCAAACCAAAATGGAGTCACTCTTGTTAAATGTCGTATCATTAAACTCTAAGGAAGCAAGTGGATCCCAAAATAGACCAGGTTTTTTTTTTTTTTCCTGAAAATAGGAGATTCCAGTCTACCCGAATCAGTGTAATACGGAAATGCTCGCTGTTTTAACCCTTAAAAGAAAAGTAATCTGATGTTAACCAATCAGCATTTTTTCCTGTTACAGTTCTCACCTTACAAAACCCACTGCTTTGCCACTGCCCAGTGAGACCTCTCATTCTATTTTGTAGAATGGAGGCTGATCCGATTCATGCATCTTGAATAAAAGCCAATTAGATCTATGATTAAATTTGTTGTAATTTTGTCTTTTGACAACATGTATATTAAAAGTACTCAATCTTTTTGTTATTGTTGTTGTTTTTGATAGAAAAAATAACTATGCTACACTTATCCACAGTCCTTGGTCAGCCAACTTCAGGCTAAAATATGTCACATTACATTCTACAACTTGCTTTAAAAATAAATGCGCAGAACTTGAGAAGCAAAAATACTACTACTCAGCCCTAATCTGTTTTGACATTAATGAAACCCACGTAATACAATGTATTGCACATACACATACATGTACATATAGCTAACATTTATTGAATACTATGTGCTTGTTCTGTACCTTACAACAAACTTCTAAGATAGAACATTTCAGCTTTCTTTACAGGAAAAGAAATTAAGACTCAGAAAGGTTAAGTAATTTGCCAAGGTCACAGGTAGTGAGTGGCAGGGCTATTTTATTTGAACCCAAGCAACCTGCCTCTAAGGCCTATTCCATGAATAGTTCCTCTATTTTTTCAAAATAAAAATTCTTAAGGAAAATATGCTCTAGTCCCTGGGCAAATGATTCAAAGATATTTTTCTATTAGGTTAAATTTTCTATGAGTATAAACTTTCTAGATGTTTTTCATTGCAAATGATCAAGTGTTTTTGGTATGTTTTATAAAATCCTGCCTGTTTTATTTAACATAATATAACTAATCTGGCTTTGAGGGAAAAGAGATAAAAATAACAGCCAACATGGTTTTCCTTTGGAGTCTTTGGAGACCATAAAATGCTAGACAATACATACAGTCCTTTCCTATGAGGCTAACAATCTTCGATAGTATCTCATGAAGAGATATTATTTCAGTTTGTATTACATTTATATCATACAATTGTATTATATCACCATGGATCATACTTTGAACTGACAAAAATTCTGATATATTTAATTCAAATTCCAAACATGCTTATTTTACTTCTTTCTTAAGAAATACGCAAACACAGATTTAACTTAAAAAAATTTTTTAAACCAAATATAAAGATAACATGCTCATCCTTTCAAGTACAATCAGGAGATGTTTTTGAAAATTTACAGAATGTTTTTCCAGATCTCAGACAAGCTGGCATTTGTAAAGTCTAGGACAAACAAAAAAGCTGCCTCCTGCTTCAGGAATACAGACTAAGGTCACTCAGTTACCATAAAACTAGGGTAAGCACAAACCACAAACCTTCAAACTCTTTTATTTCCATCTGGGAAATACTAACAATACAATTTTCTTCTTTCTTTTTGGAGGGGAAGTTGAATATAAAGGAAAGGTAAAAAGATAAGAGAGAGGAAAGAGTGAGAAGATGGTTATAAGAGAAAGAATTCATGTTGTAAATTGTTCCAACAAAAATGCAGTACATACCACATTAACAATGATGGTTAACACATACACAAAAACTAAAAATAAAAGATAAAATAATAGGAACCTATAAATATATTCAAATAGATTAAGGTGTGTTTCAATATTGTACTCCCCCACCCCCACTTTCATCTGAGAAAAATAGAAATTAGACAAGAAATGTGGCACTGAGTTATGCATTATTTAATTGTAAAAGCTGAGTATTCACACCATGATTAACCCTTCAAGTTAATACATGCAAAGTGATTCAATCTGAACTCACACTTGGAAAAATTTTAAGATTGTCACTTCCCCTGCAAATGATTGCTGAAAGAAGGGAGCTTAAAGGAAACTGCAAGAGTCAACAACAAAAAGCAGTGAATAGTTGGCATTGAAAAATGAGTAGTAATTCAGGCTTCTCCTGATATGACTGGTTATAATGCTCTGCAGAAGTAAAGGGAAACAAAAACATTACATTAAACTTACTATCATTCCATCTGCGTGCTTCTCCGCATTACTCTGGTCCTTAAGGAAAAATGTTAAAAATGTTAACTTCATTCTTACATGTAAGTAACTCCTTGTGTATTTCTCCTACAAGAAAGCTTATTTACTAGGTAAGTAATAATGTTAGAACATGATTTATCTGCCTCCACTAAGATTTTAATTCCATGTGTACATTCTTAGCCAAACACAATTCTAACTCTGGCTACACAACAATCAACACCAACAGCATGGCAATTATTTTTCTATATAGGGATTTAACTAAGTTCATCGTGGAAATATCCTGTAGAACTGTAGTCACGTTCAAAATTCCAGGCAAAAGTGATCTCTACATGGATGAACCTTTGAAAACATGATGTTAAGTGAAAGAAGCTAGTCACAAAAGACCACATATTGTAAGATTCAACTTACATGAAGAGTCAAGAATAGACAAATCTAGAGAGAGAAAGTAGATTAATAGTTGCCAAGGGCTGGATGGGGTGAAGGGTAGGAGGCTGTTGGAAGAGAAAGGGAGGCACTGACGCTCCTCAACTTACAATGGAGTTTACCTCCCAATAAACCCATCTTAAGTTGAAAATATTGTTAAGTCAAAGATGCATTTAATTCATCTAACCTACCAAACAGCATAGCTTATCCTAACCTACCTTAAACGTGTTGTAGAACACTTACATTAGCCTACAGTTGGGCAAAAACCATCTCGCAACACAGTACACAGTGCAGAGTTTCAGCTGGCTACCCTTGTGATCGCGTGGCAAACTGGCAGCTGTGGCTTGCTGCCACTGCCCAGTATAGTGAGAGAAGATCATATAGCATTACCAGTAGCCTGGGAAAAAACCAAAACTCAAAATTCAAAGTACAGTTTCTATTGAATGCATATTACTTTTCTGCCATCATGAAGTCAAAGAATCCTAAGTAAAACCATTGTTAAGTCAGGGACCATCTATATAGAAAATCTATATAGAAAATGTTTGCTTAATAGGTATAGGGTTTCTTTTTGCGGTGATAAAAGTATGCTAAAATTAGATTATGGTGATGGCTGTACAATTTTGTAAATATAACAAAAACCATTGAAATAAACCATTTGTTTATTTATCTCTTTATTGGCCGTCTACCCTAGAGTACAATCTTGGTGAGGACTTTGCTCATCTTAGCACTTGTATTAATCTGCTTGGGCTGCCATAACAAAATACCATAGACTAGGTGGCTTAAAGAACATCCATGACTTTGAAGACTTGGTGCAAAAAGAGAAAGAGTCATGCCTGTAATGCCAGCATTTTGGAAGGCCGAGGATGGAGAATCACTTGAAGCCAAGAGTTTGAGACCAGTCTGAGCAACAAAGCGAGACCCTGTCTCTACAAAAAATTTAAAAATTAGTCAGGCACAGTGGTGAGTACCTGTAGTCCCAGCTACTCAGGTGGCTGAGGCAGGAGGATTGCTTGAACCCAGGAGTTTGAGGTTGCAGTGAGTTATTTATGACTGTGACACTGCACTCCAGTCTGAGTGACAGAGCAAGACACTATCTCTTAAAAAATGAGAGAGAGAGTAAGAAAGAAGAGAGAGGGAGAATATGAACTATCTCATTAGTAAATTTTTATACTGATTACATGTTGAAATAATATTTTTGGTACACTGGGTTACTAACATACATTATTAAAATTAATCTCACTTGTTTCTTTTTACCTTTCGAAATGTTATAAGAAAATTTTAAAATACATTTATAGCTCTCATATTTTTATTGTATAGCACTGGTCTAGACTTAGGATAGTCAACAGGAACTGACAAAATTAAAGCCTCAAATTCCAAGTAATCAACAGTATTTATTTGCATCTATTTTATGCAAGACTATAAAAACTACATAAATCAAATTGATCTGTGTCTACCTTGAAAAATGTTAACAGTCTCTATCTTTGCCTGTAAGAATAACCATTTAAAGTGCCTGATTTTAATTGTATTGAAATACTGTTTTACCGCATGATTTAACTGGTGAAAATCAACCAGAGTTTAAGTTTGTAGCAACTATACCTCAAAACCAAAGCATGTCTAGCATAGCCTTTTTCCCAATTTCAGTGATAATTAAACAATGCAAAAATAGTGTTCTAGTAAATCACAGTCAACCCCCTGGCACATGCCATTCTGACAGGCATTCTGAGTTGTGGTATGTGGTCACATCACCTGACTGTGATACTGGTTAAGTCTCCACCTGCAGGGGCCTCCTAGCTTATCTTCACTCTGTCCTGCCCTAATCCCCTTCTCTCCCCTTACTCCCCAGCTCCACTGCAGTCTCCCAGGAGAAGAACATCAGCTGTCTCCACCAAGGGTAAGGGGAAGGATGTCTTCTGAGATAACAAAGCCCACTTGAAAATTCCACTAACCGGGTGGTCTCAAAACTTTGTTGCACATTAAAACCACCCAGGGGGTTTAAAATAATCCCAATACCCAGGTGATACCCCACACAACAGAATTATAACACAATGGCTAGGGATGGGAGCCAGGAATCAGAACTGATTTCCAAATGACTCCAATATGCAGTAAAGTTTAGGAACCAATACACTAATCATTTAGGCAGGAGAGAATCTACTGGGAATAGGAATTCAAATCAAAGAATCAAAACTGGAAGGAGCTTAAAATTAAAATTTTTACTTACAGCATGCCGCCTCTAAGAAGCTGATACTAATCAGCCCCAAACAAGAAAGGTATCAAATTAGCTATCTTCTCATATCACTGTGGGGTCTCAAATGGCATTATCTCCCTCAAAGTAGTTGATTCTGGTATTTTATTAACCTGCCAGTGAATAAGAGTCTGCCAAAGTGGATATAACAATTTATATTTCCATCAGTACTCAATGGAAGTTCTCCAACTTTTACCAGATGTGTTACTGTCACTTTAAAATTTGCATCTTTTTTTAAAATTTAATAAACACTTATTTAGAGCTTATTACATGCCAGCTACCAAGAGCATCACAAATAATCATTTAGTCTCACAGCATCAGTAAGAGACAGACATTACTATTATCCCTCTTGTATATGGAATATAAACCAAAGCACAGAAAGGATAAATAAACTTGCTCCAGTGGTGGGGCTTGGATTCAAACTCAGTCTGGGGGCCATAATCCATGCTCTTTAAGACTATGCAAAGTTGACTGTTATTATTTTAAAATCTTTTATCTTAATCATAGATTAACTGATTAAATTTACCTAAAGATTAGTTTATAGGGATGGTCATCACAGCACATCAGAGAGGTGGCTAAGTAAAAAAAATCATACATATAGTGAAAATACTAAACCATGCAACCATTAAAAGTAATGCATTAGAAAAATCACTCAGTAATTCAGTTATTTATCAGGCACCTCCTATATGGTAAGCAACTGTAGGCACTGAGGATACAATGGGGTTATGGACTGAATGTTTGTGTCCCTCCCCAAATTCCTGTGTTGAAGCCCTAACCCCAAAGTGGCTATATTTGGAGATGAGACCTCTACAGAAGTAACTAAGGTTAAATGGGATCATAAGGGTGGGGCCCTGATTCAATAAGATTAGTGTCCTTGTAAGAAGAGAAACCAAACAGCTTGCTATCTCACACGTGCACGCTCCCTCTCTCTGTGCATACTCACCAAGGAAAGACTATGTGAAGACATGGCTATCTACAGGCCAAGAGAAGGACCCTCATCAGAAACTGAACAGGCCAGAATGTTGATCTTGGACTTCTGGCTTCCAGAACAGTGAGAAAATAAACTTCTGTTCTTTAAGCCACCCAGTCTATGGTATTTTGTTATGGCAGCCCATGCAGACTAATACAAGTGGTAAGACGAGCAAATTCCTCACCAAGATTGTACTCTAGGGTAGACAGTCAATAAAGAGATAAACAAACAAATATATCGTGTAAACTTGACTAGTGATACAAGGCCACGAAGAAAAAGAAACCAGTGGGAGGTATAGGCTATTTTAGATACAGGAGTCAGGAAAAGTCTTTCCAAAGATGTTCCTTATGGCAGAAATATGAATAAAGTGAGAGAGTGAGCCTAGTGGAAATCTGTGGTAAATGCCCTCCACGTGGAGGGAACAGCAAGTAAAAATCCCTAAAGCCGGGGGCGGGGGTGGAGGGGGGAAGCTTGTCTTGCCTGAGAAAAAGAAATGAGCCAATGTTACTGGAATGGTGTGACCAAGCAAGGGTAGGAGACAGGTAAGAGGGCAGTGAACGTAAGTAATTTCTATTTCATTCCAAATGAGATGGAAAACATCAGGGGTATTTGAGCAGGCAAGTGACACGGTCTCATTTACATTTAAATTAAGTTTAAAGATACAGAGTCCATATACAGTACAAATATAATTGAGGATTGTATTTGTACATAAGAAGACTTAACAACAATAAAACTTCCTTCTGGAATAAATAAAAGGCCAAATTTCATTTACGTGATCCAAGTTATCCATTGCGAAGAACCCTAAAACGTAGTTTTATTAAGCTGGGCTAACACAGACAGGTAGCAAGTACAAATTACACTAAAAATGTTCTCGATGAGTGGCTAAACAGTGAGCTACTGAAATAGGCCAGGCTGACCTACTGTACAACTATCTAAAGTCCTGAATGATTTTCAGAGATCACCCAAACTGGCTTAAACACTGTATCAGCTCCTCTGCTTCCCTAATCTTCAATAGAAGGCAGTATGTATTCCCTAAAATACCTAGTCACTCAAACAGGGCATGGTGTAGTTTACTGGTTATCTGTAGGTAAGCTTTTGGATAACTATAGGTGCTTCTACTCACCTATGTAATTCCAGAGCCAAGAAAAACTAAAATAAAAACTTTATCTCTTTTGTGCCTCCAATCCTATCTTTCCTTCTGCTTGGCTTTGGAATATACTATGATCTACAACAGGAAATGAAAAATTTAGACACATACATAGGAAATCTAGATATCACTAACATCTAGAAACAGAACATAAGCCCTAAGTTCTGACACTTTAAGTATAATATATTGGGCTGGGTTTGGTAGCTCACGCCTGTAATCCCAGCACTTTGGGAGGCCAGGAGTTCAGACCAGCCTGGGTAACATGGTGAAACCCCCATCTCTACTAAAAATATAAGAATTAGCCAGGCGTGATGGTGCATGCCTGTAACCTCGCTATTTAGGAGGCTGAGGCACGAGAATCAGTTGCACCCAGGAGGCAGAGGTTGCAGTGAGCTGAGATTGTGCCACTGCACTCCAGCCTGGGCAACAGAGCGAGACTGTCTCAAAAAATAAAAAATATATTTTAAATTAGGCCTCAAAAGAAAATGACATTGCCCCATTTAATTTATAAGCTAAATATCCCTACTATCCAAATGCAAATGGATTGTCCTATGCTATTGTGTCATTAACAACAGTAGGTTAAAAGTCTCTATGATTTGGCAAACAAACATATGCAACTGAAGAAGTAAAAGAGATGAGTAATTATAAACTCATTCAAACAACATTTCTCAACTGGGCTGTGGAGCTGGTCACCCACCCCTTGCTAGCCACTTGCTGGAAATAAAGGGGTGTAGTGAGGTAGAAATAGTTTTAAAAATTCCTATTCTCAAACAATAATATTCTTATTTCAGAAACTCTCAGGCAATAAAATATATATTTAGGTTGAATACACCAAAATTTTTCAGAAAAAGAGACAACATATATGAAATTTTTAACCCACAATAATTCAAAATATATTTTGTTTCATGAATAAGGAAGAATAAAATCCACTAACGTAGTTCACTACCAGAAAAAAATCCGTAAAAATTTAAAAAATATATCTCCATTATATTCTTCATTATGGACAATAACTGTCAGAACTTACTTCTCTATTTTCTAAGAAAAACTTTTTTTGTGGAAGGTTTTGTAAAATATGTCCCTGTTCTAAGCAGTGATAATGGATAAAATGGAAGGAAGGGATGAGTCATTCAAACATGCTCCCCTCCTTCCCAGCTACCAGAAATGACATTACCAGAAACAGTAGCTAAGATAATATCCAAACACAACAGTTGTTCCATAGAATAAGCTCACAATACAGTTTAATGTAGAAAGGTACTATGTTTCAGATCTGAGTTTTTTTTGCTATTAAAGAAAAACGCATTATAATTTTTGAACTCCATACACAAAGGTAATTGAAAGTAAAATTTACTTACTTTGGCAATCTGCAGCAACACAATGCAGTGTTTAATTGATTCTACCATGCTCTATAAAAACAAAACACTGATTTTAGGATCTTGGCTCAAATAAATGGATATATAATGTTAAAGCTTAAAATATAAAAATCAGTTCAGATGTATAGAGTTTAAGTCTATACTACACAAGAAATATCCTCTTTGGATCTAGTGGGTTCTAGTATGCTGATAATGCCAAATGAAGTTATTCATTAGCAGTTCTATGAATTTTAATGAATGCCACAAATTGTTAATTTATACTAAATAATATCTATTTTTTTTCTTTTTTTTTTTTTTAAGAGACAAGGTCTCACTATGCTGATCACGCTGGATTGCAGTGGCTATTCACAGGCACAATTATAGCACACTGCAGCCTCAAACTCAGAGGCTCAAGCGATCCCCCTGTCTCAGCCTCCCGAGTAGCTGGCACTACATGCACATGCCATCGTGCCTGGCTCTAAATGGTTTTTCAACACTTCAAACAGAAAGACATACGAATCTGATTAACTTACGAATTCTTACATCAACAGCAAGCAACCCTAAGAAATCTACCTAAGACACTGATAGGCTGGGTATGGTGATTCACACCTGTAATCCCACTGCTTTGGTAGGCCAAGGAAGGAGGATCGCTTGAGGCTAGGAGACCAGCCTAGGCAACATAGCAGAATCCCATCTCGATAAAAAATTAAAATAAAAATTAGCTGTGTGTGGTAGCGTGTGCCTATAGCCCTAGCTACTCAAATGGCTGAAGCAGGAGGATTGTCTGAGCCCAGGAGTTCGAAGCTGCAGTGAGCTATGACTGCACCATTGTACTCCAGCCTGGATGACACAGCAAGACCCTGTTTCTTAAAAAAAAATAAAAAGACTTTGATGGAAGTATGGAGAATAAAGGATCCTGTCAAAACACTGGTGAATCAAATTATTATTTTACCTGTTTTAAAATTTTGAGCAAGGTACACATCTCATAAGTAGCCCATTATATAATGTCAGAAGTCCACTATATCAGAAAACTTGAATTATAATATATTTTAATAAGAAAGAAGCCAGCTGCAGTGGCTCATGCCTATAATCCCATCACTTTTTTTTTTTTTTGAGACACAGTTTCGCTCTTGTTGCCCAGGCTGGAGTGCAATGGTATGATCTCAACTCACTGCAACTTCTGCCTCCCCAGTTCAAGCGATTCTCCTGTCTCAGCCTCCAGAGTAGCTAGGATTACAGGCATAAGCCACCACGCCCAGATAATTTTGTATTTTTAGTAGAGATGGGGTTTCTCCATGTTGGTCAGTCTGGTCTGGAACTCCCAACCTCAGGTGATCCGCCCACCTCGGCCTCCCATAGTGCTGGGATTACAGGTGTGAGCCACCGCGCCCGGCCAATCCCACCACTTTTGAAGGCTGAGACAGGAGGATCGCTTGAGCCCAGGAGTTGAGACCTGGACAACATAGTAAGACCCTGCCTTAAGAATCAAAGAAATTAATTAATTTTTAAAAAATATGAAATAACATATCCACTGTGCGTGGAAGACACCTTTTATCAAGATTTCAGACGAGACCAGAAACAGGTAAATGGTACATGAAGTCAATTTCAATTAAGGGGCTTATTCTATTAGTATTATTTTAAATTCCTTTTAAAAAGATACAATGCTTAAGCACCCCTGTATAATATTCATAAAAACTAACATCTCAATTGCTGTCATCAATAGTGGCAGCTTAAAACAGAAATAACTTTTTAAAACATTTTCTAATGCAAAGTCAGAATGTATCAAACATATAACTTACATTTGTTGTCTCTTTGAGAGTTTCAATTTTCTGTGAAAAATAATAAGTTTAAACAGAAATAATCAGAAGCACAAAGAAGCATAGTTATTTTTTACTGGCTAGTCATTTAAAGAATTTTACCAAAATGTACTCATTCTAAGTGAGTACAAGCAAGTTGGGAAGGGAGTACTTTTTGTTGTATTTTGTTTTTTATCTAAATCAATTATTTGTATAAAAATTCCAGACTTTTATCAATTATATGCTCTCTTTAATAAAATTCACGTGATTCAATTTAAGGTTTGTAAGAATAATATAAAACATTCTTATTCCTGGCTGGGCACGGTGGCTTGAGCCAGTAATCCCAGCACTTTGGGAGGCCGAGGTGGGCGGATCATGAGGTCAGGAGATCGAGACCATCCTGGCTAACATGGTGAAACCCCACCTCTACTAAAAATACAAAAAATTAGCTGGGCGTGGTGGCAGGCACCTGTAGTCCCACCTACTTGGGAGGCTGAGGCAGGAGAATGGCGTGAACCTGGGAGGCAGAGCTTGCAGTGAGCCGAGATCACGCCACTGCACTCCAGCCTGGGCGACAGAGCAAGACTCCATCTCAAAACAAAACAAAAAACAACAACAAAAAATTCTTATTCCTTACCTGAAAGCAAGTTTTGGCTTTTCTACGAATTTCACTTATTTTAAAATCACATTTATCTTTCCTAAGTTGTTTTAAAACGACATGGGACTAAATCCCAAAACTAAAAATGAAAGGTGAGTTATAACATGAGTTACTATTAACAGGTATAAAAGAGCCAAACGCAAGGCTATACAGTCAACAGAAGAGCAAAAAAAAAAAAAAAAAAAAAAGCCAAGGAGAGGAAAAATGTTAATTAGAAAAAAGACAATATGCAAACTACAAAGTAGCTGTCAGAAATGCAAGTGGGGGACAATAGCAGAACCATAATTAAAGCAGTATTTGATTTGTTTCTTCATATATGGCTTTTTATTTATTCTGAACATTCTTGCTGGTTGGTTTATTGGTATCTGAAGTGACCATATGTAACCAACTTTCTACCTTCAACATATGACACATGAAAAGGAAATAACTTACTCCTAGGAATATGATACAGAAAAGGTATTATATTAAAACTCTGGGCTGGGTGTGGTGGCTCACACCTGTAATCCCAGCACTTTGGGAGGTCGAGGTGGGTGGATCACCTGAGGTCAGGAGTTCGAAACCAGCCTGGCCAACATGGTGAAACCCTGTCTCTACTAAAAATACAAAAATTGGCCAGGTGTGGCACATGCCTGTAATCCCAGCTACTTGGGAGGCTGAGACAGGAGAATCATTTTAACCCAGAGGGTGGAGGTTGCAGTGAGCTGAGATCGTGCCAATGCACTCCAGCCTGGGCAACAGAGCAAGACTATCTCAAAACAAAACAAAACCAAAAAAACTCCACAACTCTGTATATTATCCTTTTGTTTAATTATGAAACCATAACAGAAATTTATCAGAAAAGTACCCTTGAGGTCCATATGGCAGTAATATTATACTAGGTCAATAATATTATTATAGTAAGTAAAAACACACTAAGATACTTAGTGTTCTCCAAAAGGCTGAATTTAAAATTTTTAACGTCAAAAGCACGGTTATGGAAGTTACCTTTCTCTGTTCATCTTCTTTGCAGTTTTGAAGCTTGTCATCAAAAAGCTACAAGATTTTTAAAAATGGTTATAGTATCAAGCCACTTTACTATACGATGTACATTCACTAAACACAGAAAAACAAACATTTGTTCTTAAACACATTTTGTCCAGGGATGATTTATATGTTATTTTCAAGACAACATGTATTTTTTTTCGAGCACTCAATCAAAGTCAAATTCTATTGTATGAAATCATTTTAACTGGTCAAGATCAATCACTCTGGAAGAATTATAAGCAAAAGAAAACAGATGACTTTTAAAAAATTAAACTATGAATTCAAACTTGAAGTTTTTTTTCTGCTTTGTTTTCCAAGTTTATCAACAGTCCTTTTCCCAGCACCTCTGCTTTTAATTAATTTTAAGTAGGAACTGAAGGAGACAATTCATTTCAGTAATGATAAAAGAGGTAGAGAAATCACCTCCCCATATTCCATCTCCCTCAAATTAAAAAAGTGTTAGAAATTGAGCCACTAGGCAGGGCACGGTGACTCACACCTGTAATCCCAGCATTTTGGGAGGCCGAGACAGGCGGATCACAAGGTCAGGAGTTCGAGACCAGCCTGGCCAATATGGTGAAACCCCGTCTCTACTAAAAATACGGGCACCTCTGTAATCCCAGCTACTTAGGAGGCTGAGGCAGAAGAACAATTGCTTGAACCCGGGAGGCGGAGGTTGCAGTGAGCTGAGATCGTGCCACTGCACTCCAGCCTGGGTGACAGAGTGAGACTCTGTCTCAAAAAACAAACAAACAAAAAAAGAAATTGAGCCACTAAAACACAGTTTCCTGGAAATTTTAAACAGAATATGAACCAAATCTTGCCTTATTTTTTTCTAATTATGCCTACATATTTACCTTTTTCTTTATGACCAAAAAAGCATTATGTAAATATGCTATTTACCAATATAATTAGAGATAAAGACCTTTGAATAAGTCAGCTAGATCTTTTAAGTCTGCTTTAAAAACTGCTGAAGAACCACATGAGGGCTGTAAATTAACATCAAGTAACTGTTTTTACTCAAAAATCAAGCTCAGTAACATTTTCTATTTATATAAATTTAATATACAAACTAATGCCATACCTTTAATTGTTCAATCAAGATTTGTAGGTAAGCATCAGCTTCTGTAAGTTTCTTATCAAAATCTTGGACACTAGGAACAAATCCTGAATCCAAACCCTAGAGAAAGAGAATTTGCAATAAATCTACCAGAACCCAAGCAATGTTTAATAGTACAAAAAATACTTTTTCCTTCATACATGAAGACATTTCAATTTTTAAAATACAGTTCTATTTTGACACAAATAATAGGTCTATTTAACAGTTAGGTCTATTTAAACAGTGGTACATCAATCTTCCTCATTAACTTGGAGCACTGCTTCCCTTCTCAGCAGTTACACATGCTGCTGCTCAAATTGGATTTACTCTTCTCTCCAGAATCACTTTCTTATCTCCCCCAAACCCTGTAATTGGCTCCCAGTCACCACTAGAACAACAGTAATTTAACAAAGGAACATAAACAAAACCCACCTAGGTTACCTCTATTTTCCCCTTTTTCATTCAGTTCATTCCTCCCTTCCCTTAATGTTAACTTCATATTCTCACTGTTTAGTTCTCCCATTCCTCAACCCACCCCATGATCTCTGAAGTTTTCCTCCCTCCTCCCCTACTAAAGAAAGAACCTCTAAATTTTCTCCTCTTCTAAGAGGTGGCCCCTCTCTAAGTGAAAGTAACAACACCTGTCCTAATCAAGTTTCCTACTCACTTTCACCCTTGGCATGAACATTACACTTAGACGTGGTATAGATGTTTATTTATTTAGAAGGCCTACTTATTTCTCGGTCTAAAAGTGCAGCATTTGCATGTCCTACTTTTTGCATACGTAAAGAGTTTAAGCTCCAAGAGCATGGGATTCTTATGTTTTAACTTTAGCCAAAAGAAACTTTTGAGTTCTTAATCTTCTCTGACTGCCACATTTTCATGCCCAGTCATCATACTGTTAAGCAGGGGACTGAGGGTTAGGAACTGCTACTGTAAAAATCCCAACCCAACCACAAAATTCTGCACTAAATGGGTAAAATATACTTGATCAACATACCCATCTCACACTTGACTTTCACTTGTCATCTCCTCCCTGCCTTCGCCCAAAGCATGCTGATTATTTTCACATTCTCATTTTAGTAAACTGAAGCCAAAGTTTATTTTATATTACAGCAACACCTGATCTTTGTATACTTTATCATTAAAGCACTTTTACAACCATTATCTCAAAACATCAAATTAAGATGGTATGGTATTATGGAAACAGTAATGGGCTGGCAAATCTGGTTTCTAATTCTAGTGCATTCACTAACACAATATTGTGGCTGTCCAAATCTGGGTTTTCTTGCCAGCCAAATACGGGCATCCTCCACCTCCTATTATTAGTACAGCAGCTACTACCTCTACTAAAGACAACAACTAATGACACTATCAATTACTACTATTATAGTACTTTTGTTGCTCTTCCCAAACTAAAATTCAAAAATTTGGAACCAAAGAAAAAATAGAATTTTATTAAAAATCTAAGTCCTATTAAGACCATGGGAAAAATCAACTTATCTCATAATTTGTTTTCTTTTTCAAATTCAAAGGCGATAAATGTCTATTTTACATACATGTCAAGAAACTGTTTGACAATGAGTATTACAAAGCCCCTTCCCAATGAGATGACATGTACAAAAACAAAAGTTGAAAAAAAAAAATCTTAATAAACAATGTATACAAAATCCAGATATATTTATAAAACTGTGTTTAAACTTCTTCATTTTTAAAGATAACCCAAAGAAGTTCCTGTTAGAGACATTTAAAATATACAGTTTGGTGACAAAAGACATAGAAATGGATAAATACATCATATTTCATAGATACTGTACTATGAAAGAAATGAGCAACTTATTTCCATGTTACTGTGCCACAGAAAAATCAGGACTGTTTGGCTTGTTTTTTGGTTTTATTTTGTTTCACACAGCAATGTAACATGATTATCAATAATTAACTATCAAGACCCAGTTAAAATCAGCTAAATACATTGTTTTTAGTAAATATTTTAAAAGGTTAATGGCATATTCATAAATGAATAAAAAAAGCATCTAAATGAGAGGGGAAAAGTGATCTTTAAGTATTTTCACTCTTCTGAATCCATTTAGAATTAACATTGTAAAAATCTAACTAAAACATCCTTTTTAAACAAATTACTGATTAGATTAAAAATTGTTCAGTGACTGAATGGAAACAGATTTAAATTATTGCTATCTAAACCTTACCTAAATCAATTCTTCAGAAACAACTTTTTGATGTTTGTAGAATCATATAAACCTCACCTTGACTCTCTTCTTACATTTGCCTCTAGATAGTCTTCCATAACCTTCTTTTAACTCTAGAATAAACTTCACACTTCACAAGGTCCAAGCCAAAGATCTACTCATCAATCCATTTTTCTTTAGGTAATGTGTAACAGGAGGTTTATAATGACAGCCCCAGAACTGGCCCAATCACCCTTGCATAGTAATGCAAAAATTTTTCATGTACTTAAAAGGAAAATTTATGTATATAGTTGCCCCATCTGCAACCAATAAAATATCATGTAAAATTCATTGATAACATGAACAAGTAGTTAACAAGTGTTTTCTCAAATCTAGTAAAACTAATACTCTAGAAGAAAGCACAAGTATGACTTTATATTGTGACTTACAGCAGTCACCTAATTCAACCTCCCATTCACAGAAGTTCTTTTCATAACATCTTTGAAAGTCATCTAGTCTTTTCTTAAGTATCTCATGAGATGAGAAACCCACTACTTCCTAATGTAGAATATTTCATTAAAATTCTCCTGAAGTGTTAACTGTTTCTCTTTCCATTCGACATTTAGAACACTAAGCCACAACACTTATTCATATTAATCCTTTTTAATGGAGATTTACTTTTATTTATTTTTTGAGACAGGGTCTTGCTCTGTCACCCAGGCTGGAGTGCAGTGGTACAATCAGGGCTCACTGCAGCCTCAACCTCCTGAGCTCAGGGAATCCTCCCACCTCAGCCTCCCAAGTAGCTGGGACTATAGGCATGTGCCACCAAGCCCAGATAATTTTTTATTTTACTTTTTTTGCGGAGACAGGGTCTTGCTATGTTGCAAGACCCTGTCTCCGCAATAAAATAAAAACTCCTGAGCTCAAGCAATCCTCCCAACTCAGCGTCCCCAAAAGTGCTGAGATTACAAGGTGTGGGCCAATGCGCCCGGCCGAGTTTTAAACAGGACTAAGAATATAGTCCTTTACCATATTGAGGGCGGTCTGTCTTTGAAAAGAACTGAGAATAGGGCAAATTCTTTCAGACAGTGTGACTTCATACTTCTTACAGTAGCTTTTGAGAACAAGTAAGCTGGGAGTCAAGTAGATACACATTCTAGTATTCTGTACTTGCTCTATCTAACATTTATCACATTTTGTCATAATTGAATATTTGAGTGACTTCTCTGAAGGATTAAAACTCCGCAAGGGCAGGAACTATGCCATTCACTCATCACTACACCCATCAGGGCCAGCTCAGTGTTAAATGAACACACATGGCGCTGGCTACAGTGACTGGAAATTGTTGATGCCACAACATCGGTCTTCCCCCGACCTCCTCTCCCGAGATTTCTCTTACCTTTCTGTTCTCTTTCTCCTATTCTCTACTCCCTCAAGCCTTTTCTCCATGTTGTCTTTCTTTCTCTTTTGTCCACGTCCTTCAGTAGTAACTGAAGGGATTATGTCGCATTATTGGCACTCAGGACCAAAGAGGTTGCTGCTCTTTGGTTTATTACACTGATGTGAGCCACAGCTCTAATTAGATGATTCCTATATGAATTCATTTAAAGTTTAAATTATACACAACAATTATAGAGAAATAAAGACAAAATGGTCTGTGATGTAACAAGAAATTAAATTAGAAGAATCTCAATAGAAATTAAACTTCAATCTAACCATAAAATTTAGAAATCTATGTAAAGAAAAACCACTTCTGTGGTGAATATGCTAAAAAAAAAATAGTCTCTGTTTTTCAAAAACACTTTATTAATAAAGCTACTCTAGCCTGGGCACAGGGTAAGACCCTCAAAAAAAAAAAAAAGAAAGAGAGAGAAAGAGAGGTTGGGGGGAGGGAGTGGGGAGAGAGGGAAGGGAAGGGCAAGGGGAAGAGGAAGTAAAGAAAAAAGGGAAGGAAAGGAAAGGAGGAAGGAAGGAAAGAAGAAAGGGAGAGAGAGGGAGAAGGAAGGATGGAAGGAAGGGAGGGAGGGAAGGAGGGAAGGAGAGAGGGAAAGAGAGAAAGAAAAGAAGCAAAATCTAAAGTAGATACATAAAGTCAAGAAGAATAACACATACTTCTATATCATCCAGAATCTATGTATCCAGTTTAATAGAGAGAGAAAGAGAAACATATACATCTGGGCCAATTTAAGGGGAATTTCTAAAATAATATAACTAGACTTGTAGAAGAATATCAAACTGCCTCAAAACTGTATGTCGGTACTTCCTACTACCTATACTTAAGTTAAATAACACTACTTTTTTCAGAAGGAACTTAAAAGCTAACAAATGTCAGCAAAATCAATTCTTAATGATTTCAGTTGGGACATTAAACACTATTTATACTTTACACATACACATAACTGAATGTTTTACCCCCATTAAAAGGAGTACTGCAAGAGAAGTCCTTAAAACTGTCTGAAGTACATATAAATTATAGTTGCTTTGGAGAGACACTTCCTTAGTAAAACAATACAAGAGTCAATTCCTGAGGCAGAGTAGGAGCTTTTAAAGTAATTCCTGCTGACAGAGGAAGAGTAATGAACAGTGGAGATAAAGGTGAAGTTCTTGAGTCCAGAATCCGGAAATTAAGAAACCTAGGGGCGACCTGAGGAACCGAGAATAAGGTAGAACAGGAAGGCTGAGTAATAACATTGTAAAAAGAAATTCACAAATGAGTAATTGTTTTCATATCTAATTTTATTTCATAGTGAAAACTTAAAGGATTAAGTGTCCTATATGCAGTACTTTCTTATAGGGCAAAATCATATATAATAAAAATATGGTGTAAAAAGAGAAAAAGAAAATATATTAGAAGTAAGTTATTCTTTGTCTCATAGAAAAAATCAGAATAACAAGAAAAACAGGTAAGTTATCAGTAGTAGAACTGTAAATTAAACAACAGCTTAAAAACTTAACAAAGGAAAAACACACAACAAGGCTCCTAATGAAAAATAAATGGCATGAATCTGGACAAAAGTAGACATTTTTTTTTAAATTAGTAAAACACATACCCTATAATAAAACTAATGAAAACTTAGCAGGAATGTAATTTTGATTAAAATATGAGAATATTGGAAAGTTTATGTTCACAATTAGCAATTTGAGATGACATGCATCACAGATAAGCTTTCATCCAATGAAAGAAGTATAGAGCATACTTACAATTCAATCACTTACAATTATTTTTGAAAATTCAAGAACTGGAGAGATACCAGAAGACTGGAAAAAAGCAAGTGTGGTACTGATCTTCCATAAAAGTAAGGAAAAGAGAGAATAGAAAGTTACCATGCTGTGAGTCTAACATCAATAATCAAGTAAAGGAATAGTAAGAGAAAAATCTGTAACTACACAGAGGAAAAGTAGGTACATGAGCAGCAAGTGGCAAGTTAAAAAAAAAAAAAGATTATGCCAAACATAATGGCCTTTCTTAGAAATTTAAGTTAGCAAATTAAGTTTTTAGAGAAATGACATCTTGTCTCCCTACCAAAAGTGGTTTGACGATGAAAAAAACTATATTAAAGAGACCAGAAATATTAATTATACCATGATTTTATGTGAGGCACACTAATCTGTGATTTCCTTGGATTACTGAAACTTTGGAAACATTTACAATCCCTACTGTCCCCGTGGTTTATCCATTTCTGCTAAGGGAAGAACAGGACTTAGAAGAACAGGGAAGTTCTGGGGTTAAGATTTTCACCTATTTTAATCCTAAGGAATAGTCAACTATCAATTCATTTGGAGTGAAGATCATCAATTAAAAAATATCCATAAAATTGAGCCTAGTATTAAACCTTTCCTTTCACTATACCTTAGAGAAGTTATTTTCCATTTACCAATGTCTTGATAATCTAAGGCTTCAAATTAGGTTCTTTATTGTCAACATGGTAGCTGTAGTTACCTTACCAACTGCTAGGTACCCCAAGAATGCCCTGAAAAGTAAGGTCTTTTTCTGTAATGCTAAGTAAGCAGCTCTAACATCATGGATGCACAATGTATATTAAATTTTTTTCAGAGTATTAGGTACTCTACTAGACACTTTACAAGCTTTCTCATTTGAGCATTATAATACAGTAAGGTAGACAGATATTAAACCTGTTTTATAAGTGCTTACCCAAATCATCCAGCTGAATTTTTTTTCAATTGGGATATCAACCTAGTCCTTTGACCAAATCCATTATACTTTTCTATTAAATCACAATGATGTTTAAAAGGAATTAATGACAGAAGGGCACTAAAATGTAATCTAAAAACTGCCTGAAGGCCCTTGACAGTGGAAATGAGCACAGCTTTAAGGACTCATCTAGTTTTAAATCCTGAATCTGCAACTTTCTAATGAATTACCTGTGTGATCTAGCCAAATTACTTTTTTCACCTACATTTTCTCATCCATGAGTATAATAATAAACTACTCAAGGTTACTGGAGAGATTAAATGAGTAATACATGTAAAGTAACACAGTGGTAGGTGTTCTACTTCCCCTTCATAATTTGGAGCCTTAGATAACCAGGATTCACCACTTTATCTCCAGGCCCTTATGCATAGAAGGCACTCAATGAGTACGGATGGATAAAAACAAAACGAATCAAGAACTAGATAATACTATAACCACAGGCAATTTTCATACAGATCTACAATCAAGTAAAGGCTATAAGCATAAGTTAAATTGTATTTAACATCTGTTTTAAAAACAAGCTATAAGTTGATGAACTCCCAAGAAGATAATAGAGAATGGTAATAAAAAAGAAATGAATAACAGACAAAACAAGTGGTAAAACACAGTATGGAAAACAGAGCAGGAAAAATATTCCAATATGAGATGTTCAGGAAAGCACTGGGTATTATGACTGAACCACAAAAGGTAAACTGTACTTAATTATTACCTTGGTAACAAAGAATCAAACAATAAAAAGAAAGTTTTTTTCATAAAAGAATCTAATTTTTGAACATATGTTAGTGCTTTGAAAAACCAGAATTGCATTTATCTTTAAATTTACAAAGAAAGGTTTATGTGTAATGTTCAGTTTCTGCTAAAAAAATAAATCTGGTACAGCTAAAATCTGGTACAGGAATCGGGTACAGCTAAAATGCAAGAACTTCAATCATAACCCTTAGCACAATTCCTTACTCTTCATGATACCCTCATCTGATACTAATACACCCTTTGACTTATAGAACAAAACACAAATACTAACTCCATAAAGTGATTTGGTTACTTATACAACTAAACAATAAAGGTTTGGAATTCGTACCATTTTCCTCTATTTAAATCACTGACAGCTTGTCTTTCCCAGACACTCTCAATTTATTCAACAAACCCATATAAGAAGTTACTAAACTAACCAAAACAAACAAAAAACTTAAGTCTGTAAATAGGATGACTGTATATTTTAGTTTGCCTGGATGGTCAGTTTATGCCTGGTTGTCTCAGCAAAGTTATTATTAGCAGCCTCCTTCACTCTCAAGTATCCCAGTTTAGGCAATAAATTATATGGTCACCCTCTCTATATAGGATATAGCTAGGATTTTTAAGACACAAATGTTATGAAAGGCATATAAAATTGCCTCAGATGATTCAGAATCCAGCAAACTGCCTTTTTAAAAAACTACAAAACCTAAAATGAAATGAGTTTACAGGTTCTGAATGCAGAAAGCAAGCTACAGAAAAAAAAACACTGGAATTCAATGCAGTTAATATTAACTGAGTGCTTACCTTATGCTAGATAAGTACACGCATGAATAATATTCAAGTTGCAGTTTTATGTAATTTTACTTACGCACTAGAAGTTTCATTTTAAAAAATGTACACACACACACACACACACACACACACACACACACCTGAAATATAACACATGAAACAAAAGAAACAAAACACCTGCAGTTACCCCTAGGGAATGGGACTGAGGAATGGGGGCATTTGAGACAGTGACTCTGAGTTTTTATTTTACACATTCATGTTGTTTAATTTTTTAAAATAAATATACATTTATTTTATAATTTACATTCAAAAGCTTTAGGTAAAAATGTTCAGAAACTACAGGTTATGAACATTTTTAGAAAATTTTATAACCATTTTAGCATGCAAGGTCATAAGCATTATTCTTTTAAAATTATCTATAAAATTCTAAAATGTTTTCCAGGAGTAAATCTGGCAAATGCTAAAGCTGCTCAGATACACCTTTCCAAGCAAAAAAGTAGGATAGCAAATTTATAATATCATTGAAAGGTAAAGCACGCACTAGCAAAAAGCACTTAAAACTTCGTAATCACTATACTGGAATAAATAAAATAATGAAAAGTGGCCAATATAACCAAGCAAAATGTCAAAGTTTTTTTTTCCACATCCTTCCTGCCAACAACATGATCATGACTCAACATCCAAGAAAGCAATCTCTTAAAGAAGAAAACACCTACGACAGCACACCACCTAACAAAAGCACTGTTGGACTATGTAGTGCTGGCAATCAGCCAACACTTTTCTTCTGAGATACTTTAGTTGGTTAGGCTACTTGCAGTATCTTTCTTAAAAGTCATGGAGTAAATCATTCCAGGATCTAAATAAACTCTGAGAGGTTTACTAGTACAGGATGAAAGAAAAATATTCTTCCATTCCCCAACCTCAGATTAAGAGCATTTTGGAAAGCCTATCTGGAGTCTACTTTTAAGGATCCATCAAAAATGAGTAAATTTCCTGGAAATGTGTTCTACAAATAACTAGGAAAAATTAACATTAAATACGTGAATCCTTAAACTGAGTACTTTAGTAGTTAGTTCAGGTTCTGAAATAACTGCAAAATTCTTATAGCCTAATACTTCTTGAAAATTTGATTATGAAATGTTTTCAAAAACAAAACCTGATATATTAATCTAACAAGACTGAATCTCTACAGCAGAATATAACAAATTGACAAATTAACACTCAAGGTGACAGCTAGTCAGGACTAACAGATGATCAGTCACAGGCAAACAAAATAAAACAACGACCCTGACTTGAATAGACTCAACAATTGTTCTGACATTTATCTCTTAGAAATTATATATGCCAAAGCTGTCTTCATATATCTGATTTTAGCTGCCAATGAGTACCAGAAGAAAACAGATTCGGTTTTCGCTAAAGTTGTTAAAAAGTGCATACAAAATTACTGATTCAGTTTAATTGTCAGAATCTATCAAGATGATATAAAATACAAGCCAATGAAGACAGGACTTCGTTTTATTCTCTACTATCTCCACCGGGCTAGTGTTTGGTTTGTAGCAAGTCCTCAATAAAAATTTTGTAAATGAATTAAGGAATTCTGCAATGTGCCCACCTGTTAACATTTAAACACAAAAAGTAATCAAGGAACTAGTTCTTGCAGATTATAAATCAGAATATTCATGGAAAAATCATAAATAACTCATAGAGTTATTTTAAGGGATTTATTATATTAGTTGGTTGCTGTAATGTATGGCTGCTGAATTTTTCCAAGGCTAAACGTTTTTAAGAAGAAAGAGAAACTGACTAGGAGAAAAACACATTGAAATAAATGGTAGTAAAACAAGAAACAAGATGAGGCAATGACAATCTTCTTGTCTCTCTAAAAACTCATTCTCTCACACTAAATCTTATCCTGGGCACATTTTTACACATACTATGCTGGGCCTTAGAATTCAGTGTTACAATAATTACTTATTCACTGAGCATCTCTTATGACTATGGCCCTGTGCCGGATCCTTTGGGGATGCCAAGATGAAGCAGACACAGATCTAAAAGAGTTTCATTCTATTAGAGGGAATATATATCTGTCTACAAATAATTGATTCAAGCATGGTAAAATGTTATCAGAAAAGCACGAAGAAATTCAAAGGAGAAAGTTATAAGGACGAGAAAGCTTTCACAGAGGATGCAATTTAGAGTGTAGGATTTGGACAGAAATCGGAGGGGTAAAGCATTACTCCACCGGGCTAGTGGGCCCTGGCAGGAAACAGCATAATCAGATACAATGTTTGAACTTTTCTTTAATCAAGTGACTACAGTACCCATAGAAGTGAGAGTAGGGCTAAGAAAACTAACAAGAGATGCTGAGGTACTCAGGAATTAAGAGCTGCAAGTAGCCTGAAGGGGCAAGGAAACAAACAAGGTTCCCACCGGCCAGAGGAGGAGCTACTCAGTGGACATGGACGGCTGTAAAACAGTCACTGCCAGAATTGCCTCAAAGCACGGAAGGAGCAGAAGGAACAAATACTCCAAAGGCCTTTTTTCCCTTCGATTTTCTGTCACTGCTTCCCATTTGCTAAACCCCAACCAGAAGCCAAGGGATAAAGGATCCCAGATGCTGCAAGCTGTAAAAGTCAGCCTCCTAGAGCACGGAAGAGAGAAGGCCAGAGAACAAATCTGCAAGAAAATGGAGAATAACCAGAAAAGGCATATTCCCAAACTGAGGAGCTGAGAAGCACAAGGAGGCCAACTGAGGAACAATATTCTGTTACAGAAGAATGTATGTTTTTTGGATCTGGATGCTGAATCTCAAGGAAACCAAAATTAGTGGCTAAAAATGGGAATAAGTACTAGGGTTTGGGGGGGAAAGGCGACCAAGGGGTGGAGACTACCAGGGCAGCACCCTGAGTCTCTCTGGAGAAAATAAAAGAGCAAGAGTCATCTAGGCTCTGGCCCTAGTCATTTACTCTCTAGCTATGTGGCCATGGGCAAGTCGTTTAGCTGCTTTGAGACTGATTTCTCCACAATAATAAAAATTTTTAAAAAGGTAGAAATGGAATTAGAATTTGAAAATTCTCTCCAGCTCTAGGATTCTGTGATGCCAATACTTCCAGGTAAACAACTAGGTTCACCAGGAGGATAAATTCCTAACCATATTGGAAAACCTGGGGCCCGTGTATTCACCTTAATAAAAATTAATTTCATTTAAATAAACACAGTAAGAATTTACAGGTTCCAACTGCAGCCAAGTCCTCCACGGTATGACAAAATATGTCAAAACACAAGCAAACTCTGTCATTTAGTGTAACCTTGAAACTGAGTGAGAAAGACTAACACAACCAGATTTTAAAACATGCTCTGGAATGCAGAGAATGCAAAGAAACAACGGAGTAAGCAGAATAACTTAATTGAAGTGGCACATTTTGGAAAAAACGAGTTGTTCAGTCAATACAGCAAAGAAGCCAAGTTCCTAAAGGTGTCTCCAGAAATAAATGAACTCCAATATGGCAGGAACTACAGTTCTCTCTCTCCTGCGTGCGCACATGTATACACACACATACAGAGCAACCAAACCATTCATTCATGACACATATATTTATTTAATGTCTATTATGGCCAGGTACTATCATCATCTTCAAAGGATGTCTTTAAGGACAATAGAGATAATATTAATAGCAAATATAATTAAGCATTACCTAATCATCTGGAATGAGCTCAAATTTCACCTTTAAAGCAGTTTCCCTGACATTCTAGCTAGCCTACATGCTTTTTCCTATGATACTAACAATACTCCAGAACCAATTAGTACTCGTACTACTATTAGTATTATTTGAATCATGTTAGAGGTCCTATAGATTGGGTAGGGGAAGGTGGGGAGTCCTGGAAGTCTGCCCACTTTTTTTTTTTTTTTGAGACAGAGTCTCGCTCTGTCACCCAGGCTGGGGTGCAATGGTGTGACCTCGGCTCACTGCAACCTCCTCCTCCCAGGTTCAAGCAATTCTCCTGCCTCAGCCCCCCAAGTGGCTGGGCTTACAGATGCCCACCACCACGCCCAGCTAATTTTTGTACGTTTATTAGAGATGAGGTTTTACCATGTTGGCCAGGCTGCTCTCCAACTCCTGACCTCAGGTGATCTGCCAGCCTGGGCCTCCCAAAGTGCTGGGATTACAGCGTGAGCCACCGCACCCGGCCCTGCTCACCATTTTTAGCACTGTTTCTAAACATTTTTCCAATCCCCCGTTTCTCATGTCTGGTAGCAACCAGGGAGCTTGGTGACCTAGGAAGCATTTTTAACTCACAGGGAAAAACCTAACTCCAGTAAAACTGAGTCAAAGGTTTACACACTTAAGCTATTATCGTCACATATTTTGATCACTTAAGCACTTACTGAACACCTACTATGTGCCATGCACTAAACTAGGGACAAAGGCCCCGGGGATACAAAGATGAGTGAGAACCCCAGATCTCTAGGAAATCAGGGTTTAATGCAAGAATCACATATGTTTAAAAATTTACAATACAACTTAGTGAAGGCTGTGATATGGAGATATGAGCAAAGTGCTGTAGTAGCACACACAAGAGTAACAAACTCACCCTGCCTGAAGGAAGGCATCATAGAAAAGGTTAACACAGGAGCTGTATGCTAAGGAAGAACTGGAGGCTTACCACTTGAGATACAGTGGGGTAATCTAAGCAAGAAGGAAAGGCTGTGAAAAGACAAATAACTGTGAGAGGCTATGGCATGTTCTCAATGAGAAACAGTTCACAGCGGATGCCATGGGTAAAGCACCTGGAGCTGAGTCTGGACTCAGAGATAAATCAGGACCAGAATATGAAGAAGGGCCTCCAGGACATGCTGGGCAGCTGGACTCTGGCAAGGAGGAGCCAAAACACATTCTTAACTATAAGAGCGGCAACCCATTCCAAATTTGTTTTTGGATAAAAAGGATGGGTAAGGGGAGTCCAGTGACAGACTAGTCAGAAAGCCTTGCAAAAGTCTAGGTGAGAGACCATGAGGGCCTGAATTAAAGCATTATCATCTAGAAAAAAGTGACGAATCTGAAAAATATTACTAAGGCAAACATAACAGGACCTGGTGACTGGAGATGGAAAATAAGGGAGATGGAAAATAAGGAAGATGGAAAGTAGCTTTAAATGCCTGTGTGTGGTAGAACTTCATTAAAATATTCAAGGAGGAATACTTGACTTAATTACATTGTCAGTATAAGAACTATTCTTTCAAGCTTAACAATCTTTGTTTAAACCTTTACTGAAAAGCTTCCTAAATATAATTTTCTAAGTATACTACAGTAATCACAGTCTTTTTCTATATAAGAATCATCATAAATATCTGTTTTCACTCTACAGTATAAAGTTTAGCTACAGATAGAACTCAACATACCCCAGGGGACATCCTAGAATTTGCTTCTCTGAACAAAAGCCTGATTATCAGATTTTCTTGTCATCGTCCCCTTTCTTAATCAACAGCGTGCAAACCATGTGAGTGCCTGACTTTCCAATCAGCAGAACACGGTGCTATCAAAATAATGCTCTTTCCTGGCTGAACCAAACTTACAGTTAAATTCCCTACTAATCTTAATATCAACAGAGATTGAAGTGGGGATGGCTGAGCGTACAAAATATAATAATCTTTTCACATTAAAAAACATTTGAAAAATTTCACATTAAAAATATCATAGAACTTTAGAAATACCAAAATGAACGTGACCAGTAGACAGCCTTTGCATCCTCGTATTTACTGAAGGGCACTTCCAAATTCATCGTCATCTCTGTCAAAGCCAAACTCAGGGCACTTTGGAAACAGATGAAACTTGTCTGTTGTCTTTCTTGTTTCTCATTTAAGCTCTCAAATCAGACTACAAATCTGTTTTTTTCTTTAAGAGATTTTTTTTTTTTTTTTTTTTGGAGACAGACTCTTGCTCTGTCGCCAGGCTGGAGTGCAGTGGCACGATCTCGGCTCACTGTAAGCTCCCCCTCCCGGGTTTATGCGATTCTCCTGCTTCAGCCTCCCGAGTAGCTGGGACTACAGGCGCCCGCCACCACGCCCGGCTAATTTTTGTGTTTTTAGTAGAGACGGGGTTTCACCATGTTGGCCAGTCTGGTCTCGAACCCCTGACCTCAAGAGATCCGGCCGCCTCGGCCTCCCAAAGTGCTGGGATTATAGGCAGCACTGTAATTACAGGCGTGAGCTACTGCGCCCGCCTTTTTGTTTTGTTTTGTTTTGTTTTGCTTTGAGACAGAGTCTTGCTCTCTGTCATCCAGGCTAGAGTGCAGCGGTGCAATCATAGCTCACCGCAACCTCAAACTCCTGGGCTCAAGGGATCCTTCCGCCTCAGCTTCCCAAGCAGGTGGGACCACAGGTGCACATCACCACCATGCTCAGCTCATTTTTAAATTTTTATTGGGGCAGGGGCGGGGGGAAGGTTCTGGCTTTGTTGCCCAGGCTGGTCTCCAGCTCCTGGACTCAAACAATTCTCCCGCCTCAGCCTCCCAAAGTGTTGGGATTGCAGTCTGAGCCACCACGACTGGCCCAAATCTGACTTTTAATCATACACCTTCCCTGAACTAGAAAAGGTAATACGGTATTTTTATTTAGGTTGTCTCTTGTCGGGCTGCACCAAAAAAAAAAAGGTGGGGGGGAGTAAAGCAATATATTTAAAGTATAAATAAATGACAGGTGCTAACAGTATCCATTAAAGGGTTTCATCACCTACTTAGTTCAATACAGGCAGTGTTCAAGAGAGATTATTCATAATTAACTACGTGAGAATTTCCAGTTTTAAAGTTCACTGTAAAAACTTTTAAAACTACAACTACTATTCTAAGATGCTTCCAGCTTCTCCACTGAGAAACTAGGAATTACTTGATTTTAACTTCCTTAATACAGCTAAAAGTAAACAGTTTAATCAAAAAGCAAAACAAAGTATTACTTCAAATTAGCAAAACTGGTTTTCTTGTTCAATACATCTCTCAACCTTTCATAACAAATACTTATAATACAGTATGAATGTCAGCAAAAAGTGCATTACTCAAATATGCTTCCTAGTCCATTAATTATACTCAACTTTCCATAACTCGGCTGGGCTAAGAACCCCATAAAACTATACCAAAGTTTTCAGTATTTTTGCACAAGCTACCCAAAAAGCGTAAAATCACCTCCTTCCCGACACACATACTCAAAAACAATAGCATCCGTAATTACTTTATACACAAAAAATACAGGGCCAGGCACGAACACAGTGCCAAAAATAAACCACCACCAAAAAACACTTGGCCTGCAACTGGAGATTCTATTAATGGGCAACTGGTCAAAATCAAGCTTTCACATAAGAGAAAGCTTAACTTTTCTGCTTAAAATCATATTCTGAGACAGCTTTCAAAAGGAAAATAGAGTTCCACAAAAATGAATAGAAAAAAAGAGACCTCCTCCAAAGTCTCATTTGGGGGCGAATGCCCTCTCGGTGGAACTGGAGGCCCTGACCTCAGCCTCCACCCCATCTAGGCTGAGGAACTGAGAACTCCCAAGGAAGAGGGGCCCGGGCAGCCACGTCGTCCTACTCACCCCAGGGGGCGGCGGGAAGGAGGCAGGGTGAGCACGACATTCGCGCTCCGGCCTGGAGGCCGGGACCCCGGGGACTCAGGGGTAGGGGCCGGCCCCTCTCCCAGACCCTCGGGGTCTACTCACTCCGCAAGTGGCCAGCAAGAAAGCCATTCGCCAAGGCCCCCGCCCTCTGTGCCTCCAGGGGAGGTAGCCGGGGGCTGCTCCCGAGCACCCCTTTTTCTTCTCCCCTCGACCGGATCCCCGGACTGCGGCGCAGGCGGTCCTGACTGAGGTTCAGCCCGTCCCCCGGGACACCCCCTTCACCCCCCCTACCCCTTTCCCGTCCCCTCCCCGGCGGAGGGGCCGCCCCGATTGGCTGGCCCAGGCGGCTCCTGGCAAAGAGACCCCTGGCGATTGGCCATGGGTCACCTGCTGTAGGAGGTGAGAGGCCGACGATTGGCGGTTGGGCCAGTTTTGGGTGGAGAGGCCGAGGGAGCCGGCAGCTCGCGGGAGGGGTGCGCACCGGCGGGAGGGCGTCCGGAGCGCCCCGCCCAGACCCGCGACCCAGCCGCCTCCGCGGGGGGCGGGGGTTCACCTTGGGGGAGTGCGCCTGGGGACACGCGGCTTCTGCGGCGCCGGCGCTGCTGGGGGAAAGGGAGGTTGCGCTCTGGGACGCTCAGCCTGGTTTCGGGGCTTCAGCCCCGCGGATTCCCACTGGGTAGCGGCTGGAGAAGGGCCCGCGGGCGCCAGCGTGCCTCACCTACACCCACCGGCTTCTAACGTGCCATCTAGTTTATGGCAGCTGTGGAGCCTGGTCCCCGGAGTTTCATCTTGATAACGGATTTTGCTTACTTCCGGAAAGTTGTGTCGCGTGGGGGTTGATGGAGTGAGGGGAGGAGGAGATACTATATCGGTAAACAAAAGCGTGAGCGCCTATATTTTTATTAATCCGGTGAGACATCGTGGGCTTGCTGTTGTGCCACAGCTCCATAAGGAATGTAGGTGGCTTGTAAAGATGCTTCAGGAATCCAAATGGCGCAAACTGCAGATTATATCAAAAGTCTGGACTTAAGAGGACCTCGACAGAGAATCACCCAAAATGCAGGGAATCACAGACATAAGTAATTAACTTATTGATCTGGAGGACTAGCTCCTTTTCCGCTCTTGCTGGTTTTTCTTATGGTTAGGTATCTTCCTATCCCGCCCCCTTTCAGGACTCTACTAAACGTCCAATTATCTTTTGTACTTTTATGGCTCTACTGGTACCCACTGCAAGACCTAGCACAGGGCACACTGCACAAACAGCGCGATGCTGGCCAGGCGCGGTGGCTCACTCCTGAAATCCCAGCACTTTGGGAGGCGGAAGCTGGGAGAGGCGGGGGAAGGAGGGGGGATTCGAGGCCAGGAGTTGAAGACCCCAAAAACAACAAAAAAAGGTGCAATGCTTGCTGAATAAATATGCTAACCTGCTGGACTCAGTGTTAAAGATACCTTCAGTTTGTTGTATGTAAATCACTTCAAAATGCTCAACACCAGATGCACTCTCCCCTTCCCCCTACCCACTCTAAAAGCTGGGTACTCTGCCAGGGCTCCCTGTCTCAGTAAATGAAACTGCTATCATCCACCCTAATACGCAAACCATAAACCTAGTAGTCCTCCTAGACACCTTCCCCATTTCACATTCAGTGCATCACCAAGTTCTGTCATTTTTACCTCCTAAATACACTCTCCATTCTGTCCATCTCTCTCCATTGCCACCACCCTATAACAGGTCCTGGCCTGTTGGAATAATCTTACTAAAGTCTTCTTGAAGCTACTCTGGCTACTCCAATTCATTCTCAACACTAGAGCCAGAGCAGTATTTCTATAACCAATTTTATTACCCCTTCATTGCCTCCCCCAATTAAAGAACTTTAACTGCTTTCCACTGAGTTGTGCTTAGGATACAATTCAATATTTAACAATGGCTGACAAGGTTTAGCCTTACCTACCGCTTAGCTCCATCTTTTACCTTGTAGTACCTATTTTCTGCTTTGCACACAATGGCCTTTTTCAAACTCCTTTAATTTGCCAAGGACTTTCCAATTTTAGGGCCTTGGCGCATGCTGTTATTTCTTTTATACTGTCCCCTTGACATCAATCCCCACACTTCACTTATTTACTTCTCATCATCATTTCCTCCCTGCCAATGTCAGTTCTTGCTATCTTACATCGTCATAGCCCATGTAACTCTCCTTTGTGGAACTTACTACAGCTGTAATTTTACATTTATCTTAGTTATTTATTTAAATTTTTTTAGAGACAAAGTCTCACAGGTCTCATGTTGCCCATGCTGAACTCAAACTCCTGGGCTCAAGTGATCTTCCTGCCTCAGGAATAGCTGGGACTACAGGCGCACACACCACCTTACCTGAGTTATTCTTTTTAATTAACTTTATAGAGTCATAATTTACATGTGATAAAATGTATCCACTTTAAATGTACAATATATTTTCATAAACATATGCACACATGTAACCACCACGATTAAGAAATAAAGTATTTTCCATCACCTGGGAACTTCCCTCATGCTTCTCTACAGTCAATCCCATGAACCACTGCTCTGCTTTCTATTTGTGTTATTCTTTGATTAATGTTGATCTATACCACTAGACTGTAAGCTTAACGAAGTGAGGATCCTATCTAATTCTGTTCAGCATTATATCATTATTTAGTAGAATTCCTGGCACATACGAAGTCCTCAAACAGATTTCTTATGGTAATAGATTCTGAAAATAAACATTAATTCTCTGATAAATAACAATAAACTATAAACAATGGTGGAGGGGAAAAAAACATCAATTTTGCCAGATGTCCATGGTCAGTATTTAACCTTCACTAATACTCTTTTAAATTTTCCTTTAATAGCTGCTTTTCTAGCAGTTAATGTTGTGCCTGGGCAGCCCTAGGGACTTAATTCCATATTAGCTGATCAAACGGTTCTCTAAGCCAGTAAAAAAAAAAAAAAAAAAAAAGCCTACATCTCTAATTCTGCCCATGCACTGTACTGTTTGACCCTACAAGGGACAAAATACTTATTTACTCTATGTTACAATTACATATTAAGAGATCCCAGCTCCAATCCAAAGTCTACATTTTCACAATTTAATACTACAGATAGCTATTTGTTGCAGACATGCAATTCTCATTTTCCTAATCTTAGTGTAAAGTTAGTGTTCATAAAAGAGGTAGCATTTAAAATAAAAAGTAATTACACAACACAAAGCAAATTTACCCATCTTGTACCAAGAAGCTATAACCAAATTTGACAACTCATGCTGTTAAAAAAACAGAAACAAAACTAAAAGCTGTTAAAGCCTATTATGAGTTGAAAAAGGAAAAAACCCCAAAGCTGTTTCAAAACAAAGTGACCAGTGCCTAAAACTCATATGTGACAGGTGATTTCCAACCCATGAATCAGATTTTCAACTCTTCTTTCAACTATATAACTAAGGCTATTAGGTGATTAAATTACTATTTTAGACTGTTGAGCAAAAAAAAAAATAGGCCGTGCCTATTACCTATACCTATTAAGATGAAAAGAAAATTTTAATTATACAGAATTCATGTACTACTTTCAAAAATTTTTCTGCTAGGGAGCCCAATAATGTTTACCTAGAAATCACATTCTGCTCTAATGTCACCCCAGACACAGATGAAAAATGCTTTGGTAGCAATGGAAGAAAAAAAAGAAGAAAAAATATAAAAAGCCAAATTAGGTGAGACTTCAGGTTTCTGATCTAGCATGTTAAGAAACTTGGAAGTACCACTGTGTTCTAACAACATGTAAAACACTGAACAAACTGAAAAACCAACAACTCTTCTTAAATCTGTAAGAGAAGTGAGGTCACAGGGAAAACTGATGACTCCCAAATTAGGAGACCAACAGGCAAATATAGAGAATCACAACTTCCCTGAGCAAAAACTCACAAGGGGCAACCTCCATGGGAACCAGCACCCATGGGAACCACTTAATGAACAGTAAATATATTTTATCTTCCTTATGATTTTCTTAATAACATCTTCTTTTCTCTTTATGGTAAGAATACAATATATAATACAGAAAACATATAAAATATGTATTAATCAACTGTTTATGTTATTGGCAAGGCTTCCAGTCAATAGCAGGCTATGAGTAGTTAAGCTCTGGAGGAGTCAAAAGTTGTATGTGGGTTTTCAACTGCACGGGTGGTAGGGAAACCTGATCTGTATTTGACAAATTGGTGGAAGCTCAGTGCAGACAAGTCTGAAAGATATAAACTCCAGGGACATGTAGTAATATGGGCAGGGGGGAGAACCATAGTTTTGTGAGTTTTACCTCCAGGAGCTCAATAAGGGTCATCACAGTGAATACTGGGGGAAAAAAAATCCCCTAATGCGTCCCCTCTAGGCTTCTTTGTAGGAGAAAGTATTTAATATATACCCAACTTCAGTCCTCTCTAGCCCTACTCTCCCACTTACAGGATGGACTTGAGAAGCACATGTGAAGTTGACAAAAGTTCACTAACAGACTGAAAATGTTTCCCCTCCATGCACACCTTACCACCACATTACTAAAGGTCCACTCACAGCAGTTCCTGTTACCTAATGCATCATGTATGGCTATCAAGAAAAAATTATAAGACATATTAAATCGGAAAAAACACAGCTGGAAGAGACACAGTAAGCATCGAAACTAGACTTGGATGTTGCAGGGATGTTGGAATTGTTACACCAGAAATTTGAAATAATTATGATAAATATCCTAAGAACTCTAATGGACAAAGTAGAAACCATGCAAGAACAGACGGGCAATGTAAGCAGAAAGACAGAAATTTTAAGAAAGAATCAAAAAGAAATGCTACTGATCAAAAAGACTGTAACAGAAATGAAGACTGCCTTTAATGGGCTTATTAGTAAACTAGACAAAGCTGAGGAAAGAATATCTGCACTTGAGAGTATCTCAACAGACACCTACAAAACCGAGAAGCAAAGGGAAAAAAAGACTGGAAAAAAAAAAAGCCTGGAACAAAATATCCAATAACTGTACGACAACCACAAAAGCATAATGGGAACACCAGAAGAAGAAACAGAGAAAAGAACTGAAGAAAAATTTGAAACAATGACAGAGAATTTCTACAAATTAATGTGAGACATCAAACCGCAGATGAAGAAAGCTCAGAAAACACCAAGCAGGATAAATGGCATAAAAATGGCATAGACACCCTTTCCTGTGCCCTTTTAAGGTTGACGCAGTGCTTTAAGGGGCTAACACAGAAGGGTAAAGGAAGTCTCCATAAACCCCAGAGAAGAGATTGTAAAGCTCCTCTTTAGATCCTTTCTGGAGTCACACCTGAGAAAACAAAAACAAACAAGCAAAAAAACCCTGACAGCTAGGCATATAATTTTCAAACTACTGAAAATCAAAGATAAAGAAAAAAATCCTGAGAGAAGCTAGAGGGGGAAAAAACTTGCCTACAGAAGAGCAAAAACAAAAATTACATCTGACATCTCCTCAGAAACTATGTAAGCAAGAAGAGTGGGCCAGGCGCGGTAGCTCACACCTGTAATCCCAGCAATTTGGGAGGCCGAGATGTGCGAATCACGAGGTCAGGAGTTCGAGACCAGCCTGGCCAACATGGTGGAACCCCCGTCTCTACTAAAAATGCAAAAAATTAGCTGGGCATGGTGGTGGGCGCCTGTAATCTCAGCTATTCAGGAGGCTGAGGCAGGAGAATCACTTGAACCCAGGAGGCGGAGGTGGCAGTGAGCTGAGATCGCACCACTGCACTCCAGCCCAGGCGACAGAGTGAGACTCCATCTCAAAAAGAAGAAAAAAAAGAAAAGTGGAATGAAATATTTCTTTAAAGTACTGAGAGAGATCAGGCACGGTAGCTCAGGCCTGTAATCCCAGGATTTTGGGAGGTTGAGGTGGGTGAATCACTTAAGGTCAGGAGTTTGAGACCAGCCTGGGCAACATGGCAAAACCCTGTCTCTACTAAAAATACAAAAATTAGCAGGCGTGGTGGCGCACTCCTGTAATCCCAGCTACTTGGGAGGCCAAGGCACAAGAATCGCTTGAATCTGGGAGGTGGAGGTTTCAGTGAGCCCAGGTGGCACCACTGTATGGCAGCCTGGGCGACATAGCGAGACTGTCTCCAAATAAAATAAAGGACTGAGAGAGAAAAAAATACCAACCTAGAATTCTGTACAAAACTAAAGATATATTTACCATATGATCCAACAATGGCACTCCTTGGTATCTGCCCAAGGGAGATGACAACATACATCCACATAAAACTTGTATACAATGTTTATAGTAACTTCACTCATATTTGCCAAAACTTAGAAGCAACCAAGATATTCTTCAGTAGGTGAATGAATAGGCGGTACATCCAGATAATGAAATATTATTCAGCACTAAAATGACTGGAGCCTGTGATCCCAGCTACTCAGGAGGCTAAGGCAGGAGGATCACTTGAGCCCAGGAATTCGAGGCTGCAATGAGCTATGATTGGGCCACTGCACTCCAGCCTGGGCAACAGAGTGAGACACCTTGTCTCTTAAAAAAGGAAGAAGAAAGAGGAAACAGGAAAGAAGAGGAAGGAAGGAAGACAGGGAAGAAAAGAGGGAGGGAAAGAAATGAGCTATCAAGCCATGAAAAGATGAGGATGAAACTTAAATGCCTATTACTAACGGAAAGAAGCCCATTTGAAAAGGCTGCATACTGTGTGATTCCAATGATATGACATTCTGGAAAAGGCAAAACTATGGAGATGTTAAAAAGTTCCGTGGTTGCCAGGGATGAGGGAGGAGGGAAGGAGGAACAGGTGGAGCACACTGGATTTTTAGGGTAGCAAAATTACTATGTATGGCACTATAATGGTGGATAAATGTCATTATAAAATCGACCAAACCCATACACAACAGCAAGAGTGGACTCTAATGTAAACTACGGACCTTGAGTGATAATGATGT
The DNA here is from genome assembly GCF_028858775.2 of Pan troglodytes. NCBI lineage: Eukaryota > Metazoa > Chordata > Mammalia > Primates > Hominidae > Pan > Pan troglodytes. The sequence continues at coordinate 179,288,705 of NC_072398.2, forward strand.
GTCAATGTAGGTTCATTAATTGTAACAAACCACTCTGGTGGGGGATGTTGATAGTAGGGGAGGCCGCACATGTGTAGGGGAAGGGGGTATAGGGAAAATCTCTGTACATTCTGCTCAATTTTGCTGTGAACCTCAAACTGCTCTAAAAAATAAAGTTGTTGTTGTTGCTGTTGTTGCTATAGTTAATCAAATCATATTTACCCTAGGCATTTGCCTAGCAAGTCAGGCCAAATGAATGAAGCAGATAACCTTAAAAGACAACTCTTGGAAACAGGATACACAGTTTCACTATTTTGCCTGACTGGTTCCCAGAAGTCTCAAAACTAAAGTCAGCCAATTTCCATGTAGAAACTTTAGCCAGATATCACAAATACACCACCAAGCATGTATACGGTAGAAGCAGTCCCTACTTTATGATCAAGGCCACCATTGCTCCAAAAGTTTGTAAACTGTTTGCAATTTTTAATGCATTATCCAACAGAAAGAAATATTTGGTTCAAGGTTAGGAATGAATACCCTCTATACAACCCCACAACGCCTTGTTCACCACTGTATCCTTAGCATCCCTTCAAACAAGGAATGGCATGTATTAGGTACTTAAGAAATGTCTGTTGAATAAATAAAATGTCAGGTACTATGCTATAAAATGGCAAAATAAACTACTAAAAAATGTTGAAAATGGTGAGTCTGGGGAGTAGGAAAGTACAATGACAGGAGGCCATATTTTTGCTATATGAGCCTTTCAGTACCACTTAATTTTCAAAATTATTTTAGATAGCAATTATTGCTCTGATTTTTACAGGTAACATTCTGTGTTGGTCACTTTATTCTGAAAAAACATGTAGATTTTGTTGAAAATGCTTGAGTTGCCAAATTTGATTAGAAATACATAACTCCTTGCCACAAGATGAGTGAAACTGCTTTGTGTTGTCTAACTACATCTATCTATCTATCTATCTATCTATCTATCTATCTATCTATCTATCTATCTATCTTAGAGATGGAGTCTCATTATGTTGACCAAGCTACTCTTAAACTTCTGGCCTCAAGCAATCCTGCCTTGGCCTCTCAAAGTGCTGGGATTAGTGGCGTGAGCCACCATGCCAGGCAATCTTAAATCTTTATACTAGACTAGTTCCATAAAGTCAAGGGCTACGTGTAGTTGTATTCAATTATATCCTCTACAACTAGTACAATGCATGAAACATAGTAAATGCTTAAAAAATATTTACCAAATAAATAACTTTCCTGTATGCTCTAAATGTTCCAAATTGAGCATGCACTATTTAACTGGCTACTTCTCCATTCCACTTTACCTGTGGAAGAGGTGACACATCTGTATTGCAACCATTTCCTTTGGGAGACAAAGGACTTCAAGGGAGAACGAATACACCTATTTTTCTACACGATATGAAAATATAATCTAACAAGGCCAGGGAAAACAATACAGTTGTGATAAACCGATCCTTATATACTGAGAAATTAAAATGGATGCTCAAAAAGCTAATCTTCAGTGAAGTAGTTCAAGAAAAATGCTCAAAAGATTTTTATTAATCTACTCAGACACATAATCCATTATAGCTATTGAGGGTAGAATCAAGACATCCCAATACTAAAGATTCATTTTTCAGCAACTCTCCTAAATTGTACCTTAAATACAATTAAGTTATGTTAATCTATAACGAAAGTTGGGCAGACATGTAATTATCATACCTGATACTTCTTTTGGGAAAAAAAAAGGTTTCACAATGTCTGTATTGATAATGACTTGTAATTTTATTAGGCTGGTGCAAAAGTAATTGGACCACCCTAAAACCACATCTCCTTTTCATATAATGATGTTTTACTCACAGACTCAATGGTATTTCTAATGAGGCTTGTACCAGCCCACCCTGTTCCCTTCAGCCCTCCCTTTCCCTTGTATACTCTTATACCCTTGTATACAAGGTATCATGGCCTTTCTCTCTAGGGGCTTTAGATAAAAGCTAGTGACAACAACAACAACAACAAAAATTAACATAAAATTACAGGCAGTACCAATGAAATTCCAATTTCAGCCAGGTGTGGTGGCTCATGCCTCTAATCCCAGCACTTTGGGAGGCTGAGGCAGGTGGATCACTTGAGGCCAGGAGTTCAAGACCAGCCTGGCCAACAGGGTAAAACCCCATCTCTACTAAAAACACAAAAAACTAGCCAGGTGTGGTGGTGCGTGCCTGTAGTCCCAGCTACTTAGAAGGCTGAGGTGAGAGGACTGCTTGAGCCTGGGAGGTCGAGGCTGCAGTGAGCTGAGATTGCACCACTGTACTCCAGCCTGGGAAAGAGAATGAGACTCCGTCTCAAAAAAAAAAAAAAAAAAAAAAAAAAAATTCCAATTTGATAACCACCAAAAATAAAATCTACATGAAGTAGCCACAAAAACCATACATATGAGGACAATTAATGCCCAATTTCTTAGCCCAAAGAATAATCATAGAAACCATTTAAATTTTTGAAATATCAACTGATGTATAGCATAACGTTAAGAAACATAAAGGTCAGTCAGGCGCGGTGGCTCACGCCTGTAATCACAGCACTTTGGGAGGCAGAGGTGGGTGGATCACAAGGTCAGGAGATTGAGACCATCTTGACAACATGGTGAAACCCCGCCTCTACTAAAATACAAAAAATTAGCTGGGCGTCGTGGTGCACATCTGTAATCCCAGCTACTTGGGAGGCTGAGGCAGGAGAATTGCTTGAACCTGGGAGGCGGAGGTTGCAGTAAGCCGAGATCACACCATTGCACTCCAGCTTGGGTGACAGAGCAAGACTCTGTCTCAAAAAAAAAAAAAAAAGAGAAAAAGAAAGAAACATAAAGGTCTATACAACTCAGTTAAACATCTGCATGAGCATCTTCAAACTTGAATCTAAAATACTTGAATCTACAACAATCTCCTGTGTTTTCATTCCTGATAGCCTATAAAAATTTGTATAGCCACACACTGTTACTCAGCTTAGTAACAACCTTAAAACCAAGTTACTTCATTGCCCATATTTGTACTTATAATCAAACTGGCACAACATACTACTTGTCATAGAAGTGACACTGACCAAGTAAATGGCATATCTATATGAAGTCAAAGCCAACTGACCCCATGGCATGTGCTATGCCAAGGAAGGCTTCCCAGTAGTTAGAACAGAGAACACATCATCACGTTCCACATGGTAGTGTATGTATGTCATAGTTTAAAAGAATCTATACCCTAACGATGAGTACCATTTGCACATTGTAAGTAGTGACCCACTTTTAGCAAGGCAGTATCATTCATCACATTAAATTAATGTTAATTTAGATTGTATTGCTTTGTATTATGTTTAACTTGAAATTTTCTTTTGGATGTATAGTTCTATAAGATTTTAAACCTAAGAAATTTACACCTGGCTTTATGTTTGCCCACATTAAATAACATTATACTTAATACTTTACTTATATATTGGCATTCACAGCCTGCAAGAGTTTTTTCTAAAATGGGCCCCAATTTACTCAAGTTTATAAAACTGATTTTTATACCTGTATGACATCCAGACAAGCTGCTATAACTCATATTTTTTACAATATAGGAAACTATAAAACCTACAGGATGTAACATCCTGAGTCTTCTTGTGATGATCAATCCCTTACTTGATAATCTCTCAGCATTTAGTTTGTACTAAAGCTTACTAGGGTTAAAAAAAAAAAAAAAAGAATCTGAAAAGTTCCCCTCTATTAATCAGTATCATCAGATATCTACTGAATGCCTCTTACTGGTTAAGAAAGAGGGGATTAAGAAGCACAGCACGCCCTCTGGTCTCCCCTTCAAGGAACTTCCTCTTTGGCTGAATGTAAAGACATGAAAAGATACCATAAGCTGACATACAACAAATTTAGAATGACTACTGGAATTCAGCTTCCATAAGAGCCGAAAGGATGAAGAAGATCTTAGTTATCTTCTGTCACCTTCAGTCTATCCTAATTACAATTTGCTTTGGGGAGGAAAGAGAAGACAAGCTTAGTCTTAGCCACGCTGAAGTGGAATTCCAGGGAGACATCTAACTGGCAAAATCCAAAAGGAAAAAAAGTGAGACTAAAGCTACATATCAAAAGAGATATAAAGATTAGGGGGAAAAAGAGTCATCTTACAGAAGGTTTAGCTGAATCCATGAAAACGGTGGGGGCTGCTGAAGGGTGATGGAATTAGGTCACAATCTGCAAGAAAACATCCTGTGGTCAAGGTAATGTATGTAGTGTTAACCTTGGGAAAGAGCAAGAATATGTTTTCTTCGAAATATTCAAAGCAGAGAAATAAAGTACAGGTGAAGTCACTAAGAACTGTTGAAGAAGAAAGCCTTCATTTATGAAGAAGGGAACAGGCTGTAATTCGATACTGATTACAATGAAAAAAGTCTACTGTGAGGATTCAATTGGAAACCAACAAGAAGTCAGTAAGATGACTACTAAATCGTAACAGATACCCAGTTAAAGTCAGACAAAAATTGTGATAGATACAACCATCTTGCTTTTGTGACCTCTAACAGTTCTAGAAGCAGAAAAATCAAACAACGGGGGCCCTGGGGAATGAAGACCAGAATGGTATACAGACGAACTATCCAATGACAAGAAATTCTAAAGGTGATAGCAAAAACAATATATAAATTTTTAAATTTTTGTGGGTACATAGTAGGTATATATATTTTTGGAGTATAAATATTTTGATATAGGCATGAAATAAGTAATAATCACATCAGGGTAAATAGGTATCCATCACCTCAAGCATTTATCTTTTGTGTTACAATCTAATTATACTCTTCTAGTTATTTTTAAATGTATAATTACTGTTGACTATAGTCACCCTGTTGTGTTATCAAGTAGATCTTATTCGTTCTATTTTTTTTGTACCCATTAACCATCCCCACTCCCCCTACACTTATACGCCCAACCACCCTTCCAGCCTCTGGTAACCATAATTCTATTCTCTAGCTCCATGAGTTCGATTGTTTTAATTTTTAGCTCCCACAAATAAGTGAGAACATGTGAAGTTTGTGCCTGTCTTATTTCACTTAACATCATGACCTCCAGTTCTATTCAAGACAGGATTGCAAATGACAGGATTTCATTCTTTTTCACAGCTGAATAGTACTCCATTGTGTTTATATACCATGTTTTCTTTATCCATTCATCTGTTGGACACCTGGGTTGCTTCCAAATCTTGGCTATTGTGAATAGTGCTGCAATAAACCTGGGTGTGCAGGTATCTCTTCCGTATATTGATTGCCTTTCTTTTGGATATATACCTAGCAGTGGGATTGCTGGATTATATGGTAGCTCTATTTTTAGTTTTTTGAGGAACCTTCAAACTGTTCTCCACAGTGGCTGTACTAATTTACATTCCTACTAATAGTGTATGTGGGTTCCCTTTACTCCACATCCTCACCAGTATTTTGTTATTGCCTGTCTTTTGGAAAAAAAAAAAAGCCATTTTAACTGGGGTGAAATGATATCTCATTGTAGTTTTGGTCTGCATTTCTCTGATGATCAATGATGTTAGGCACCTTTTCATATACCTCCTTGCCATTTGTATGTCTTCTAACAAAACCAATGATAAAGCAGCAGACCAGAAGGTCTCCACTGGGAAATGGGATGAGCAAAACAAGAAAGTACTAAATGGCCAGGAAAAACAGAGAAGTAGGGGTCAGATCAAAATGAGAGAATAAAAGTTCAGAAGTAAAGTGATAGAGGAAGATGAAGAAAAGAAAACTGTTGTCAAAGAAAACACTTTTTAACTTAATATTTTGCAGGTGGTTCAGCTCTTAGTAATAACAAGACCAATGGAGTGGAGTTTAATGGCTAAAGTAGATAAAGTTCAATGAAAAAGGAAAACATGGCTGGGAATGGTGGCTCATGCCTATAATCTCAGCACTCTCAGAGGCCAAGGTGGGCAGATGGCTTGAGCCCAGGAGTTCGAGACCAGCCTGGCCAACATGGCAAAACCCCATCTCTACAAAAAAATACAAAAATTAGCCAGGCATGGTGGTGCACGCCTGTAGTCCCAGCTACTCAGGAGGTTGAGGTGGGAGGATCACTTGAGCAGGGGAGGCAGAGGTTGCAGTGAGCTGTGATTGTGCCACTGCAATGAGTGAGACTCTGTTAAAAAAAAAAAAAAGGACATATAAATACAATGAGGTCAAGAATTAGACTGGGAAGCACTATTATGTAGTAGGAGCTTCCTCATCTATAAACTGAAGTGGGTGGGGGGAGTTTTGTGAGAATTTTTTTTTTAAAAAAAGCAAAAGAGGAGAACCTAACATGGCAGTAGATACTAGGATATGTTTTAAAGGTAGGTTGCTGAGATCACTGTGTCTCCTCTCCTATACCCCTTTGGAAGACAGCTCCGTGAGTGCCCATCCCACAGTGCCTAACAGACAGTATGTTATACATCTCAAAATATTCAATAAACAACAATGGAAAAGCAATCTCTACATCAACCATTTGTTCATTCATTCCTTCAGTTGTTTCTTCATTTAACTAACATTTACTGAGTGCTACTGAATACCAGGCACTGGCAGAGGGAATGGTAGGAACAGTAGTTGCATTGTAATGGCAACTAACATTTACCAAGTTTTTACTATAGCCAGGCATTATTTCAACCAGTTCTCATCCAATATTAGTTTATCAAGTTCTAGCAAGTTTACGTTAGTTTATTTAACCACTAAAACAACTCTATGAAGTAGGTACTCTTATCATCCTCATTTTATAGATGAGGCCACTGAAACTCAGAGACAGTAAGTTGAATGTTAATGGTTAAATGTAAGTGGTGGGCTCTGGGATACAAACACAGACATTCTGGCTCTAGAGCGAAGTTCTTTACCACACTTCACTACATCTGAGAAAATAATCTTTTGCCAGTCAAATGAACATTAATTCCATATTTCTAAATGTCCTATCTTCTCCATGCATTAAATGTAGGAAAAAAACCTCTTGTATTACATGTACTTTTAAATATCAAAGCTATTAGAAGTCTAAGACTTCTCAAAGTTATCTTTTTCTGCCCATTATTCCCAAAGACATACAAGCTCTCTTCTTAGCAAAAGCTGAAAAATTCCAATATTGGATCTAGTTAGGAACCTGAACTTATGATGTCAACATCAGCTGATAACAAATAAACAAGAAGAATATGATAAGGAGATAGTGAATTGTGCAAATACTATAGTATTCAAAGGAAAGAGATCATTTTGAACTTGGGGGACTGGGGAAGGAAAGGCCAGTTGGCAGAGGGTTCATAGAAGAGGTCAGTTCTAAACTAGGCTTTGAAAAAAAGGGTAGAAGACATTTCACAAAGAAAGGACATCACACACAAGAATGTGGAGGCCACAAATGAAAAAATGTATTTGAAGGAAAGCAAGTAAGCAATAGCACTCTAGGTTTACATAGGGGTATAGTGGCAGAAATGCCTACAAGGGCAGGTGGCTCTTGTTGAATGTTGAATGTCAGTCTAACCAACAATGGGGGGGGGGGGGGGGCGGGAAATCTCATCTGCCACATTCAGTCTAATATGATCACTAAAACACTTATCCTCCCCTCTTAGGCCAGGTGTGGTGGCTGAGGCAGGAGAATTGCTTGAACCCACGGGGTGGAGGTTGCAGTGAGCCGAGACAAACCACATCTAACTAGATTTACTTTCTGGGGTACAAAGTGAGACTCTGTCTCAAAAAAACAAAAAACAAACAAACAACACTTATCCTCCTCTTACAGGATCACAAATTTGCTAAAATGATGCTATAGTCATTTATAAAACTGCCTAAATTTAAAAGAAATCTACAGGAATTACAAATTGCTTTTAAAAGGCATAACTCACAGAGTAGCTTAAAGATTTCCTACTTCAATTTCATATTCATTTCTTAAAGTCCCCTAACAACCACATCCTTTAATAATGTTTTTTAAGCCTCTACTGAACACTTTCAAGTGATGGGGGGTTTACTATCTTGTAGGGCCTAAGATACCCTATGTCACCTTATCTAATCAAGTCAATTCCTGATATAGAACAAAGTACAGAGAAAGGGTTATAAAACATGTTTTCTACAATTAAATTTTCTAAATTAAAACAAAATCCCCTATGTACCACAAATATAAGCTCTTTCACTGGAGAATAAACATAGAAAAATATCTTCAGTGTAGTACGGCAGACATTAGTTGCATGTCACCCAACATCTGTTTTTCCCTATTCTGACTTTGGTGCAGGTCGGGTTGGGTAGGATGAACACACCTTCTACCCTATCAGCAATGTGTTTCTAGTGAGGCCAGTAACATCCCAGCTCCAGGGTAGAATCTATGACTGTGAAATTGTGACTGGTCAGGATTTGACACATGGCCAAAGCTAAGGTGATGAGCAATAATTGTGTTACTCCTATTAAGGTCTAGAAAGAATAGCCTCCTATGGACTCGGTTCCAAAAATGGGAGGCTGACATTGCTACAACCACCTTACCACCACCAAGGGAGAACCTAACCGAAAATGAAGCCAATGCAAAAGAAGTGGAACGTAGAAATAGAGATGGGAGATCTGAGTCCTCATGACATGAATTACCTAATTCAAACCACATCTAACCAGATTTACTTTCTTCTTCATGAATCAGTTTGGGTTGAGTTTTCTTTCACTACCATACAAAAGAGTACTAACTGACACATACGGTAATAGCCAAATCCTTTAACAAGAAAATGAGGTGAACTTCTCAGTATTTACCTATTATCATGCATAATTATGTAATTTGGTTGTATTGATAACTGACTACAGATATTAAATTTTTAAAATGAATCTGGCATATTTTAACATAGAATTTCACTTTCAACATTGTCTTGCACTGTCTTGTTTCTAGACAAAAATCAGTATTTTACTCTGCAGAAAGCAGGAGAAAATAAATGAGTATAACTTTACTATAACTGTAAAGGAAAAATAAGCAACTCAGAAATTATAAGTTCCTATTACATCATACCACAGTTATTTAAAAAAAAAAACAGAAAACAGACAAAAAAAGAAAGCAACAACTAATGAACTATCTGGAAACCATGTAAAGACCCTTACTTGAAGCTGGAGAGTATGTCGAAGAATTGTTTCTTCTAAGGCATGGATCCACTTCTCTCGCTCATCAGCATCACGGGCTGGAATAAAAGATTATACATTAAAATTAAAAGTTTAATTCTATAATATATCTCCATATTTGAAAATATCATTTTAAAACTATGATGGCTAACAGAAAAGGTTTTTAGTTGTACCATTTCCTTAATAGGTTCAGCTTGATCTATTAATATTTTTTACAGATATGCAATCTACTTGCAACAATTTATAAGAAAGGGAATAATTGTGTTCAATAATAGCAGGCTACATAGTTCAGACCAACCTTCCCACTGAGAACAACTAGAAAAGTTAGACTGATTTTTAAAAAACAACTGGTTGAAGGCATCACAAACCAACAAGGTAATAAAGAATTACCAAGCCAAGATCTGGGAGAAGACAAAAAATTTAGAAGATAAACCTTGTATTTAGGGACACTTCTCATGGAGGCACTGCAAATTCCAGGAGAGGAATTGCAGACTGGACAATGCACTTAAAAGCTTGTCAGTGTGTGGCGGAAGCTGGTATATGAGAACTCTACTTTCTGTTCAATTTTGCTGTGAACCTAAAACTTCTTTAATTTAAGAACAAAAAAAAACTGGCTGGGTGCAGTGGCTCATGACTGTAATCCCGGCATTTTGGGAGGCTGAGGCGGGTGGATCACCCTGAGGTCAAGAGTTCAAGACCAGCCTGGCCAACATGGTAAAACCCCATCTCTACTAAAAATACAAAAATTAGCCAGGCATGGTGGCGGGTCCCTGTAATCCCAGTAACTCAGGAGGCTGAGGCAGGAGAATCACTTGAACCCGGGAGGCGGAGGTTGCAGCGAGCCAAGATCGTGCCACTGCACTCCAGCCTGGGCAACAGAGGGCGACTCTGTCTCAAAATAAATAAATAAATAAAATAAAATAAAATAAAAAAACAACAAAAAAAAACAACCACACAAGCCTTTTCAGGCCAGAAGCTGGAAGCCAGGGCCCACCAACAATGGGAGCTCTGGTAAACAGTCCATGTTCTAGTTGGGACCCCAAACAGCTTCTCTGTGGGAGTAGTGATAAACTAGAATTAAAACAATTGCTTGGTCATATGGGTGGCCCAGAAAAATCTTGATGCCTGAAATTGATTTAAATGATCACAGATTTTTAGTGACGCCAGGCATCTACTAGCAAAAGCAAATGAAAATCTTTTCTGTAGGAAGATAACATCATCTTAGCTGCTAAATTAAATTTACATAAACAATTTTTAAAATACAATGTCTAGCACATAAGCAAAGATAACCAAGTACACATAAATGGAGACACTTTTGGAGACAAAACCACACATAAATGAGAACCAAAAGACAACAGAAACAGATCAACAGGAGCTCCAGATTATTGCATAAATGACACAATTTTTTCCTTTTTTATTTTTAGGGCTTTTTTCCACTTCGATTTATAAAATAATCAAATCAAATATAAATTCCAAAAGTGACAAATAATCAAAATTAAGAATTTAATAGATGAGTTCAACAGCAGATTAAGTACAACCAAAGAGACAATTACAGAACTGGGAGCAGTTAGAAGAAACCCATGAGAACAAAAGACAGTAAGTCAAAGAGATAGAAAATATAGAAGTAAGGGTAAGCAATACAGCGTATGAGAAAATGTAACACACATGTGATTGGAACCCCAGAAGAAGACAAAAGAGAGCATGGCACGGAAGCACTGTCCGGCTGAGAATTTTCCAAAACTGATTAAAGACATTCAGAAGTCCTAGGAATCCCAAGCAAGATAAATCAAAGAAATCCACAAGTTGGGCACATCTCAGTAAAAATACTGCAAACCAAAGATATAGGAAATATCTTTAAAACAGCCAGGGAGAAAAAAGGACAGGTTACTTTCAAAGAAACAACAATTAAATTCAGGTAGGCTCTCAAAAGAAACAATGAGAGCCAGGAGACAATAGAGTACGACATTTAATGGCTAAAAGAGAGTAACTGTCAATTTAGAATTCACTGAAATATATCCTTTATGAATTAAGATGAAATAAACTCATTTTCAGACTGACAAAACCAGAATCTGCTATCGGCAGATGCTCATTAAATAAAATTCTAAAAAGTATTCTTTTCTAGGCATAAACAATGGCTGATGGAAGGTGGTAGGAGCTGCACAGAATGAAGAGCAACAGAAATTATAAGTATGTGGCTAAAACTAAATATTCTCTACATACAATCATAATATTTAATAATATCTTGTGGGGTTTTTTTCTGGCTCTCAGTGTCCTGTTTTTATTGTTTTGCAGCAGCACACCTAACACAGAACATAATTACAAATACTCACTGTGCAAAAGAAGAGCTAGTGCTTAAGTACAAATGGGAAATACAATTCCTTTTATTTAAATAAATACTTAAACACAACTCAGGTCCTATAAGCATCTGGACTCTAGGTCTGAGCTGGAGTTGCCTCGCCTGTGTGCTCACAATGACGTCATGATTTTCCCACCCCCCAGTAATCAATACATGGAATCAGGTGCCAAAGGGGAATGTGATCACAATGAGCCCCTTTTCTAGAGCCTACCTCAGCCCTCTACAGACATGATCTCTGGCCAGGACAAAGATGACCAGAATTTCTTGAAGGTCCATAATCTACAATAGTTAAGTATTCTACATGATTCTCTGGGTTGCCATTTCTATGGAGGAGACATATGCACTTAGGTGACTTTCTTCAGCTCATAATACAGGACCAGACTTGGCCCCATGCCTGTGAAGATGTTGGACCATGCATCCTTGAAGGAGGCTTCTCCCCTTCATTTTAGGAGAGCTTCTGCCAACAATCAAGGGCACCTGTGTTCGTAATATCACCTCCTTTGCACCTGGACTGCATCACCATCCGCCCACACTGTGAGGAGTAGGTAGGAGGCCACATGGGCCACTGTCATGGCCTGGGCAATCATCCAGCTCACCATGTGGTGGGTGTTCTTGGGGTCAGGGAGCATGCCCTTGGCTGTATCATACACGCTGAGGTAGGTTGCCCAGTACATATGGATGCCCTGCACCGAGATGCTGAAGCCCTGGGACAGGCCTCGGATCCCATCAGCCTTGATCTTCTCCAGGCAGTCTGCCAGGCCTTTGAGCTCCCACTATATGCCCAATTTCCCAACGTTGGCTGCCAGGCGGGTTCTGGCAAATTCCAGGGAGTAGAAGAAGCACAGGGAGATGGCCCCAGCCGCCCCTCAGGAAGCCAGGTTGCCTGCAAAATATCTCCAGAACTGTGCATGCTTATGCACGCCTCCCAGAAAGACCTGCTTGTACTTAACCCTAAAGGCAAAGTTGAGGGCTTGCATGGGGAAGCAGTGGATGGTGCTGGCCAGGTGCCCCTCCAGAAGGACAAGTGCCCTGCTCCTTGGGGATGTGGACCTTGCAGCCCACCACACCACGCCTTTGTACAGTGTCGCCACAATCTGCTTACTGGCATGTTGCACCTGCAGCAGTGCCTTGACTGGCTCAACTCGGGTCGCTGCCCTCTTGGAAATAGCGAGGGCAATGCCTCCGGCCAGTAAGTCCTTGACAAAGGAGTGTGGCCTGTTCCATCCTGCTGGCCAGCGGGCAGCGGAGGGAGGGAGGGAGCTGCTTGCTCAGCTCTGCTGCTGCTGGGACCAAAAGGCTCTCATGGGATTTTAAATAAATATATGCAAAATTAAACTGCATATAGATTGGAAAAGGGAAAATGGAATAAAAAGTTTTAAGTTTCTTACATTGTTTGGGAAGAAGATAAAATTATCAATGATTTTGATAACTGAAGGATTCATGTTATAATATCTAAAATAATCACTAAAAGAAAAGCTTTTTAAGTGTTTAACTTCTAAAATTAAGAAATCCAATAAAGATAATCCAAAAATTGACAAGAAAGGAGAAAAAAGAAATCGAATATACGAGACTGAAAGAAAGCATACAGTAAGATGGCAAATGTTTAAGCCTAAAAAATCAATAATTAAATGTGAGTGAAGTAAACGTGCTAATTAAAATACAAAGGCTTTAAGATTTGTAAAAGTATATGATGCTTACAAGTGACACATTACATCACTCGCATTAATCAATAAAGCAAGCAGATGAAACATTAATAAGGACATAGAAGATTTAAACAGTCTGATGAATAAACTTGATTCAATGAACATATACAGAATGCTGAATACAACAAATGTAAAACAGATATTCTTTTTAAGCAGAACACAGAATATTTCTAAAAACTGACCAAATACTGGACCCTAAAACAAGTCTCAACAAGTATCAAAGGACTGAAATCATATATTCTCTAACCATAGTGGAAATTTAAGCTAGAAACCAGTAAAAAAAAAAAAAAAAAGAAAGAAAAAAAGGATAAATTAGAAAATACTAGGGTTTTTGATGCTCTCTGCTCCTCTCATTTGACAGACAGCCGCCCCTTCTCATGCACCACCAGCCGTGTCCCTGAGACACCATGGTGAAAATGAAGGCTGGAATAAACAGATTTGGCTGTATTGGGCACCTGGTCACCAGGGCTTCTTTTAACTCTGGCAAAGCAGGTATTGTTGTCATCAGTGACCCCTTCTTTGACCTCAACTACATGGTCTACATGTTCCAGTATGACTCCACCCATGGCAAGTTCCATGGCAGCATCAAGGCTGAGAATGGGAAGCTTGTCATCAAGGGAAATCCCATCACCATCTTCCAGGAGTGAGATCCCACCAAAATCAAATGGGGGTGACACTGGTGCTGACTATGTTGTTGGGTCCATCAACATCTTCACTACCATGGAGAAGGCTGGGACTCATTTACAGGGGAGAGCCAAAAGGGTCTTCATCTCTGTCCTTTCTGCTGACACCCCCATGTTTGTGATGGACATGAACCATGAGAAGTAAGAAAATAGCCTCGACATCCTCAGTAACGCCTCCTGCACCACCAATTGATTACCGCACCCCCATCCAAGGTCATCCATGACAACTCTGGCATTGTGGAGGGACTCATAACCACACTCCATGCCATCACTGCCACCCAGAAGATGTGGGTAGATGGTACCTCTGGGAAACTGTGGCATGACGACCATGAGGCTCTCAAGAACATCATCCCTGCATCTACCGGTGCTGCCAAGGTTGTAGGCAAGGTCATCCCCAAACTGAATGGGAAGATCACTGGCATGGTCTTCCAAGTCCCCACCACCTACGTGTCAGATCTGATCTGCCATCCAGAAAACCCTGCCAAATACGATGACATTAAGAAGGTATTGAAGCAGGCACCAGAGGGCCCCCTAAAGGGCATCCTGAGCTATACTGAACACCTGGGTGTCTCCTCCGACTTTAAGTGAGAACCACTCTTCCACCTTCCATGATGGGGCCAGCACTGCCCTCAATGACCACTTTGTCAGGCTCAATTCCTGGTATGACAATGAAAATGAATCTGGCTACATCAACAGGGTGGTGGACCTCATGGTCCACATGGCCTCCAAGGAGTAAGTGCCCAGGACCACCAGCTCCAGCAAGAGCACTAACTAAAGGACAAGAGAGGACCTCAGCTGCTGGGGAATACCTGCTGCACTCAAATCTAACAGAATAAACAGACATGCAAAAATCTCTTCTTGACACAGTTTCCATGCCAGACCCCCTGAAGAGGGAGGGGCCTGGAAGGCCCCACCTTGTCATGTACCATCAATAAAGTCCCCTGTATGCAGCCAAAAAGAGAATGAAAGAAAGAAAAATAAAACAAAATACTGAGATGTTTTGGAATTTTTAAAAATAAATACTTCTAAATAATCCATAGGTCCGGAAAAAATATCTGCACTAGAAATTAGAAAACATGTAGAACTGAATAAATGAAAATATGACATATGGATTCATTGGATACAGTTAAAGTAGTGCATAAAGGGAAATTTGTAGCCTTAAATGCATATATATATATAAATTCATATATATATTAAATGCATATATATATAAAAGCAAAAAGGCTGAAAACAACAAGAAGTTCAAAATGAGTAGAAAAGGAATTGATAAAGAACATAAATTAATGAGATAGAGGGCAAACATTCAATAGATAGGTCACTAAAGCCTAAGTTGGTTACCTAAAAATAACTAATGAAATTGATCAACCTCTAACAAAAATGACAGGAGGAGGAAGGGACGAAGACAACACAAACATGATGGCACAGATCATTAATGTCATGAATAAGAAAGAGGACATCACAACTGATGCACATACTCATAACTCCCTGACTATAAAACTGAAAATTTTAATTAAGTGGAAAATATTATTTAAGGAAATACAATTTACCAAAACTACCACAATAACAACTTTAAAAACCTAGATAGTGCTATAACTATTAGGTTGGGCCACAGGAAAGTACCCTTTTGGTAGGTCAAAAACATTCTAATATTAAAATAATTGAAAATCATCCCACAAAGAAAAATCCAAGCCTAGAAGCCTTCACCAGAGAATTCTTAAGGAAAAAAATAATGCCAATCTCTAATACAAAATCTTCCAGATAATGGAAAAAGAGTGAACACTCCACAACTCTTTTTTAAGGCCAGCATAACTTTGACACCAATCTAACAAGACTGTTATTAGAGAAAAATTATAGGCAAATCTAACAGAATAAACAGACATGCAAAAATCCTATATAAAAACAGTACAACAGAATAGCACAATCTATATACTGACGCATGACTCTTTCCTCTCCCAGTGGAATGTACTAAGAATAAAATGTGAAATGAATGAATGACCATGACCTTAAAAAATTAATAGATCATGTCCAAGTTGGGTTTATTCTAGAAATACAAAGTTGGTTGAATATGTGAAAAAAAATCGATCAACATCTAACAATACAAAAATATATATGGAACAAGGTTATTTACTATAGCATTTTTTGTAACTTTAAAATATTGGGGCCAGGCGTGGTGGCTCACGCCTGTAATCCCAGCACTTTGGGAGGCTGAGGCCAGCGGATCACCTGAGGTCGGGAGTTCCAGATGAGCCTGACCAACATGGAGAAACCCCAACTCTACTAAAAATACAAAATTAGCTGGGTGTGGTGGCATATGCCTGTAATCCCAGCTACTCTCGGGAGGCTGAGGCAGGAGAATCGCTTGAACCAGGGAGGCAGAGGTTGTGGTGAACTGAGATCACGCCATTGCACTCCAGCCTGGGCAACAAGAGCGAAACTCCGTCTCAAAAAATAAATAAATAAATATATATATATATATATATATATATATATATATATATATATGAAACACCCTAAATACTCATACAGAGGAGAATGGTTGAATAAATCAAGGAATACTATGCAGGTATCAAAAAGAATAAAAGCCAGTTGCAGCAGCACATGCCTGCAGCCCCAGGAGGTGGGAGGCTCACTTGAGCCCAAGAGTTCGAAACCAACCTGGACAATACAGTGAGACCCCATCTCTTAAAAAAACAGGAATGAGGAAGATTTCTTTAGTGATTTGGAGTAATTTTCAGATATACCATCAAATAAAAGATTTTTAAAAAGTGAAGTGTGTCTTTACTATAAGAAAAAAGGAATATCAGAAAACATACAAGTATTTTCTTATTTGTGCAAAAGAAATATAAAGCTTCTAAAGAAAACTAAATAAATTGGTTACCTTACAAGCCGCAGGTGAGAAAGGATGGGAAGCCAGGAAGAATAGGAACAAATTAGTAAGAATTAAGGAGGTAGCAACACTCTGAATATATCTTTTTGCATATATTCAGCCTCTCAGAACCATAATATTTCACATAATTGAACCTCAGTGCCATGGAGTGAATGTTTGTGTTGCCCCAAAATTCCTATGTTGAAATCCTAACCTTCAATGTCATAGTATTAGGAGGTGAGACCTGCGAGAGATAATTAGGTCATGGAGGTAGAACCCTCTTTAATGTGACGAGGCACCTCAGAGCTGTCTCACTCTCCTTCCAACACGTGAGGATATAAGGACAAGAAGTTGACTGTGCAACCTGGAAGAAAGCTTTCACCAGAACCTGACCATGCTGGCATCCTGATCTAAACTTCCAGCCTCCAGAACTGTGAGGAAATAAATGTTTGCTGTTTAAGCTACGTAATCTATGGTAATTTGTTATAGCAGCCCAAACTAACTAAAACATGAAGTAACTTTGAAAAATCACCACCGATCCCACAGAAATACAAACTACCATCAGAGAATACTATAAACACCTCTATGCAAATAAACTAGAAAATCTAGAAGAAATGGATAAATTCCTCGACACATATACCCTCCCAGGACTAAACCAGGAAGAAGTTGAATCTCTGAATAGACCAATAACAGGCTCTGAAATTGAGGCAATAATTAATAGCTTACCAACCAAAAAAAGCCCAGGATCAGATGGATTCACAGCCGAATTCTACCAGAGGTACAAGGAGGAGCTGGTACCATTCCTTCTGAAACTATTCCAATCAATAGAAAAAGAGGGAATCCTCCCTAACTCATTTTATGAGGCCAGCATCATCCTGATAGCAAAGCCTGGCAGAGACACAACAAAAAGAGAGAATTTTAGACCAATATCCCTGATGAACATCCATGCAAAAATCCTCAATAAAATACTGGCAAACTGAATCCAGCAGCACATCAGAAAGCTTATCTACCATGATCAAGTGGGCTTCATCCCTGGGATGCAAGGCTGGTTCAACATATGCAAATCAATAAACGTAATCCAGCATATAAACAGAACCAACGACAAAAACCACATGATTATCTCAATAGATGCAGAAAAGGCCTTTGACAAAATTCAACAACCCTTCATGCTAAAAACTCTCAATAAATTAGGTGTTGATGGGAAGTATCTCAAAATAGTAAGATCTATGACAAACCCACAGCCAATATCATACTGAATGGGCAAAAACTGGAAGCATTCCCTTTGAAAACTGGCACAAGACAGGGATGCCCTCTCTCACCACTCCTATTCAACATAGTGTTGGAAGTTCTGGCCAGGGCAATCAGGCAGGAGAAGGAAATAAAGGTCTTCAATTAGGAAGAGAAGAAGTCAAATTGTCCCTTGACTTGATACATGATTGTGTATCTAGAAGACCCCATCGTCTCAGCCCAAAATCTCCTTAAGCTCATAAGCAACTTCAGCAAAGTCTCAGGATACAAAATCAATGTGCAAAAATCACAAGCATTCTTATACACCAATAACAGACAAACAGAGAGCCAAATCATGTGTGAACTCCCATTCACAACTGCTTCAAAGAGAATAAAATACCTAGGAATCCAACTTACAAGGGACATGAAGGACCTCTTCAAGGAGAACTACAAACCACTGCTCAATGAAATGAAAGAGGATACAAAGAAATGGAAGAACATTCTATGCTCATGGGTAGGAAGAATCAATATCGTGAAAATGGCCATACTGCCCAAGGTAATTTATAGATTCAATGCCATCTCCATCAAGCTACCAATGACTTTCTTCATAGAATTGGAAAAAACTACTTTAAAGTTCAAAAAAGTACCAAAAAAGAGCCCACATTGCCAAGTCAATCCTAAGCAAAAAGAACAAACCTAGAGGCATCACGCTACCTGACTTCAAACTATACTACAAGGCTACAGTAACCAAAACAGCATGGTACTGGTACCAAAACAGAGATAGACCAATGGAACAGAACAGAGCCCTCAGAAATAATGCCACACATCTACAACTATCTGATCTTTGACAAAGCTGACAAAAACAAGAAATGGGGAAAGCATTCCCTATTTAATAAATGGTGCTGGGAAAACTAGCTAGCCATATGTAGAAAGCTGAAACTGGATCCCTTCCTTACACCTTATACAAAAATTAATTCAAGATGGATTAAAGACTTAAATGTTAGACCTAAAACCATAAAAACCCTAGAAGAAAACCTAGGCAATACCATTCAGGCCACAGGCATGGGCAAGGACTTCATGTCTAAAACACCAAAAGCAATGGCAACAAAAGCCAAAATTGACAAATGGGATCTAATTAAATTAAAGAGCTTCAGCACAGCAAAAGAAACTACCATCAGACTGAACAGGCAACCTACAGAATGGGAGAAAAATTTTGCAATCTACTCATCTGACAAAGGGCTAATACCCAGAATCTACAATGAACTCAAACAAATTTACAAGAAAAAAACAACCCCATCAACAAGTGGGCAAAGGATATGAACAGACACTTCTCAAAAGAAGACATTTATGCAGCCAAAAGACACGTGAAAAAATGCTCATCATCACTGGCCATCAGAGAAATGCAAATCAAAACCACAATGAGATACCATCTCACACCAGTTAGAATGGCGATCATTAAAAAGTCAGGAAACAACAGGTGCTGGAGAGGATGTGGAGAAATAGAAACACTTTTACACTGTTGGTGGGACTGTAAACTAGTTCAACCATTGTGGAAGTCAGTGTGGCGATTCCTCAGGGATCTAGAACTAGAAATACCATTTGACCCAGCCATCCCATTACTGGGTATATACCCTAAGGATTATAAATCATGCTGCTATAAAGACACATGCACATGTATGTTTACTGCGGCACTATTCACAATAGCAAAGACTTGGAACCAACCCAAATGTCCAACAACGATAGACTGGATTAAGAAAATGTGGCACATATACACCATGGAATACTATGCAGCCATAAAAAATGATGAGTTCATGTCCTTTGTAGGGACATGGATCAAGCTGGAAACCATCATTCTCAGCAAACTATCGCAAGGACAAAAAACGAAACACCGCATGTTCTCACTCATAGGTGGGAATTGAACAACGAGAACACATGGACACAGGAAGGGGAACATCACACACTGGGGCCTGTTGTGGGGTGGGCAGAGCGGGGAGGGATAGCATTAGGATATATACCTAATGTTAAATGATGAGTTAATGGGTGCAGTACACCAACATGGCACATGTATACATATGTAACAAACCTGCACGTTGTGCACATGTACCCTAAAACTTAAAAGTATAAAAACAAACAAACAAACAAAAAACAGTATTTTGACTATATAGTGAAAGGATAGGCCAAAAAAAAAAAAAAGAACCATATACAAATACAATACTCTAGTTAGTAAATTTGATTTTCATAGGAGTACATGTTAGCAATTCTGTAACTACAGACAAGTGAGTATGTTATAGATAATGAGAACCAGGTTTCTTACTATCAGAAAAAAATTAGAAATACAGAAAGGGAGAAGGTTAGAATAAACCTTGTGATGTTGAACTACAATTGGAGGTTTCAGTATGAACTCATGATTTTAGGTAAATAAACTCACAGAGTACTGGACCATAACCCATAGAATATAATAAATATCCACAAGTCCAATATTAATATAAAATAATTGAATAAGTAAATAAATAGGGGAGATGAGACATCTCTTCCTTTAGAAGAATTACAATGGGCCGGGCGCGGTGGCTCACGCCTGTAATCCCAGCACTTTAGGTGGCCGAGGCGGGTGGATCACCTGAGGTCAGGAGTTTGAGACCAGCCTGGCCAATATGGTGAAACCTCGTCTCTACTAAAAATACAAAAATTAGTCAGGCGTGGTGGTGGGTGCCTGTAATCTCAGCTACTTGGGAGGCTGAGGCAGAAGAATTGCTGGAACTGGGGAGGCAGAGGTTGCAGTGAGCCGAGATTGTGCCATTGCACTCCAGTCCAGGTGACAACAGGGAGACTCCATCTCAAAAAAAAAAAAAAATTACAATGAATAAGTGTAGAAGGACTGACAAAAGTTAAAAATCACCATTAGACCAACACCACAGCAATAATTACATCAGGCAAGATCCACTAATGGCTAAAATCAATGGGCAAAAGTGAGAAGAAACAGGAAATTGGCATAGATTCAAAGTATCTCCCACAAGAGAATAAAGTATCTCCCCCAAATGAATAAAGAATAATTTTACAATGGAAAAATCTGGTACACTATCTTAATCAAGTGATCAAGGTTAACATCACCAGTAATAAGATTAATTGACATCCTATACCTCCGAATACAATCCACTGAGACAAGGAAACAACAGCATCATGTTTGTGGTATTCTTGCCAAAAATACATAATTGCAATCGAATCATGAGAACATATCAGATAAATCCAAAATGAGAGACATTCTACAAAATAACTGACCAATACTCATAAAAAATGTCAAGGTCATGAAAGATAAAAAACAAATAAAGAACTATTACAACTAAAAGCAATGTGGCATCCTGGATTGAATCCTGGAACAGAAAAGGAGCATTAGAGGGAAAATTCAAATGAGCTCTGTAGTTTAGTTAAAAGTACTGTACCAAATGGGCGGGAGATCTGGCTCAGGACATTAGAGCCTGAGTAGGGTGAAGAGGGCATGCATCATGTAAAGGCACAACCTAGCATAGGGCATGAGAGCCCAAAGCAAGAGGAAGAGGGAAGCTATACAATGGGAAAGTCCAATATGAGGAGTCAGAACCCAAGAAAAAGAAGGAAGGTGTCCACATTGCAGTGAACAGGCTCCGCATGGCACAAGGTTTCCAAGGCTGAATGGAGTGATGGTGACATTTACAAAAGGACATGGATGATTGGAAAATAATTACATACAGAAGGATTGATCAAATAAGTAAATACAACAAAGATAAAGTTTTTCTCACTTTTGGAAAACGGAGTTAAATATGGTAAGGGAAAAAACAGAATTATTTCTGTTGTGATAGACTGTAACTGGAGGTATCAGCATGACCTCATCATGGTTTTCGATATACATGTAGATAAATACATATGGAAATAAATATGAACATGGATGTACACATGTGTACACACAAGCACACCCCTATGTATGTAACATTCATGTTTCTTAGCTCTATGTACATAACATTCATATGTTTCTTAGCTCTCTAGAGGGCCTGGGAGCCATAACACTTTATAAGCAGTAACTACACCTAGCACTGGGTGTTGATTTCTAAATATCATTTCCATTAGAAGAAATCAGCACTCCCTGGAAAAATGGCTGATTCCAGAACTAGGACAGAGAAGGTATAAAATGAGCCTGGAATGTCTTTTTGTGCCAGAAAGTAAGGAAATACTTAAAGAATGACAGGGGCATGTTAAAAGGACACAGAGGTCAGCTTAAATAGGATTCCTCTGGTCAAATTGAGGACAATTTGAGCATCAAAATAAATAAAGACATTTGTGTTTGTAAAGGCGAACTCAGGGAAAGCTTCTGAGGCAAGGAAATTAAAGCTGAGTTTTAAAACTGAGTAGAAATTAGAGGCAAAGGTATGTGAGTGTATACGTGTGTGTCTGGGTGAGAGGGAGAGAGAGAGAAAGAAAAAAGTGGGGGTATGTGGAGAAGGAGAGGGGCACTGACAGGGAAGACATTCCAGGTAAAAAAGACAGACTAAGCAAACGAGGGCAAATTAGTATACTATACAAAAAAAGAGGGAAAATTACTATACAGGAGCAGGAGCAGGACTAATGTATACATGTAGCTTTGCTACTTCTTTCTAGTGTTGACTTTAATAAGCCACTTGCATTGTCGAATATGTATTTTTGTGCTGTTTTATGATAGTCTCAAAAAAATGAATATTCATTTTGCACCTTAAAATTGGAAGTTGAACTGAATTCTCCCTTCCAGCTGAAAATTCAAGAGTCAATGTTATTCTGACCAATCTAATCCACCTTCTCCCATTCTCCTAGCATGTCAGTAAACAAACCTCTACTCTAATGGATCTAATAGAAAAAAGGGCGTTGTGTCTATGAAGCACCAGAGATGTCTGGATATTATTCAATCACAATAAATTGTTCATATGAGAAATAAAAATACAGTAATGATATACACAATTCAAAACCACCTGCAGAGCCAACTCTCTAGAAGTAAAATTAAAGCTATACTAATTCTGAGTGAATCCCTACCAAAAAGGGTCTAACTTAATGAGCTAGTTAAAACAACTTTGAGTACCACAGTATTTTATCAAATATATAAAGTTAACTCCTCTTCCCTTTTTTTAATAATGTTATTTGTACATTCAGCTTATCTCTAGACTTTCTTCTCTAGCAGCTACCACTGCTATTCATTATATTTTCCAGCTTGCTTTCCATCCTCTAAGCCAGTGGGCTCCAAATTTTGTTTGACTGTGACCCACAATAAGAAGTACATTTGATAACTTCAGCCAGTTCATACATACATATGCACACATATGTGTACATATGTGTACATACACATATACATATAAACTGGAACATTCGTTTCATAAAAGAGTGCTTGCTCTTATTATATGCCATACACATTGATATTTTTCTGTCTGTTGTAATTCATTTTTTTAAAATGCTGATTTGGGCCCACTAAATAGACCTTTATAATCCATTAATGGACTGCAATCCAGTTCGGAAAACACTACTCTAAGCCACCTCAATGACCCACAAAGCTGTTGCTTTTTAGTATCTCTTAAGCTGCACAGTGTAAAGGCCATGAGGGCTGACTCTTGGGTCCAAATCCTCGTCTGATACCTAGCTTTGACCTTATTCATTCTGACCTTGGGCAAGATACTTAAATTCTCTAAGCTTTACTTTTCTCATCTATAATCTAAGGATGATAATATTACCTATGGGGATGGTAACAGTACCTCGGCCTTATAAGGTTGTGAGATTTAAACGAGATAATCTGTACAATATTTACCACGATGCCTGACATATATGAAAATACCAATATGTTATTATTATCACATGTTCTATCAATCCAATAGAGAAAACTAGTTCTACTAATCCAGAGAACAATTTGCCAGAGAAAATTAGTAGAGAGGAGATTACTGGTAACTCCTAATTCCCAATAATGCCTGGTTTATATGGAAACAATATAAGGTGCACAGAGGAAAACAGTATTTATCTAGTATGTAGAATACATTTTCAGGATTTTATCATCTTTGCTCATTTATTACATATCTAATCACATTTTCTATATTATACACATTTGAATAAGAATATGAAGTTATTCAAAAGATTTCACTCTTCCAGTGTAACTCACACAACCTAAACTACAAGAAGTAGCTTTTAGGACAACTTTCTAAAACTCCTATACCTTACCATTCCTGATCCACTGCTTAGGAATCTGTCCTCCTAAAGTCATATCTTCTCCTTTAAGACACAAACAACTGTGAATATATTACTGCCTGTATACAAAATAAAGTGGTTATTTGCCTGTTCTGCAATTTAAGTAAAAAAAAAAAAAAAAAAAAAAAGGAACCCCTATAATCAGGAAGGCCTCCTTTTCTCTGAAAGTTATTGTGAAATAAAAACATTACACAAAAACCACATTTACAAGATTAACTGCTGAGACACTGCTCAGGTAGCTACTGAGCCCCAATATGCACGGGGTACTATGTTTGGGATATGAGCAAGGATAAAACAATTCATGATCTCAAGTAATTAAGTCTCCTGAAAAGTACAATAACTTGGGTGGGTAGTATATCGTTTAGTGAGGTATTATCTTCACGCTTTTTTTTCTTTTTTTCTTTTTTTTTTTTTGAGAAATACGGTCTCACTCTGTTGCCCAGGCTGGAGAGCAGTGGCATGATCATAGCTTATTACAACCTCAAATTCCTCAGCTCAAGCGATCCTCCTGCTTCAATCTCCCAAGCAGTTAGGACCACAGGCACAAGCCACTACGCCCAGCTAATTTTTTATTCTTTTAGAGATGGGTGTGGGGCTGGGTCTTGCTATGTTGCTCAGCTGGTCTTGAACTCCTGGCCTCAAGGGATCCTCCTGCCTAAGCCTCCCAAGCAGCTGGGATTATAGGCATGAGCCTATATCCCAACTATCTTCACCCATTCTATCAGCCTCTGTCAACTAAGCAAAAATGATTAAAATAAAAAAATAAAAAATAAAAAAAAAACGGGACAGGGGAGCTTTTAAAGAATTAAAGTTAGTTTTATTTAGAAGTCTTACTGAGGACTGTTACCTAGGAGAGTCTTTTAGAGAATTTTTGTTAGACTGTTTCAAAGTAGGGTTTTAGACACAGTTTATAAATTGGTGGTGGCAGTTTTGTATGTGCTTATAAGTTATAGTAGAGCAAAATCTCATTAAAGTTTGGGTGTAAGGGCATATCTGGTTATATATTACGGAGGCATAATCACTAATCTTGTTGGACATTATCTTATGTGCAGAAAGAGGCAATGACTAGAATCACTGAACTTGCCTTTTCTAAAAATGCAGTGATTTAAGCTGGAGATGTGGGAAACTGTGTTCTATCTTGTTTATTGTCTTTAGGGCTTTTTGTTGTTGTTGTTGTTGTTGTTGTTGTTGTTGTTGTTGTTTTTAGAGGACTGTGCTCAGTCACTGAGTCAGGGCCTTTGTGAAATTTTGTTGGCAAGGGATTTTGTGAAATTCTGGCAAGTAGAACGAGCAAACATCAAACATTCTCATTTTCTTAAATTTGCTGCTTTGTCTCATACCTCTAATATCTTTGCTTACTAGAATTCTATTCACTCTTCTGGGCTACGCTACAATGTCACTTTCTCCACCTATGTTGCTCATGGTGAGAGCACCTGCTCTCTCCTTCCTTAAATTTATTCAAATATTCCAATGCTCAGGCAATATATAAATACATACACCATGTACCAGTCATTGTCTTAGGCATTAGGGACACAAATTGGATCAACAGTTTAGAGCTCTAGTCCAGCAATAATCAGCGTCCAAATCCACCTTCCCGGTTTTACTTTCCCACATACTCTTCCATGAACCACTACGTTCTGTTAGATTGTATTTACTGTTCACATGACATGATTCTCTGCTTTTGCTCAAGTTGTTCCCTCAGCTGGAATGCCTGAGCCCCATCTCTAACTGTAAATAATAAAAGCTAAACCTATTGAGCATTTAATTTGTGTCAGCACGGTTCTAAGCATATAACATGTATTAACTAAATTTTCACAACAACTACATGAGATAGGTATTATTATTATCCTTATTTTCTAGAATAAGGAAACAGAAAAGTTTAGTATTTCACAACGACATAGCACCTAAAAAGCAGCAATGAGAATGGAATCTCTAGGCTTCAGACACCCCTAGTTCTGTTAAATAAACTCACCCCATCCCATTCTGTTTTCGCTGAACAAAGTTCTTCTTAAGGAATAACAATATAAACTTTTCCACAGTTTGGAGATATTGTAGCAAACAGAAAGAATGAACGACAGAAACTCTGGTCAGAAAACTTGGGTCCAAAAGGGGTTAATATCACCAATTACCTCATGCATGGTTCCACTGTGAAAATCAGGGGAAATAAGGTAAGTAATAACACTGGGAATCCAACGAGATTGGGGTCCTCAGTGCAAAACTATTTTCGTACTAATACTGAAACATAATCTGCGTTTGTCATGTTTGCAATGATGCTGTAAGAACAATGGTGGTAAAACTGCTGGCACACGAGCACAAATCAAGGCAATGGCACCAAACAGAACTGGTAGTCACTAAATTCTTTACCACTACATGCTTGCAGGGAAAAATAAAACATTACTATTTCTTTTAAGAATGCCCTTGAAGAAAAGCAGTAAACATCATCAAATTTTGACCCTCGAGTAAATATTTAATACATAGTCTCTGTGACAAATGGGAAGCACACATAAAGTACTTCTGCTACACACTAAAGCATAACGGTTATCTCAAGGAAAAGCATTTGTGCAAATGTCTGAGTTGGGAACTAATGGGCACTTTGTTAACAGAATATCATTTTTACTACAAAGAACAAATGACAAACTAAATTATTCACTCTCGGGTGTTTGGCAAACATTTCCCCGAAAATGAATGAAGTGAGTTTGTCATTTCAGGAAAAATTGACAGCATTTATTGCCAATTATAAAATTCAAGCTTGTAGGCAAACATTAGAATTTTGGAAAACATGTATTCACCAGCCACCACGACCTTGACAGATTCTGAAAACTTAAAGCCTTTTCTGATTAGTTTGGAGCAATATCAACAAATGTAATTTTTTTATGTCATAAAATGAAATGTGTCAATATTTGGAAGATCCATATAATTCAGTAAACCAATTTGATTTTCAAATAACCAACGCATGATGTTACAAACTCATACAAAGCATAAAAGATCTATTCAAAGTGCCACACAAACCAATGGATTTTAATGTAATAAAAATATTTTCATATAACGTCATTAATACAATTTCAGATTTCACATTGCAACTAAACTTTAAGTAACTATCACTTAAATTTTGGTGAAGTATCAAAGAATATTCGCAGTTATCTAAAAAGGCTATTAAAATATTCCTCCCTTTTCTAACCACGTATCTGTTGAGGCTACATTTTCATATACTTCAATCCGAACAACTCATCATAATAGATTGAATGCATAAGCAGATATGAGAATCCAGCTGTCTTCTATTAAGTCAGACGTTAAAGAGAATTGCAAAAATCTAACATGATGTCATTCTTCTCACTGTTTGGGAAAATTATTATTTTCTCATTAATGTTAGTATAATGGGCTTCTTGTGGCTATTTTTAAATAAATAAGTACATGTTTTCAAAATCCCTCAGTTTTAATTTCTAAACTGGCAAATTAATAAATATAACCCACATAAAGAAAAGCTGTTTAAAGTCCTTAAATAACATTAAAAAGTGTACAAGGATCCTCAGACCAAAAAGTCTGGGAACTGCTGGTATATAATACATGTGATATCTTACTTGATTGTTTCCTCCAACAGAATGTAAGCTCCTAGAAAGCAGAAGCTTGTCAGCCTTATTCATGGCTGTATCTCTGGCATTTTCCAAAATGCCTTGCACATTTTAGTGTCTTGCTCATTATGTATCTGTGGGTAGTTACACTACGAATAGCAGCATGGATGCTGAATACAAATATTCCACTTAGATAATTAGATGGTTCAAAATGCAACTGACTATAGTTTGGAACAAGTTGGGACATGCTGAGTAGTCAGATGGTATATATATTTTTTAGAATTAAAATCAGCTCACATTAATTCAACCTAAGATGGTATTTTTTTAAAAGGTAAAAAGAGGTGAGGAGAGAGAATGACCAATTCACATGACTGAGACTAAAGTAATCTAAGCCTATGCTTTGATATCCACGAAGTCTGAGTCATTATTTAAATAAACTGCTATCATATTAAGAACAGAGGTGAGATCACATTAGAAAGATCTGTGTGCCTTACTACGCCTCGTATATGCTTCTGTCAAAGCATCTACAACACTATAATGCTCTAATTTGTTTACATTTTTTTCCCTTCCCTCGCTCAGCTATCCCTGAGGTTTGGGATAAAATCTGATCTATATTTTCTTCTTTTCTTTTCTCTCTCTCTCTCTTTTTTTTTTTTTTAAAGACAGTCTTAAAAAAGATTCTGTTGCCCAGGCTGGAATGCAGTGATACTAACATGGCTCGCAGCAGCCTTGACCTCCTGGGCTCAAGCGACCCTCCTGCTTCAGCCTCCTAAGTGGCTGAGACCACAGCTAAGTGCCATGCCAGGCTAATTTTTTTTATTTTTTGTAGAAACAGGGTCTCGGTATGTTGCCCAGGCTGGTCTTGACATCCTGGGCTCAACCTATCCTCCTACCTCCCAAAGTGTTGGAATTACAGGGGTGAGCCATCACACTCAGGCTGATCCATATTTTCTTAATTTTCAGAGCCTGACATTTTCTTAGCAACTAATTGGTAGTCATAATTATAGGACAAGTGATAATTTGTCACCTTTTCAGATGCTATCTTCTCAATGAACTCTTCTAAACAGCATAGACTAAAACCTGGCCCCCTAACCGAGCATTCCCAATTCCCATTATCCTGCACTATCTTTTTCTTTTCTCTATTGTACTTATCCCTTCTAACATATACAGTCATGGACTGCAATAATGACATTTAGTCAAAGACAGACTGCAGGCGGGGTGCAGTGGCTCACTCCTGTAATCCCATCACTTTGGGAGGGTAAGGTAGGAGGATCGCTAAGCCCAGGAGATCAAGGCTGCAGTGAGCCATGATCATGCCACTGTACTCCAGCCTGAGTGACATAGCAAGAACCTGGAAAAAAAAAAAAAAAGAAGAAAGAAAGGAAGAAAGGAAGGAAGGAAGGGAGGGAGGGAGGGCAAGGAAGGAAGGAAGGAGAGAGAGAAAGGAAAAGGAAGAAAAGGAGGGAGGGAGGGATTGCATATATGACAGTGGTCCTGTAAGATTGTAATTCCTATCACCTAGTGACATAGCCACCCTGATGCTGTCCTAACTTTGCAGGGCAATGCACTATGTGTTTGTGGCAATGCTGGTGTAAACAAATCTACTGCTCTGCCAGTCATATAAAAGAATAGCATGTACAGACATGTATGGTTATAATGCTTGATAATGATAATAAATGACAATGTGACTGGTTTATGTATTTACTATACTATACTTTTTAACATTATTTTACTTTATACTTATTTATTTCAGACGAGGTCTTACTCTGTTGCCCAGGTTAGAATGCAGTGGCACACTCAGAGCTCACTGCAGCAGCCCTGACCTCCCAGGCTCAAGCGATTCTCTCACCTCAGCCTTCTTAGTAGCTGAGAATACAAGGTGCATGCTACCACGCCTGGCTAATATTTAAAAATTATTTGTAGACACAGGGTCTCGCTATGTTGCCCAGGCTGATCTCAAACTCGTGGACTCAAGCAATCCTTCTGCCTGGCCTCCCAAAGTGCTGGGATTGTAAGTGTGAGCCACTGCACTCAGCCTTTTTATCTTTATTTTAGAGTGTATGCCTTCTATTTATTTATTTTTTAAAGCTGTAAAACAGCCTCAGGCAGGTCCTTCAGGAGGTATTCCAGAAGAAGGTATTGTTATCATAGGAGATGATAGCTCTATGCCTGTTATTGCCCCTGAAAACCTTCCAGCGGGACAAGATGTGGAGGCAGAAGACAGTGATGTTAAAGTTCCTGACCCTGTGTAGGCCTAGGATCATGTGTGTGTTTGTATCTTCATTTAAAAAAAAAAAAACTTTAAAACATAAAAAAAAATCTTAAATAGAAAAAAGCTTAGAGAATAAGGATATAAAGAAAATATTTTTATAACTATACAATATGTTTGTGTTTTAAGTTAAGTATTATTACAAAAGAGACATGAAGTTAAAAAAATTAAAAAGCTTATCCAGTAAAAAAAGTTACAGCAAACTAATGGCTGGGTGCGGTGGCTCAAGCCTGTAATCCCAGCACTTTGGGAGGCCGAGGCAGGTGGATCACACGGTCAGGCATTCGAGACCAGCCTTAGGTGTACATTAGGCTAGTGAAACCCTGTGTCTACTAAAAATACAAAAACTAGCCGGGCATGGTGGCGCTTGCCTGTAATCCCAGTTACTCAAAAGGCTGAGGCAGGAGAATCGCTTGAACCCAGGAGTCAGAGGTTGCAGTGAGCCGAGATCATGCCACTACACTCCAGCCTGGGTGACAGAGTGAGACTCCATCTCAAAAAAAAAAAAAAAAAAAGTTACAGCAAGCTAAGGTTAGTTTATTATTGAAGAAAGAAAAAATTTTTAAATAAATCTAGTGTAACCTAAGTGTACAGTGTTTATAAAATCTACAGTGGTACACAGTAATGTCCAAGGCCTTTACATTCACTCACCACTCACTTACTGACTCACCCAGAGCAACTTCCAATCCTGCAAGCTCCGTTCATGGTAAGTGCCCTATACAGGCATACCATTTTTTATCTTTTATGCTATATTTTTACTGTATCTTTTCTATGTTTAAATACACAGATACTTATCATTGTGTTACAACTATCTACAGTATTTACTTCAGTAATACTCTACAGGCTTGTAGCCTAGGAACAATAGGCTATCTCATGTAGCTTAGGTGTACATTAGGCTATCCCATCTAGGTTTGTGTAAGTACAGACTGTGATGTTGGCACAGTGATGAAACTGTCTAATGACGCATTTCCCAGAACCGATCACCATCATTAAGCAACACATGATTGTATACTTATTCATGTTTATTTCTCCCTCCTGCTTCTGAAATATAAGCTCTACAAAGGCAGGGATCTTTATCTGTTTTATATATTGATGTATCCCAAGCCCCTAGAATAATGCCACGCATATAGGTGCTCAATAAACATTTGCTGAATGAGGAATGATGATCCACTAATTTATTATTCAGTGCAGGGTTCCATTATTATATTAAGAGACTAAAATTAGATTTCCTAAGAAATCTTTATTTTTGCTTAATGATCCTTTTAAAGCTGCCACAATTGGATCTTTCAACAATTTATGAATAGTTTTAGCTGAAGTCTCCAAAACTGTCAGATAAAAGGCAGGCAAATATTTACACAAGTGTTCCTCCCCCACAACTTCCACTTCGACAATATGAGGCAATGCTGTGAGTCTCTGGAACAAAGTCAGCACTGTAGTGGGCAACCAGATATCAGTGATTCACTCAAAGCAGACAATGAAAACCAAGTGTAGATTAATGGGTTCTTTTCAGTTCATTCTAAAATTACATGCTTCTTAGTTAAATTATTACTAGTCAATGGAAAGCCTCACCAAATTTATCTGTAAATATATCCTAAAAAATGTAGCTCCTACAGTAAATATTTCCTATTTTAACTCTAGGCTTCAGAGAAGGCCTAATCTTAGGTCATTATTTCTTAATTTTGAAATCTAGAAAAATCAGGATTTGAGTTTTTAATCTTTAAGATACATTAATATAATACCGAAAGGACTACAAAAATGTTAGAAATAGGATGGTTTTAGAGAATTCACTCAAATGTCAATAAGGAGGTTGCTTTGGCAGAAAAGAATCCAGAAAAAGGGAGAACAGGAAGCTTAAAAAGCTATAGAAAGAATGAACCTGGGTCATGTCATTGACAGGAGATAAAGAAAAGATGGAATCCAATGGACATGGTAACTCATCAGATACAGGGAGGAATGTAGGGAATGTAGACTTAGGGAAACAGAAGGCTTCAAATTTGGCTAATTGGGTAAATGAAGTGCTGTTTTATAACATAGAGAAAACAGGAAGAAAATCAGATTAGGAGGTGGTAGGTTACCAAAATTTTATTTGGGGCTGGAAGAGTCTCAGACTCAACTAATCCTGAAATTTGGTAAACTTGACCTCTGCAAGAATCTTATTAAAAGAGGTTTTATTGAATATTAACCTTCCTTCTCCAGGGAAAGCCAAAATGTAAAATATATCTTTAACATATTCTGGGGAAGACAAGAGAAAGAAGAATGAAAGGAGGTAATTAGAAGAAGCTAAAGCTAAATCTCAATTCATGAGGAAAAATATAGAACTTCAAAAATACCTGCCCATTGATTACCAAGGCTAAGAGTTTCAGAAAGGAAGAATATTACACATCATTCAACTTTTGAGTAAGTCAATGAAAGGAAAGAAAGAAAAAAAAAATGCCTGTTAGAAAATTCAGGAAAGAAACTAAAGCAAGGCCAAAAATATAAATCTATAGGAAAAAAGAATTTGCTACTGAATTCTTTTGTTGGCTTCCAAGGCAAGCAAAGCCAAAACAGATGTGGCCTAACAGAGTAACAGAACCACATTATAAGAAATTACCATGACTGATTTATGTTACTATAAATAAAATGTTTAGAGAATTTTCTGAAAACAGATGTTATTCCTTACACATTGCAGGTAAGGAAGCCCTTTAGACTTAAAAAGAATATGCAAATATTTCTTCAGGGTATAAGGTAGAGTGAAGGTATTTCTGCATTATAATCTTATAATATTCCTGGTAAACAACCTTCCTAAAGGCTTCACTCTTTGCCCTCAGTAGCTTTCCAAGGACTTCTGCTCAGGGCAAAGAACTAGCAGTAAGCTACTTCCTCCCTAAGCTGTTAATATAATATCTTCACCTTTCTTTCAGAGAGCATATAGTCCTAGACCAAGGCTGCAATATAAACTCAGACATAATCCAAGTACACTCCACAAGCTTTAACTCCATCTCATAAAACACAATCTATATATAGTAAAATGTCACTGATTCAGCCCTCCCTACATTTAGGACTTACAATGATTTATACCAAATCACTATGCTTAAATCAAATTCATTAAGTACAAAATGTAAAAACATTTTTTTAAATTCTTTCAAAAAATTTTTTTAGTTTATTTTTATTTTTTAGAGACAGGATCTTGCTCTGTTGCCCAGGCTGGTGTGCACTGACACAATCATAGCTCACAGCAGCCTCGAACTCCTAGATTCAAGTGATCCTCCCACCTCAGCCTCCCAAGTAGCTAGGATTATAGACGCATAACACCATGCCCTGGTAATTTCAAAAAGGATCTCGCTTCTTTGCTTAGGCTGGTCTTGAACTCCTGGGCTTGAGCAATCCTCCTGCCTCAAACTCCCATAGTATTGAGATTACAGGCATAAGCTACCATGCCTGGCCCAAGAAATTCTTGATGACATGCCAAAAAATATATATTAGACAACAATGTTAAACTTAGTTCTAGTTTCTATATATAAAGCTAGAAAAGGTATTTCTTTTCGGATAGGCTATGGCTCAGATTCACTTCTCTCTACCATGAACCAACCTGTCCACATTGCTAAAATTCAACTGCACGTTGCATTTATGGCATTACCCTGATTTATCTCAGTAGTTGAAAATGTAAATTCCTCAAAAGTTTTGTAAGCTACCTAAAAACTCCCACAGAGAGAACATGGTCAAGTGTCAATTTTTATACTTCGAATAGTCATATTCCATTCATAGTCTATCCATTGACAATCAGGATGTACCCTGTGTAAGTAAAAGCAACCACCGTTACTGCCTTGGTTCAAACCTTCACCATCTCTCACCAGAGCCTCTGCAGTAAGCTCCACACTAGGCTCCTTGTCTCCAATCTCACTTCTCTTCACTCTGGTTCCTAGTGTTCCCTCTGAGCCACAAATGTGATGAGGAGGCTTCCCTGACTAAAATTGCCTTTTCCTAATTTACAGAAAAGGTGTTTTAACCTATCATTCTGGTGTATGAGATCTTTGATGATCTATCTAGTTCCAGCTCAACTCAAGCCTCCTTCTCCTCACCTCCCGTGTATTCTAAAATATAGGACACTTCTTACATTTCTGAAACAGGTCATCCTTTTCCACACTTCCAAGCTTGTGCATACACGGTTCCCTTTGCTTAGAATGTGCTGCCCCTTTCTCTGCAGGTTGCTAAGTGATCCTTCTTTCCACTTCCAGCCTTGCCAATCTCCACCTCTATTTCATCCTTCAAAACCCACATCAAACATTATCTCTTCTGTGAAGCTTTTCCTTGCCTCTACTAGTTTTCTCTTCAACATTTCCATAGGTCTCTATGGCACTTATGTTGTACTGTAATTATTTGTTCCAAATTACATACTATGCATAAGTTATTTTGCATCCTGTGCTTAAGTTTCCTTATAGTTATCTTTTGGGTTGTTAAAAGAATTAAATGAGAAGATGTACTTAAGCCTTTGGTACAGTTCCTGCTGTACCAGCTGCTATGCTCATCAGTCACTCCTCCTATCAAACTGAGACCCCCTGAATAGCATTCCATCAGTTCTGTATCCCTTGTGCCATCCTCAGTGTGTGGGATTTTCAAGAACCTATTCTGGGTTATCACTAAGCCAAACCCTAGACTAGAAAAAGGAGAAATGGGGAATCCCAGAAACAGCAGCAGCATTATCACAAGTAAATTCATACAGAGTAACAGCAGCAGCTAAAGTGTTTCGAGCCCTGCTATTTGCCAGGCACCATGTTGAGTATTTATATGCATTTTTCTAATCTCACAACACTTATAGAGTCAGCATTGGCATCCTTATTTTACTGGTAACCTCATGCTCTACATTCAGTCTTCTTTGGAAAGCAGGACTTCTGCAAAGAAGGAGTAAATATGAAGAAACATATTGGTTTGTTTCCTTCAACAATCTGGGAATACTCCCTCGGTTGACATAGTAAGAGAACTGTGTGTTAGAACAGGATTAAAATTAAATTGGGTACAGGTTAATGTTTGACTCCCTGACCCTTAAATCCATACGGGGAACATCCATAGGCCTTTCTCTGGCCAGGTTTCCAAACCTCCCACACACCTGGTAACAGACTTGCTCATCTTATGCCTCATGCCATGACTCAAGCCCATCTTTTCCAACCAATGCCCCAGTTCCTTTGCCTCAGCTGGGTCCCTGCCCAGTGACAAGCATCAACATGGATATACACTAAGCACAGGAGAAACGTGACAACCAAAACCACCTGACAGCATGAAAACATTGCTAATACAGTCAGTGTAGGAAGGATGCTATGCTGTTTAGGAGAGAGAACAGCAGTGAAGCTAGAGCTGCAAAGAGGTTAAAGGCATGGTAAAAGAGACAGACATGAGTATAGCCAAGAGTAACAAGGAAGGTAAGGCATGAACAAGCAGCACCATGTGATGAAAAGAGCATGGGTTTGAATCCAGGCTCTGCCACTTCCTACATGTGTGACATGGAATAAAAACTTACACAAGCCTCAGTTTCCTTATCTATAAAATGAGAATAAAAATACCTACTTTTTAAGTATGTGTGAGGTACCTAGGAGAATTATACTCCCTGCACGTTAACTGAACCCGAAGTAAGCATTTGCATCCTCTGCACCCCATTTTTATGCACCAGAGGCTCACTTCTATATCATAATAATCTTCTCCAGAAAAAATTTACAATCATCCCCTCCAAGAAAAATTCCCACTGACACCCATCTCCACTTGATTTAAATCATCCATATTCAAGGACCAGTTCAATTTTCTTTTATTTGATCCCCTGATTCCTCCCACTGGGCAGTTACCTAAAGCAGATGTCCCCTGGCAAAGATAGAGACTTTCTTATATTTATTTGAACTCGATTTCTTTTTTCCTGGGTATTCAAACTGTCTTATGGTCCCAAATTTAATATTAAGAAAATCTAATGATAAAACTTAACTTTAATCCATACGCTGTATCAGTGTTACATGTGGAATACATTAATGAAAGCACCATGATCCTAAGAATGAATGCCTTGTAGAGGTCTTTTGTAAGAGGTTAATGGAGGAGGTTCAAAAGACAAAGATAATCATAGTAGGGGCCGGGTGCAGTGAATCACACCTGTAATCCCGGCACTTTGGGAGGCCAAGGCGGGCAGATAACTTGAGGTCAGGAGTTCGAGACCAGCCTGGCCAACATGGTGAAACCTCGTCTCTACAAAAAAATTAGACGGTGTGGTGGCGCGCCTATAATCCCAGCTACTTGGGAGGCTAAGGCAGGAGAATCGCTTGAACCCTAGAGGCGGAGGTTGCAGTGAGCCAAGATCATGCCACTATACTCCAGCCTGAGTGACAGAGTGAGATGCCATCTCAAAAAAAAAAAGATTATCATGGTAGAAGTAAGCATTTTCTTGGAGAATTTACCAGTTGGCAGTCTAAAAGTAAAAACAAGGGTGAGTGAGTGCAGTCTACGCATTACCAGAATTACTATAGCTTTAACTTAGAGATATTTAACCTGGGTCTGAGAACTGCCTGAAATTGTGTGCAACCAGGAAGCCTCTTCTAGGATGGTTTTCAAAATGCAAAAACCTTGGTATTAGGCATGTTGCTTTGCTCACCCTTTATACTCAGAAACTAACTTAGTGCCTGGGATACAATAAACACTCAAATATTTCTTTAGAAAAAAAATGAATGTATGAAAAGAAGGGAATAAATTGAGTACTGGTATTTTCTAGAAGTGAAGGACTGCCTAGGGAAGGGCTGTAGGGCTGAAGTAGGAGGATCACTTGAGCCAGGAGTTCAAGGCCACAGTGAGCTATGATCCTGCCACTGCATTCCAGCCTGGGTGACAGAGCTAGATTCTCTTGCAAAAAAAAAAAAAAAAGAAGAGCAGTGTTCAGGCAACTATTTGAATATATTTTGTATCCTATTCAAACATTCTTTTTAAAAACTGTTTTCTTGGCCAGGCGCAGTGGCTCATGCCTATAATCCCAACACTTTGGGAGGCCGAGGTGGGCAGATCATTTGAGGTCAGGAGTTCGAGACCAGCCTGGTCAACATGGTAAAACCCTGTCTCTACTAAAAATTAAATAAAAATTAGCCAGGTGTGCTGGTGAGCACCTGTAATCCAGCTACTGGGGAGGCTAAGGCAGGAGAATCACTTGAACCCGGAAGGCAGAGGTTGCAGTGAGCCAAGATCATGCCACGGCACTCCAGCCTGGGCGACAGAGCAAGACTCCACCTCAAAAACAAATAAATAAATAAACTTTTTTTCTTAATTGACAAATACAAATTTTATATATTTATCATGTATAACATGTTATCTTGAAATACGTACATTGTGGAATGGCTCCATCAAGCCAGTTAACACAAATATTACCTCACATACTTATTTTTTCATGATGAGAACACTTAAAATCTACTTTCTTAGCAATTTGCAAGAATATAGTACATTGTTATTAATTATTGTCACCATGTGGTATAATAGATCTCTTCATGGCTTGGACTTGTATTCCCAGCACTTTGGGAGGCCAAAGTAGGAGAATCACTTGAGGCCAGGAGTTCGAGACCAGCCTAGGCAACACAGTGAGACCCTGTCTCTACCAAATAAAAAATAAATAAATTAGTTGGGCATGGGAGTGAGTGCCTGCAGTCCTAGCTACTCAGGACTCTGAGGTGGAAAGATCACTTGAGGCCAGGTGTTCGGGGTTACAGTGAGGTATGATTGTGCCACTGCACTCTAGCCTCGGTGACACAGCAAGACCCTGTCTCAAAAAATAAATAAATAAATAAGACTTCTTGAACTGATTCCTCCTGTCTAACTGAAACTTTGTACCCTTTGACCAACATCTCCCCAACATTCACTGCCTCCAGCTCCTGGTAACCACCATTCTACTCTCTGCTACTATAAGTTCAATTTTTAAAGTTTATACATTTAAATGAATAATGTCCTTCAGGTTCATCCATTTTATCACAAATAACAAAATTTCCTTTTTTTTTTTGAGACAGAGTCTTGCTCTGTCGCCCAGGTTGGAGAGCAGGGGCACGATCTTGGCTCACTGCAACCTCCACCTCCCAGGTTCAAGGGATTCTCCTGCCTCAGCCTCCTGAGTAGCTGCGATTACAGGCATGTGTCACAATGCCTGGCTAAGTTTTGTATTTTTGGTAGAGACAGGGTTTTATCATGTTGGCCAGGCTGGTCTCGAACTGCTGGACTCAGGTGATCTGCCCACCTCAGCTTCCCAAGGTACTGGAATTACAGGCATGAGCCACCAAGCCCAGCGAAGATTTCCTTCTTTTTGAAAACTTGGTCTCGGCTGGGCACAGTGGCTCATGCCTGTAATGCCAGCACTTTGGGAGGCTGAGGTGGGTGGATCACCTAAGGTCAGCAGTTCGAGACCAGCCTGACCAACAAGGAGAAACCTTGTCTCTACCAAAAATACAAAGTTAGCTGGGCATAGTGGTGCATGTCTGTAATCGCAGCTACTCTGGAGGCTGAGGCAGGAGAATCGCTTGAACTCGGGAGATGGAGGTTGCGGTGAGCCGAGATCGCACCATTGCACTCCAGCCTGGGCAACAAGAGCGAAACTCCATCTCAAAAAAAAGAAAAATCTGGTCTCAACTGGGCATGGTGGTTCACGCCTGTAGTCCCAGCACTTTGGGAGGCAGAGGCGGGCGGATCATGAGGTCAGGAGTTCAAGACCAGCCTGGCCAACGTGGCAAAACCCCATCTCTACTAAAAATACAAAAATAAGCCAGGCATGGTGGCAGACGCCTGTAATCCTAGCTACTCGGGAGGCTAAGGCAGGAGAATTGCTTGAACCTGGGAGGCGGAGGTTGCAGTGAACCAAGATCATGCCATTGCACTCTAGCCTGGGCAACAGGAGCAAGACTCTGTCTCAAAAAAACAAACAAAAAACTGGTCTCAACACACTGCTCCTAGCCAAAAAAAAAAAAAAAAATTAGAAAGGAAAATAAAGTTGAAGAGTATTCCATTATGTATATATACACATTTTCTTTTCTTTTTCTTTTTTTGAGATGGAGTCTCGCTCTGTTGCCCAGGCTGGAGTGCAATGGTGTGATCTCGGCTCACTACAACTTCCCCCTCCTGGGTTCGAGCGATCTCCTGCCTCAGCCTCCTGAGTAGCTGGGATTATAGGCGCGCGCCACCAGGCCCGGCTAATTTTTGTATTTTTAGTAGAGATGGGGTTTCACCATGTTGGTCTGGCTGGTCTCAAACTCCTGACCTCGTGATCTGCCCGCCTCGGCCTCCCAAAGTGCTGGGATTACAGGTGTGAGACACCGCACCCGGCCACACATTTTCTTTATCTGTTCATCTATTGATGGACAATTAGGGTGACTCCATATCTTGGCAACTGTGAATAATGCTACAGTGAATGAGTGAATGTGGGGAGTGCGTTACATATCTCCTCAACATACTGATTTCATTCCCTTTGGATGTATGTTGGCCCTCTGTATCTGCAGGTTCTGCATCCGTGGATTCAACCAATTAAAGATTAAAAATATTTTTAAAAAGAAACAATTAAAAATAATAATACAACAGTAAAAATAATGTAATTTTTTGTTTTTTGAGACGGAGTCTTGCTCTGTCGCCCAGGCTGGAATGCAGTGGCGTGATCTTGGCTCACTGCAACCTCTGCCTCCCCGGTTCAAGCAATTCTGCTTCAGCCTCCCGAGTAGCTGGAATTACAGATGCTCACCACCATGCCTGGCTAATTTTTGTATTTTTGGTAGAGACAGGGTTTTGCCATGTTGGCCAGGCTGGTTTCGAACTCCTGACCTCAGGTGATCTGCCCACATCAGCCTCCCAAAGTGCTGGGATTACAGGCGTGAGTCACCACGCCCAGCCAAAATAATACAAATTTTAAAAGTATAGTATGATAACTATTTATATAGCATTTGTGCTCTATTAGGTACTGTAAGTAATCTAGAAATCTATTGATGGTTTAAAGTATATAGGAGAATAGGCACAGGTTTATGCAAATACTGTGCCATTTTATATAAGGGGTGTGGGCATCTGCGATTTTGGTACTGGGGGTGGGGAGTGGGGGTCCTGGAACCAATTCCCCACAGATACTGAGGGGCAACCTTATACTCAGTAGTGGAATTGCTGGATCATATGGCAGTTCAATTTTTAGTTTTTTGAGAAACCTGCATCCTGTTTTCCATAAATGGCTGTACTATCATTATTTTAATTAGTAGAAAAACAGAAAAATTAAAATGGCAATGGGAATAATAATAAACATAAGTTTAATAAACATAATACAACCGAGAAATCATTAAGAATGCTGAAAACAGTAAATATTTATCAATGGGACAATCCATAGAATTTGGCCCATCAGACTCTGGTCCGTTGCCTATATGTTCATTTTTGAAGGAAAGGAATAAAATGTGTAAATAAATCTTATGAATAAATATTTTCTCTAAAAGGCAAAATGTCATGAAGGACTTCATAGTATGTGGTAAGAATATACCCTCCTATACCATGCAAGTCTTTGTTCAACTCACACAGCCTACTTCCATGCATTTTTTTCAGGTACATTATATACAAAGGTAGGGAAATGCTTTTGTCTATATATCTTAATCTACTCCTCACACTAATACCTACCAAGCAATGTATTCCAAACTGAAAAAACATTATTAAATATATCAGCAATTTCTGAAATAATAAATAGCGTTAATGAATAAGCCTGTTTCCTTTTACTTTCAAAAAAGGAGGATATAAAAAAAGATGAACAACAACAAAAAAATGGTCAAAGGAGTAAACAAGTCACCCAACAAGAAATAAACAAACACATCAAAATATATTTTTGCAGTGACATTGAGTTGGCATGCCTTTAAAATTATAATACTAAGTGCTGATGAGGGTTGTGATGAAAACAGAGAAGAGTAAACGCAATTGGGCAAGACTGTTTCAGAAATATTAAAAATATTTATGCTTTTAGTTCTGACAAATTCTTTTATGAATCTAAGTATCCTTAGTTAACCAGAGATTTGGTTAAAGATTAACCAAATGGAGAAAATGGAGAAAAATGTGTACAATACAGATGAGTGGCTAAATATATTATTTATAAAATGAAATATTATGCAACTTTTACAAATCATGGTTTTTTGTTTGTTTGTTTGTTTTGAGACAGGGTCTCACTCTGTCACCCAGGCTGGAGTGCAGCAGTGCAATCTCAGCTCACTGCAACCTCCGCCCCCCGAGTTCAAGTGATTCTCCCACCTCAACCTCCCTAGTAGCTGGGACTACAGGCACGTACCACCACGTCAGCTAAATTTTTTTTTTCTTTTTTTTTAGTAGAGACAGGGTTTCACCATGTTGGCTAGGCTGGTCTCAAACTCCTGGGATCAAGTGATCTACCCTGCCTTGGCCTCACAAAGTGCTGGGATTACAGGCGTGAGTTATCACGCCTAGCCAAAAATCATGTTTTCTTAGAACATTCAGTGTCATGGGGAAAGGATCATGACATAATACTTAGAACTGAAAATCTGGATAACCTATTTATACAGAATGACTCAAAAAAAAATTTTTTTTAAGATGGTCTCTCACTCTGTTGCCCAGGCTGGAGTGCAGTGACAAGATCTTGGCTCACTGCAACCTCTGCCTCCCGGGTTCAAGTGGTTCTACCAGCCTCAGCCTCCCGAGGAGGTGGTACTACAGTCGCAAGCCACGACACATGGCTAATTTTTGTATTTTTAGTGGAGGGGGGGTTTCGCCATGTTGGCCAGGCTGGTAGAATGACTCAATTTTATAACACACACACATTCATACACATACAGAATAGTCCCCCTTTATCATAGGAAGACCCCCAGTGGATGCCTGAAACTGTGGATAGTATTGAACCCTATATATACTATATATTTTTTCCTATTACATACTTGCCTATAATAAAGTTTAACTTATAAATAAGGCACAGTAAGATTAACAACTAATAATAAAATAAACAATTATAACAATATGCCAGCATCACTACTCTAGAGCTCTGGCACCATTATTAAATAAAATAAGGGCTACTTGAACACAAACATTGCAGTACACTGCAACAGTAGATCTGATACCCAGAAGCCTACTTAGTAAGTGACTAATGGGCAGGTACCATCATCACCATAGATACATGGGACAAAAGGATGATTCACACCCAAGTGGGATGGAGCAGAAGAGTGTGCAATTTAAAACTTATCAATTGTTTATTTCTGGAGTTTTCTATTGAATATGTTCAGACCACAGCTGACCACAGGTAACTGAAACTGTGTAAAGTGAAACCTCAGGTAAGAGGGGATTACTGTAAACAACTGAAGGATCAGAAGGAAATACACAACCATGTTACTAACAATTATCTTCAAGTGGTAGGATTATGAATGATTATTAGTATCATCTTTATACTACTTTATACTTTCCCCAAATTTCTAAAGTGAGCAAGTATTAATTTTACTACTTAGAAATTATGGAAAACAGGATGTTGGAATAAAATTATTAACAAAAAATAAAACTATCCTCTCTAACCTTGCTAGCTATTAAGCCAAACAGTCCATAATTAGTTAAACCTGGAAAGATTATAATTTCAAATATTTAGGGAGGATCTTGTAGAGAAAGCAAATAAAGAAGAAGAAAAGTACATCAGTGAAGTCCGACCCTCCTCAATAATACAACAAACTCCCAATACATGAATTCAGTAGATTTCCCTACTAACACCTATTGAAATGATAAAATCTAATTAGAAAATTAGTTATAACTGATTTATTTCCCTTACATAAAGTGTGGAAATATCTTATTATTTGGTTTCGTTTTGGAGAATAATTATCACATGAAAATCAAAAATATGAAACAACAGAGGGAAATTTTTTAAAGTCAACAGTCCTACTGATAATGGCCTCTGTTTACTAGTGATAGTGTTGAGATAGCAGAAGACCTTTAAGCCTGCAACCATGGTTTAGTCTTATAATTTACTAAATGATTAATGATGCAGATATGCCTTGCTAAATTGATTGATGTTAATGCAGTAGCACTGATGTTGCCATAATATACTTGATCAATATAACTTCTCTGAATTAAACACTTTCCTTCACCATAACATCAACAACTGGTTTATTTGTAGTAATTCTGCATTTATTTATTTATTTATTTTTGGAGACAGAATCTTGCTCTGTCGCCCAGGCTGGAGTGCAGTGGCATGATCTTGGCTCACTGCAACCTCTGCCTCCCAGGTTCAAACGATTCTCCCGCCTCAGCCTACCGAGTAGCTGGGATTATAGGCATGCGTCACCATGCCCGGCCTATTTTTGCATTTTTAGTAGAGACGGGGTTTCCCCATGTTGGCCAGGCTGGTCTCAAACTCCTGACCTCAGATGATCCGCCCGCCTTGGCCTCCCAAAGTGCTGAAATTACAGGCGTGAGCCGGCCACTGCATTTTAATAAATAAGCAAGCTCTAATGAACTGAGGTGAAACCAACCATAGATAACTTCTACTAAGACTTACATTTTTTAATGCTTAAAAATTATGTCTTTTGTCTTAGGCAACTTGTATTGCTTTGAAAGTATATTCAAATAAATTTGTAAACCAATTTCATACTAAAAAGTATTTTTATTTTTTTGAGGCAGGGTCTCACTCTGTCACCCAGGCTGAAGTGCAGTGGTGTGATCCTAGCTCACTGCAGCCTTAAACTCCCAAACTCAAGGGACTCACCTGCCTCAGCTTTCAGAGTAGCTGGGACTACAGGCACACACGCCACCATGCTCAGGGGAGTTTTTTTATTTTTATTTTTTGTAGAGACAGGACCTCGCTATATTGCCTAGGCTGGTCTCTAAGTCTTGGCCTCAAGCCATCCTCCCACCTCAGCCTCCCAAAGAGCTGGGATTACGGGTGTGAGCCGCTGTGCCCAGCTGAAATTATTTTTGAGAACACACTGCTTAAAAAATGTTCTCTGTAGCCAGGCACAGTGGCTCACATCTGTAATCCCAGCACTTTGGGAGGCCCAGGCGGGTGGATCACAAGGTCCAGAGTTCAAGACCAGCCTGGACAATATGGTGAAACCCCGTCTCTACTAAAAATACAAAAATTAGCCGAGAGTGGTGGTGGATGCCTGTAATCCCAGCTACTTGGGAGGCTGAGGCAGGGAACTGCTTGAACCCGGTAGGCGGAGGTTACAGTGAGCTGTTGTTGTGCCACTGCACTCCCGCCTGGGCGACAAGCCTGGGCGAGACTCCGTCTCAAAAAAAAAAAAAAGTTTTCCGTAAAGTCCTTTGAAAATGAAGGATTATTTTATGGAAAACTAATCACATACACACCCTTAATTTTTATCTTTAAAATTTTATTTGATTTTTCACACATCAGATTTGCTTATGCCTAATATATAGGTTAGGACATACAGACAATCCAAAATCAAGGGCAAGTCACTTAACTCTGTGTCTCACTTCTCTTTATCTACAAATTGAGGACAATTCCTTCTTATGTGTAAATGGTTGTTATGAGAGTAAATTGGAATAACATGTTTAACCATTGGATCCAGACCCATGGTTCTCAAACTTAAGAGTGCATCAGAATCACTAGAGTGGGCCCATTCCCAAAGTTTCTGATTCAGCAAGTGAGGGGCAGAGCACAAGAATCTGCATTTCTAACAAGTTCCCAGGTGATGCTGACCCTCTGGTCGGGAACCACACTTTGAGAATCCCTGATGTAGACCAACATGTGCACGAATCTTGGCTCTGCCACTTAGCTTCTCTGAAACTCAGTTACTCTAACTCTAAAACTAGACATAAAGCTATCTCACAGGCTGTGGAATTTAGGAATTATGTAAGTAATGTACAGTGCCTGTTGTACAGTGCCTGTTATACCGTGCCTGGTTCATAACAGATATTTAGTAGTAGCAATAGTAGTTTTTACCACTACCACAAACACCAACACTGCCAC
Source organism: Pan troglodytes (assembly GCF_028858775.2). Lineage (NCBI taxonomy): Eukaryota > Metazoa > Chordata > Mammalia > Primates > Hominidae > Pan > Pan troglodytes. Next base: position 179,333,628 of record NC_072398.2, read on the forward strand.
TAATATTTCTACGAAGTAATGGAACATGTAGAACATTAACAATGCCAAATTGGGTTTTTTTTTGTCATTTTTTAAAATTGTATTTATCATGTACAACATATTTTGAAGTATACATACATTGTGGAATGGTTTGAACTAGCCAATTAACAAATGTGTCACTTTACATAATTATCATTTTTGCAGTCATTGTCAATTTTTTTTTTTTTTTTTTTTTAGATGGAGTCTTGCTCTGTCGGCCAGGCTGGAGTGCAGTGGCGTGATCTCGGCTCACTGAAATCTTTGCCTCCTGAGTTCAAGTCATCCTCCCACCTCAGCCTCCCAAGTAGCTGGGATTACAGGCACATCACCACCACTCCCGGCTAATTAGCGTCAAATTTTTTAATTGCATTAAACTGCACTGTAATTTAAAGTTCCTTATTTTATATTAATTCCGTTTTTTTTTGAGAAGGCATCTCACTGTGTTGTCCAGGCGGGGGTGCAATGGTGGGATCTCGGCTCACTACAACTTCCGACTCCCGAGTTCAAGCAATTCTCCAGCCTTAGCCTCCTGAGTAGCTGCGACTACAGAGCGCACCACCATCCCTGGCTAATTTTTTGTATTTGTAGTAGAGACGGGGTTTCACCATATTGGCCAGGCTGGTCTCAAACTCCTGGTCTGAAGTGATCCACCCACCACCTCGGTCTCCCAAAGTGCCCGGCCTCTTAATTCCTTTTCTGATAAATGTTAATTATAAACTAGTTGACAAATCTCTACAATATATTTTATAACAGTGAAGAGGAAAATGGCTCTAGGGTACAATTGTTTGTGTTCACATTTCAGTTCTGTCTTATATTAGCTATGTGTCTGTGGCTCCCAGTTTTCTAATCAATAAAATAAAAACACTAATAGTATAACAGTACCTACTTCATAAGGTTGTGAAAACTGCATGAGTTAAAATGTTTATTTTATGGTAGGCACTATTCAGTTAAAACTCATAAAATAAACATTCAATAAATGTTAACCATTATTATTATTACCCCAATATATTGTCAGTAACATTATGAATGATATATATTAAATCATTAAACAGATACAATTTTATTTGAAGGTAAAATTCAAATAATTAGTTTTTTTCGAATTATTAGTAAGAACTAGTCTTCTATTAGATTGAGCCATATGAACAGCTGATGTGCAACTACTTTTCACCTATAAAAAACAGTAATTTCATGTGGTTGAAGCTAACAGCTTTCATCCTAACCTCTCTGATCATTCCTCTGAGCCTGTTAGCAGTTCCACCCTAGTATGATCCAAGGTTTAATCATCAGCTCTCTTCTCACTCTGATCTTCCAGAAGGATAACACTCAAGACTACCATGGCTTTAATCAAAGACTAAAAATCCAAAGGTTTTATCTAGCCCATAGATGCATTTTATTCGGTCTACATAAAAAATTGTTCCTAAAACTGGAGAGTTCACACACACACACACACTCAACCCCATTCACAAAAAATAAATAAATAAATAAATAAATAAATAAATTTCTGGCTTCTCTTGAAAAAAAAAAGGATGATCTGACAACAATGGGCAAACATTCCAAGCCTACAACTGTCTGGAACTAAGTGGCAGCTATCCCTTTACACAGGGTGTGACCTCTCCAACTTGCTAGTCTTTACACAGCCATACTCTTCACTCATTTACAGTTATGCACTGCTTAATGACTGGAATCTGTTCTGAGAAATGTGTCCTGAGAAATGCATCATTAGGCAATTTCATCACTGTGCCAACATCAGTACATGAACCTAGATGGTAAAGCCTACTACACACCTAGGCTATAGGGTTTGGCTATCATTCCTAGGCTATAAACCTGCAAGCTTGTCCAATCTGCTGCCCACAGGCTGCATGTAGCACAGGATGGCTTTGAATGCAGCCCAATACAAATACATAAACTTTCTTAAAACATTATGAGGTTTTTTTGTAATTTTCTTTTTTAGCTCATCAGCTATCGTTAGTGTATTTTATGTGTGACCCAAGACAATTCTTCTTCCAATGTGGCCCAGGGAAGGCAAAAGATTTGATGCCCTGCTATAGAGTATGTTACTGGACTCAATACTGAGGGCAACTACAACACAATGGTAAGTATTTGTGTATCTAAACATAGAAAAAGTACAGTAAAAATATGGTATTATAATCTTATAGAACCACCATCATATATGTGGTCCATCGTTGACCTAAATGTCCTTATCAGCACTTGACTGTACTTATCTGCCTAGCCGTTAGGCATTCATATTTTCAACTTCCAGTTCTACCTACCAGCAGTATGCTGACGATCACAAATCTCCATTTCCAGCCCAGACTCAGATCCAATTACCATCATCTATGTGTCCCACAGACACCTTAAACATAAGAGGTCCCTCACCACTACCTCTGCTCTCCTATATTCTCTATTTCAGATGCTGACAGTGAGGCACAATGGCTAACACCTGAAATCCCAGTAATTTGGGAGGCTAAGGCAGGAGGATTGCTTGGGCCCAGGAATTCAAGACCAGCCCTGGCAACATAGTGAGTTATATATACCTCAATAAAGTTGATTAAACATACACACATATAAATTTTAACTCAAAAAATAACTATTACAATAAAAATTTTTAATTAATAAAAAAAATTAGTCAGCCATGGTGGTGCAGGCTAATTTTTTTAGTAGTTCCAGCTACCTGGGAGGCTAAGGTGGGAGGATCACTTGAGCCCAGCAAGTCGAGGCTGCAGTGAGCCATGATCATGCCACTACACTCCAGCCTGGGTGACAGAGCAAGGCCCTGAAAAAAAAAAAAAAGAAGAAGAAAACAAAGGAAAGAAAGAGAGAGGGAGAGGAAGGAAGGAAGGAAGGAAGGAAGGAAGGAAGGAAGGAAGGAGTTGACAACATCCAACAGTAAGCCAAGCCAAGAGCATCACCCTTAGTACCCAAATTCTCTCACCTCTCATTTCTGAGCAATTACCAGTTCCTACAGATTAAAAAAAAAAAAAAAAACTTTTTTAGAGACAGGGCATCACTATATTGCCCAGGCTGGAGTGCAGTGGCTATGCACAGGTGTGATCATAGAACACTACAGTCTTAAACTCCTGGGCTCAAGTGGTCCTCTGGCCTCAGCCTCCTGAATAGCTAGGACTACAGGTGCATACCACTGTGCCCCAGTTCCTATAGATTTTTTAAAATCTCAAATCTAGTCCATTTTCCTCCCTATTATCACTGCTTTAATCTATTTAAGGTCTCATCAACAACCACAGCTATGTTATAACACTATGAATAAACTGCCCATGCTCCAAGCCAAAGACACTGCTCCCACCTGTGTGTTAGATCCCATTCTCTCTTGCTTTCTCCAGGACACTGATCCAGCAACTATCTCCTTTCTCTCTTGCATCATCAATTCTTCCCTCTTTACTGAATCACTGCCAACAACATAGAAATGCTATCATTTCTCTTATCCTACAAAAACAAAACAAAAGCTCCCTTGCTCCCATTTCCCCTTCCGGTTACTGCTATATTTCTCATCTCTCCTTTACATCAAAACTTGAATGCACTGTCTCCACTCCTATCTGAAAATCACTCTTCTCAAGGTTACCAATAAACTTCTCAGTATTAAATCCTGTAATCATTTCTCAATCCTCATCTTATTTGATCTGTCAGTAGCATTTGACATAGTTGCTGATCCTTCTCTCCTCCTAGAAACACCTTTTCTTGTGGCTTCCAGAGTACCACATTCATTTGGTTTTCCTCCTCCTTTTTGGTTGCTTCTTCTCAATCTCTTTTGCTGGTTTTACCTCATCTTGCGCCCTCTCAATAAATGTTTGAGTGCCCCAGGGCTCTGTAGTTGGACCTCTTTTCTCTCAACATTTATTCCCAAATTCTTGTGGCTTTCAATACCATCTATGTGCCAATGACTCCCAACTCTATTTCTGCAGCCCAAACTTTTCCACTGAACTCCAACTGCCTACTTGACATCTCCATTTGCCTATTTGGTGGACATTTAAAACTTGTTTAGTAAACATGTCCAAAGCTAAGCTCTGATGCCCACATTTCCCTCACCCTCCCAAAACTAGTTCCTCCTGCAATCTTCCACTTCAGTTAATGGCAACTCCATTCTTGTTACTCGACCTAGACTTGTCTTTCTGTCATATGTTGCAGCTCAACCTTCAGAATAAATATACTGTCATACAATGAAGTATTACTTAGCAATATAAAAGGAACTATTAATATATACAACAACATAGATGAATCTTAAAAACATTATGCTGAGCTAAAATAAAGCCAGAGAAGAGAGTACATATGGTATGATTCCATTTATGTGAAATTCTCCTAACAAAACATCTATTCTACAATGATAGAAAGCAGAAAAGTAGTTGCCTGGGGCCGGGGGCTGGAGCTGGGGACTGGCTGACAGGAGCATAAAGGAATCTTTTGGAGTGATGGAATCTGTATCTTGATTGTGGTGGTAGTCATGAGTAAATAAACTGATTAAAACGCATAACTGTATATTGTGTACATTTTATTGTATGTTAATTACACCTCAATAAAGGTGATTAAACATGCACACAATTCGACCACTTCTCACTATCTCCCCATCTCTACTGCTACCATGTGGGAGCCACTACCACCTCTCTTCTGGTTTACAACAGCCTCTTACTGCAGAAATAGTTTCCCTACTTCTGTCCTTGCCCCTCTGAATTTTACTCCCAACACAGTGGCCAGAGTCATCCTGTTAAAACATAAATCACACCATGTCACTCCTCTGCTCAAAACCTTCTAATGGCCTTTTATCTCAGTCAAATTCAATGCCCTTATAAAGGCCTCATATGGTTGGACTTCCTGTGTCCTCTCAGATTTCATTCCCCATTACTCTCCCCCCATGGTTATCTGCACTCCAGCCAGAGCTGACCTCTAGCTGTTCTTCAAATATATGAGTATAAACTACAAAAAGAAAAACAAAACAAAGTATATGACTGTGTTGGGGAGGGAGGCAGGGTGGGTACGTAGAGAAATGACGTATTCACCCCACCTCCCCCACCAACATAGCCATATACTTTGTTCCCTGACTTTCTTCAGCTCTTCACTAAAAAGGCACCATCTCAGTGAGTCTTTCCCTAGCTACCCTATTTAAAATTTCAACACTTCCCCTCTCCCTGCAACCTCACCTCTATTTCATTTTCTCCTTTCCTATTTTATTTTTTTCTCCCCAGGACTTATCACTCTCATTTACTTATATTTTACTAACTTATCATGTTGATCGTGTTGATTACCTTTCTCCTTTCCTGGAATGGATGACTCAAAGGGCAAGGAATTTTATCTGTTTTGTATACCACTGTATCCCCAGAATAATGTCTAAAATAGATGTTGAATGAATAAATGAATGTATCTGAACAAACTCTAGCTTTCCCTTTAATAGTTGACAGTAGAATTTGTTTTATAATGCATCAACTGATATTTCATTTGCTTAAAAAAAACTGGTGTATTCAATAAAAACTTCAGCACATTTAAACATATGTTCACATATATAGCTAAAATTTGCTTTCAATTCTAATCAAGAATTTAAGATCTCTCAGACACTGATAACTTTTTATCAAATTTGCAGGGATTTTATGATCAAGGACCTATGAATGTGAAATAGCTCTCATTAACAAAAAAAAAAATACAGTCTTACCAAGTTCTTTGCAAAATCCAGATCTCATGCTAAAACTCCCATAACTACTACAATAGAAAATAAACTAATTATTCTGACAGTTTCAGAACTATGAATCCATTTTTAAAATGTGCATAACTCTTATCATTTAAATCCTTCCTGAGGAATATTTCTTGTTTTATAAGCCAAATAAGTATGAGAGTGCCAAAGGGGACATAAATAATTTAAAAGTAAATCAGAAGGTAGAGGTACAGCTTCTGAGGGTCCAAAGGAGGTGTCTCCTTCTTAGTAACTGCAGAGAAGAGAATTCCATACTGCAGCCTTACCTGCACCCAGCAGCTCTTTCTTGAAATGCATTAAAATATTCAACTTCATTCAAGTAAAGAGTTCCAGAGTGTAGGAATTATCTGCTTTGATTTATAGGCAGCATTACATATTTAACTTAAAAATAAAAACTCTGGGCTTTCATAATAGGATTTAAAATGTTTTATGAAGTTAAATATAGTAGAAAATTTCAGGACAGCATCGTTATTAAAGCAGCTCTGAATAAATTATATCATCAAACACAGTAAATATTTTAAGGATATGTGGAAGAAAGCATTAGAGATATCACTATTGAGTACACTGGTTTAGGTTTGTTGAATATAACCTGCATCTTTCATTACTATCTGTCAATTTCTGAAACAAGACAATGAAGAAAAATAACTGCAATTCACTATCCTAGCACAAAAAGACAACAGCTGCCTAAACACCTCATATAACATATCTGGCCTCTGTTAGACTTCATAACCAAAACATTTTTAAGCAATAAATGTATTTAATATTTATTTATCTTGGCTTACCTAGCATCTCTAACAGCGCACTGTTACTTGTAGTTGAGAGAAAGTGCTAACCTCTCCAAATCTTTTCATTTCTAAGTTTCCTGGACTGCTCTAAACATAAAAGAGAGATTACTCTGGAAAGGCAAAATAACAAAACCATTAATACTAAAACTAACAGTCACTCCTAATAGACAAGAGGTACTTTAGGACAAGATCATTAAAATTGACTTTTATTTGCTGGTTTAGAGTTTTCAAAGCAAGATGAAATGAGAATGATCATACAGTACCTTACCCTTTCTACCCGTGAACCACAGCATGCAATGCCGAAACATAGCAGTGGCAGATGGCATTTAACTATAAAAAGGATAATAGCAGAGAAATGATGGCTGGCAGACAAAACACAGAAATACAGATGAAATGAATGCAAACTTGTAGTTCTTGAAGCAGAGCAAAACCTTTAAGCCAAAGGTTGCCACTAAGCTTCAATTTAATTTATATTTTGAGTTTTACACAGACAAACACTGCAACCTTCACAATCAGTCTTTAGACTCTTCATGCAGAAGCAGAACCATACTCCTTGATAAAGAAGATCAGCAACCTTCTGTAAACACAAGCCAGCAGCAGCAGCAGCCCATTACTCTCTCCCTTCACTGATTTTTATCCTTTAAAATTTTCATCTCCAACTGCAGCCAGATCCACAGTCGTTTCAAATCGATCTACATCCATTGCAGATACAAATCCCTGCCTAACCTGCAGTACCACTTCATCCAGAATGTTCCTATGCACTCGTTCATGCAGGATCAGTTGCAAAACCATTCAAGTCATCCAGCAAACAACCCAAAAGAGAAGAAAAGAAGCAGATGGGACTATGAAGAGAAAGAATCTCTTCTTTCAGCTCACCCTGGAAATGGAAGGTTTTCTGATCAACAGTTATTGTGAAGGTGCTGTCGTCCTCATCGTCTATACCAATCACAGCTCCCTGTGAAACAAAGAGCAAAATCCCAATAAGGCAAACAATGACATCAGCAATATTCACTACTGCTATAGCCCTGGAATACTCAATGCACCAACGACACTGGAAGCAGGCTAGACACAGAAAAGAGGAATCTGAGACTCTAGCTTTGCTTAAGGAGAAAGAACTAAAGGAGAGGAGCTGGCAGGACACTCTAGTACCATGTACAGGTACATTCTATGCCTTCCTTAAGGGCATAGATGTGCTGGGAGGCGGAAGGGACAAACACAGAAGCTGAATCTAGGATCTGTGTTTTAAGAGCCAGCCACTGAGCCTTTCTGAACTTCAGAATGCTCTCTAAAATGGGAGTCAAAAACCTACACCTCACCAGGTTGTTGTAAGGCTGAAAGAAGGCAGGTGCTCTTCATCAGGCTGCTTCTGTGATAGTATATACTTGTTAGTGTAGAAATGCCAGGTGACATTTGCTTCAAAACACTGTCCCAACCCCCTCTTCCAAGTGCTCCCATAACCACTTGTACATTGCCCTCCAAGAGCACTTTTCACAGTATACTGTGATTATCTGTTCATATGTCAGCCTCTTCCTACAGAACCACTATGAAATCTTAGAAATCAAGGACTATTTTATTTGATACATGGCACTTAAGTACATACTTAGTATATGTTTCTAAATAAGAGCACAAACAACTCTCCAAACTGGGGGGTGGCAGGCACACACAATGGGGAACTGAATTTACAAGTTGTTTTGGGAAGGCGGACTGGGTAGGGTTCAACCCTTTTAAAAAATATTTTTTTATTACTATTTTTTGAGACAGAGCCTCACCCTGTTGCCTAGGCTGTCACCCAGGCTGGAGTGCAGTGGCACGATCTTGGCTCACTGCAACCTCCACCTCCCAGGTTCAAGCGATTCTCCTGCCTCAGCCTCCCAAGTAGCTGGGATTACAAGTCTGTGCCACCACACCCGGCTAACTTTTGTATTTTTAGTACAGACAGGGTTTCACCTTGGTGGCCAGGCTGGTCTCGAACTTCTGACCTCAAGTGATCTGCCTGCCTCAGTCTCCCAAAGTGCTGGGATTACAGGAGTGCGCCACCACACCTGGCCCCCTTTTCTTAATATTCAACTACATGCATTCTGTGAAGACAATAGGAATTAAGATAAGAGACAGGAAACTAAGCAAAATAGGGAATCTATTGTTCAATGTCCTTAAGAAAAAAGTATCTTAAGTATTCCAGAGAGAAAGACTACAGAACACAGAATAGGTCAAATGCCTCAGGTGATAAGAGAAGCCGTGTGCCCTTGATAAAACCAGAGACCTTGACAAGGGAGTTGAAATGACTCAAGGGGACAAAATACCTAATCCCATGAAAAAAGGCTACATAGGGGGACTACTCCTATACCAGGAATATTAGGGAATAGGATCAAACATTTATTCATTTCTTCCCCAGAGGCTATCTGGATGAACCCCAACTCTATCCAAATTCCACCTACTTGAATTACTTTACTTATTCCTCAGTGTCAGATGGGGTAGGAAATTTTATCTCCATTTTCAAATAGGGAAAGTGTCTCCAGAGAGTATAATGACTTGCCCAAGCTCACACAAAGAGTTAACAGCAGAACCAGTACCAGATCACCATTGGCATGGAACCTAGCTATTCCACGACAGCAAATACAGACACACTTCAGTGGGTAAGCACGTGCAGAAACAGCTCATTCTGGTTAATGTAATTTGTGATTAACTGAGTTAACCTTCTAACTTGTGATGTATCAAATATTTCCTGAGTCATAACTAAATACCAAAATATATGCTATATACAGCTCTGGAATATATGCCCTGCCTTCAAGGCACTTATATCCAGTACAGGAGATAAAACATGCAAAGAGGTGACTATAATACAGGGAGAAAAGTTATCTCTCTCTGGATGAACCTTGAAAACAGTATGCTAAGTGAAAGAAGCTAGTCACTAAGGATCACATGTTACATGATTCTACTTACAAAAAATGTCCAGAATAGGCAAATTCATAGACTGACAGTAGATCAGTGGTTGTCTAGTGCTGGGAGGGTTGAGGTGAAATGGGGAATGGCTGCTAATGGGTATACTAGATTTCTTTACAAGGTGATGAAAACATTCTAAAATTGACTATGATGATGGTTGAACAACTCTGTGAATATACTAAAAACATAAATTGGATACTCCAAGTTGATAAATTGCATAGTATATGTATTATATCTCAACAAAGCTATTGCAACTCACTCCACTCTCAAATGCCTGCTCTTTCTCTTGAGTTCCTTAATTAAGAACCCAAATGTAAGCTCAACAAGTCACCTAGTCAACTCTGGTAGAAACCTCCAGGTCTGTACAACTTCCCCTTGTTCCATTACCACAGGCTGTGCTCATTCTACCTCTCAACTATTAAGTTCACCAACTTGTCTCCATCCTCTCTGCTACTTCTGTAATTCAGGCTTTCATCATTTCTTGTTTGGTAACAATCTGCCTGCCTTCAGTCTGGACACTTTACAGTTAGTTCACAGTCCTTGCTATTGCCGGAGTAATATTTCTGAAGCACAGACTCTTATTAGAGACTCACATGTTTAAAACCTTCCTTGGCTCTCTATGAACTAACAGATAAAGTCAGCATTACTTCATAATGTCATTCAAGGCTGTTCAAAATCTGACCCAACCAACATTTCCACTATCGTCACCCAGCTTCCTTCTGCCCCACCTCACAGAGACCCCATATGAATTCAGCTTCCACATTTCTTCCACATACCTCACTCATGAAAATGAGTTCAGTGCAATAGCTGGCAGCATTAACCAGTCACTGTGGTTTAGTGCTCTGTGATGACAAGACTGACGGCAGTGTTATCCAACAGAACTTTCTGCAGTGATTAAAATGTTCTGTATTTGTGCTGTTCAGTTTAATAGTCACTAGCAACAAGTGGCTACTGAACATTTCAAATATGACTAGTATGACTGAGGATCTTATTTAAATTTTTAAAATAATTATTTTAATATTTTAAATTTTTAAAAACACCAAGCAATTTCACTTTTTAAGGTCATTCTTCAAGCTCTATTTCTCACCATTTGTTAAACAAAAGCAAAATCCTACATCTCCCTCTAGCTACCACATCTCCTCACATTGCTTTCAGAGAGGAGCTTTTTGAAAATTGGCTGTACCTTAACCTTCCATCCACTCTTGCAAGCTGGCTTCCTTCCTCTCACGGCACCAAACTTCTCTCTCACAGATCTCCAATGACCACATTACTATTCTAGTTTTGTTGTACAGAACTTCTCCGGAGGCCGGGTGCGGCGGCTCACACCTGTAATCCTAGCCCTTTGGGAGGCTGAGGCGGGCGGATCACCTGAGGTCAGGGGTTTGAGACCAGCCTGGTCAACATGTTGAAACCCTGTCTCTACTAAAAATACAAAAATTAGCCAGGCATGGTGGAGCATGCCTGTAATCCCAGCTACTCAGGAGGCCGAGGCAGGAGAATCACTTCAAGGCAGAGATTGCTGTGAGCCAAGATCGCACCACTGCACTCCAGCCTGGGTGACAGAGCGAGACTCTAAAAAAAATATATATATATATATATATACACAAAACATTTCTCTGGAGTACCTGTTGCTGCTGCAGAAACATTTCTCGCTGCATACTTTAGATAGTCTATATGGAAAAAAACATTACTTTCTGGACCTTTGCACTTTCCCCTCTCTAACCGAAGGCTTCTTTGAAGACTCGAACCTAGCTAACAGTCTCCTACTCCAATCAGGTCTTGTCATGATCCTGAGCATTCTTCAGTGTATATATGCACAATTGATCTGATGCTCTGGTCTCTCAGTGTCTTGATTTGTTGAATTACTCAAATGAACTTCATTGCTATTCTCCTTCAGTCATTTATTTCCTATGACAAAAACCCTACACCCACACTGTCCAATACAATAGCCATTAGCCACATATTGGGTATTTAAGTTCTAATTAAAGTTAAGTAAAAATTTAAAATAAGTCCCTCAGGCCGGGCGCGGTGGCTCATGCCTGTAATCCCACCACTTTGGGAGGCCAAGGCTGGCAGATCACCTGAGGTCGGGAGTTCAAGACCAGTCTGACCAACATGGAGAAACTCCGTCTCTACTAAAAATACAAAATTAGCCAGGCATGGTGGTGCAAGCCTGTAATCCCAGCTACTCGGGAGGCTGAGGCAGGAGAATCACTTGAACCCGGGAGCTGGAGGTTGCCGTGAACCAAGACTGCCCCATTGCACTCCAGCCTGGGAAACAAGAGCGAAACTCTGTCTCAAAAACTAAATAAATAAATAAAGTAAGTCCCTTAGTCACACTAGTCATATTTCAAATGTTCAACAGCCACTTGTGGCTAATGACTATGAAACTGAACAGCACAAATACAGAACATTTTAATCACTGCAGAAAGGTCTGTTGGATAACACTGCCGTGAATCTTATCATCACAGAGCACTAAACCACAGTAAATAGTTAATGCTGCCAGCTATTGAACTGAACTCATTTTCATGAGTGAGGCATTATGCTAAGCATTTTACATATACTATCTCATCTGAAAATAACACTACATTGAAATGTAACATA